>NC_138294.1:29134106-29734106 GCF_965601325.2 Salmo salar | reverse complement strand
ATCGAGATACATTTAAGTAGATATGCAATATCTAGACAGGTTGATTTTTCTAAAACTCAGGAGTGCAACCAAGGAGACAATGAGACATTTAGTCAATATTTGGAAACAACCATATTATGAAAAAAAGCTGGAGACAGATAGAAGGGCAGACGGAGAGATCCTCCCCTGCACTGCTGAAACCTTGAGGGTTGGGGAGTAGCAGGAAGAAAGAAGGGGGGCCAGCAGGAGTAGATAGGAAGAGAATTTGGTTCACTTAGCTTTAGGATATTAATTCATGGAGAGACTATCGGCTCCATTGGCAGGCATGTATTTTAGTTTTGATTTTAAGTTTATGTTTGGTAAATTCGCTAGGAGGAGATATGATCATTTTGTTTAGAGTAATTGTTACCCTAACTAAAAGGGCAATGAAAGCTTAGTTGGTTTCAGGTGTTTGACACTGAACCATTGCCCAGACACTATTCTGCACAGTAGGCCGAAATAGTAGCATTGACTAGAACCGGTGAAATAAGAAAGGAGAGAAAAGTTACTATTTACACAGACAAGCACATAGACATATAAAACCATACAAAGCAGCATAGATAAATCTTAAAGACGATAAGAAACTTGACAGAGGATTGTTAAATGATAGCCAAGGATGAAGGCCCCAGGAAGAATTGGACATGTGGAAAATGAAATGGGGCATCCTACAAGAGAAGGTCTGACATAAGGATAATTTACTTATCCTACCAAAGACATTGTAGGGATTCGCAGCAATATTGATACATAGGCTAAGCAATGTATCAAGGGGAGGGAAGTATAGTAGAGTAGTTAGGAAAGAGTGATGGCCTAGAGGATAATTACTTAAATAAATAAAAAAAATTGTAAGAAGATCCATTCCAACATTTGGAATTGGACTTATTGAACTATTCCGAATTGAGGGGAAGAAGGGGTGTTTAACAATAATAGATAAGTATAGCAAATGAGTAGAAGCGTTCCCAACTTACTTGGTGGACATGATTATGGTAGCTAAAATATTAAGTCAAGATATTATCCTTAGAGTTGGTTTACTAGGAGCCATCTCTTTAAATGATGGATGACAGTTTAGCTAATCAGGTAGAGCCTATAGAATGACAGAGTTAGAGATACCAGAACAGGTAGACATAGAAGTTGAAGAAATACTGGCACATGAGAAGACTGTTTGTTAACCTCTTATGGCTAGGGGGCAGTATTTTCACGGCTGGATAAAACACGTACCCGATTTAATCTGATTATTAGTCCTGCCCAGAAACTAGAATATCCATATAATTATTAGCTTTGGATAGAAAACACTCCAACGTTTCTAAAACTGTTTGAATGGTGTCTGTGAGTATAACAGAACTCATTTGGCAGGCCAAAACGTGACAACATTCTGTACAGGAAGTACCCTGTCTGACCATTTCTTGAACTTGTTTGCCATCTCTATCCATTACAAATGATCTCTGCTCTAACGTGACACTTCCTACGGCTCACATGGTCTCTCAGAAGGCGGCAAAAAGCTGAATGACGTAATTCAAAGCCCTGGCTGAAACACACGAGTGCTTTTGCTAAGTGGTCTATCAGAGGACAAAGGGCTTAGGTGCGAGCACTAGCCGCCCCCACCTTTCTGTTTTTCCCTCTGTTTACAGACAACCAGATTCCCGGTCGGAATATTATCGCTTTTCTACGAGATAAATTGCATAAAAATTGATTTTAAACAGCGGTTGACATGCTTCGAAGTACGGTAATGGAATATTTAGAATTTTTTTGTCACGAAATGCGCCATGTGCTCGACCCTGATTTACCCTTCGGATAGTGTCTAGAACGCACGAACAAAACGCCGCTGTTGGACATAACGATGGATTATTTGGGACCAAACCAACATTTGTTATTGAAGTAGAAGTCCTGGGAGTGCATTCTGACGAAGAACAGGAAAGGTAAGACCATTTTTCTTATAGTAAATCTGATTTTGGTGAAGGCTAAACTTGCCGGGTGTCTAAATAGCTAGCCCTGTGATGGCCGGGCTATGTACTTAGAATATTGCAAAATGTGCTTCATCCGAAAAGCTATTTTAAAATCGGACATATCGAGTGCATAGAGGAGTTCTGTATCTATAATTCTTAAAATAATTGTAATGCTTTTTGTGAACGTTTATCATGAGTAATTTAGTAAATTGTTAGTAAATTCACCGGAAGTTTGCTAGTTCTGAACGTCACATGCTAATGTAAAAAGCAGTTTTTTGATATAAATATGAACTTGATTGAACAAAACATGCATGCATTGTATAACATAATGTCCTAGGGTTGTCATCTGATGAAGATCATCAAAGGTTAGTGCTGCATTTAGCTGTCTTCTGGGTTTTTGTGACATTATATGCTAGCTTGAAAAATGGGTAGTCTGATCATTTCTGGCTGGGTAGTCTGCTGACATAATCTAATGTTTTGCTTTCGCTGTAAAGCCTTTTTGAAATCGGACAGTGTGGTTAGATTAACGAGAGTCTTGTCTTTAAAATGCTGTAAAATAGTCATATATTTGAAAAATTGAAGTTTTCGGATTTTAGAGGAGTTTGTATTTCGCGCCACGCCCATCATTGGATATTGGAGCAGGTGTTCCGCTAGCAGAACATCTAGATGTAAGAGGTTAACCTGTTGGGGCTCGGGGGCAGTATTGAGACATTTTGAAAAAAATATGTGCCCATTTTTAACTGCCTCCTACACCAACTCAGAAGCTAGGATATGCATATTATTAACACATACGGATAGAAAACACTCTGAATTTTCTAAAACAGTTTGAATGGTGTCTGTAAGTATAACAAAACTCATATTGCAGGCAAAAACCTGTGAAAAATAGATTAAAAAAAATGTGAATTTTGTGACCACTAGATGTCAACGATCTTTATAAAGTTGTTTGAAGCGTCTATGATAAACAGAGAGCAAATTAGAATCCAAGGAAGTTGACATGTCATCACTTCATTTTTTTGCGCCTGCGCATAAATCTGAGAAACGTGAGTTTGTCATCATTTTTTATCTAGACATAGGATAGGTTGTGTGAAAATATTACTGATGTTTAACGTTAAAAATGGACCAAAAGATTAATGCTAAACAACATTTGACATGTTTGAACGAACATAAATAGATTATTTACTAGGTTTTTTTAGCTTTTCGGCGTGATTTTACCAGCCCCACAACCACGTTTTGTGGGAGCATAATGAACGCTAAGTACTTGGTGTTATTTGGACATAAATTATTAACTTTGTCAAAAGAAACCACATTTGTTCCGGACCTGGAATGCCTTCCGGACCTGGGATCCTGCCTTCTGATGGAGATAATCAAAGGTAAGGGGGTATTTACAATGTTATTATCGATTTTAGATGATGCTAACTGTATAGCATAGCCTGTTGTTCTTAGCATAGCACCCCGTTTATTGCAAAATGTGATTTCCCAGTAAAGTTATTTTGAGATCTGGCCATTCGGTAGCAATTACGAGATGATAATATATTATTCTTTGAATGACAATATTATAATTTACCAATGTTGTCGAATAGTAATTTTGTTATGTTCACCGGAAGCATTTCAGAGAAGAAAAAAATCTGAATTTCACGCTACTGTAAAATGCTGTTTTTGGATATAAATATGAACTTGATGTTACAAAAAATGCATGTATTGTATAACATAATGTCCTAGGAGTGTCATCTGATGGAGATTGACAAAGGTTAGTGCATAATTCTAGCTGGTTTCTGCTTTTGGTGACGCCTGACCTTGAATTGAAAATGGATGTTTGTACTTTTGTGGCTATGTACTGTCCTAACATAATCTAACTTTATGCTTTTGCCGTAAAGCCTCTTTGAAAATCGAACAATGTGGTTAGATTAAGGAGATGTTTATCTTTTAAATTGTGTAAAATAGTTGATGGTTTGAGAAATTGAAATTATTAGATTTTTGATATTTTGAATTTCCAGCCTTGTTAGCAATCCCGACTCGGGGTTCATTGCTAACCTGTAGCCCCAACAGGTTAACCAAACCCGTATGTCCAAGATTTTGTGTCCAACAGGTGAATTACAGGAGAAGGTGATTCACTCAGTACAACCAGGAGACTGGGTGTGGATCCAGTCCCTGAGGAGAAAAGACGGGAAGCAGCCCCGTTGGGAAGGCCCATACCAGGTTCTGTTAAACCACTGCCTTTGCCATTAGAAAAGCTGAGAGAGTCACTTGGGTCCACGTTACCCACTGCAAGGAGGTATGTACACATATGAACACTGTTGATCACACACAGAGTTAGGAGAAGAACCGATACCAACAGGGTCCGGGGGTTACCTCCTTAACGAAGATTTCCTATCCCGACCGTTCATCACTGTGTGTGCTCCTAGAGGTGTGAGTATGGGGTGGTACCAAGCAGAGAGACTAAGGGCAGGAGAGGGTTGACGGTTTTTGGGAAGAGTAGAGACTCTGAGCTGTATCATAGTCTAATCTTTCTGATACATTCAGATCCACCATCTTCTGGTACTAATCATAGGATACCAATCATAGGATACCGTTGTCATTGAGAAGAAGTAGAAGATAAACTATATAATACTCTGATGAGTGACATACAGAATAAGGAATCAAAGATCAAGATGTAGAATTTAAGGTAAACATTAAACAATTTCCTGGGGAAGCAGACAACTGTACAGGAATTGGGCTTGGCCAGATTGAAGTACTCAGCCAACCCACCTCGGTTCACCTAAATTAAAACCACAGCTGCTGCGACAACAACCACAGCTTATTCTGACATAACCACATCTGCACCAACAACAACCACAGCCGCAGCTCCGACAACAACATCCGTCCCCACAACTGCCGCAGCTGCTCCCACAACAACCACAGATGCACACAGAACAACCACATCTTCTCAGACAACAGCTACAGCATCTCCAACGACAACAACAACTTCCTCTACAACAATGACAGCTTCTACAACAACAACAAAAAGCTGATCCCACAACAACCACAGATGCTGCACAAACAACCAAAGTCGTCCCCACAACAACCACAGCTGCACCCACCCCAAACACATTTTCTCTGACGACAACTACAGCATCTCCCACAACAACAACAACTTCCCCTACGACAATCCCAGCTGTTCCCACAACAACCACAGCATCTCCCACAACAACCACAGCTGTGGCTACAACAACGACATCCGTCCCAACAAAAGCCACAGCTGCTCCCACAACAACAGCTGCTGCAACATCAATCACAGCTGTACTCACAACAACCACAACAACTACAACAGATAAATACAGCATCTACAGCATCCACAACAGCTTCCTCTACAATCACCACAGCCAGCCCAACAACAACCACAGCTGTTCCCACAACAACCACATTTTCTCAGACAACAACTACAGCAGCTCCCACAACCTGAACAGATTCCATTACAACACCCACCTCCATCCCCGCAACAACCACAGATGCATACACAACAACCACATCTTCTCCGACAACAACTACAGTGTCTACAATGTCCACAACAGAATCCTCTACAACCACCACAGCCGGCCCAACAGCAACCATAGCTGCTTCCACAACAGACTGAGAGAGACTGAGACTGAGAGAGAGACAGAGAAAGACAGAGAGAGAGAGAGAGAGAGACAGAGAGAGAGACAGAGAGAGAGACAGAGAGAGAGACAGAGAGATGCTGAGAGAGAGACAGAGAGATGCTGAGAGAGAGACAGAGAGAGACTGAGAGAGACTGTGAGACAGAGAGAGACTGAGAGACAGACAGAGACTGAGAGACAGACAGAGACTGGTGTGTGTGTGTGTGTGTATATATATATGTATGTATGTATATGTATGTATATGTGTGTGTATATATATATATATATATATATATATATATATATATATATATATTTATTTATTATTATTTTTCAATGTACTTTACTCAAACCAGTGAATATCACTTATTATAAATGAGATCATTATTAACTATCAGCTCTTGGAAAATCCAGGGTTATAAAACAACATATCCAGAATTGATTAAAAACATCAAGGGACAGAACATCATAATCCTACTGGAAACATGGTGTCATGGAGACATAGATACTCAGTGTCCCTCAGGCTATAGAGAAAGTTTATTACCATCAATTAAACATAAAAATGTTAAACGGGGCCGAGACTCAGGTGGAACATTTGGCTAAAACTTAACAAAAGTTACAATCTATTGTGACAATGATGTATACATACGTGCAGCTTATGCTCCTCATTCAGATTCATCATATTATGATGATCAGTTTTTTGACAATCTCCATACAGAAATCATTCAATTTCAGGCAAAGGGTAAAGTGCTTCTTTGTGGAGATTTCAATGCAAGAACAGGTTCTGAGCCTGACTACACTGATGTGGGAGGTAACCACCACATATTTGGACACCCCTCCTTGTACAGTAGCCCTATTATAAAAAATAGAAACAGTCCTGACCAAATACTGAACAAAAATGGGAAGGAGTTAGTGCATCTCTGTCGAGCCTTAGGCCTGTACATGCTTAATGGTAGAATCAGAGGGGACTCTTTAGGTCAGTTTACTTACTGCTCAGCTCTTGGGACAAGTGTAGTCGATTATGCCATCACTGACATTGACCCCTCCTCCATTAGTGCATCAGATCACAGTCAGATCAACGTGTTTCTAAAGAAATTAACCGGCAATATTCATTCAAAAAAACAGCCCAATAAACTCTACACATAAACCAATTGTACAGATGGGCTCCAAACAGTGCAGAGAGATTCATTGAAACATTGAACTCAAATGAAATGATGAACTCTATACAGTTTTTCAATAACTCACAATACCAAAACAATAAAGAAGGTGTCAATTTGGCTACTCAAAACATAAATTGCATATTCCAAAAAGCAGTATCGAAAGCAAATTTGAGAAAACCAAAGAAATACAACATCAGAAACAAAAACCAAAATGTTTCTGAAAAATGGTTTGATAACGAATGTAAAACAATTAGAAAACACCTAAGACAAATGTCAAATGAAAAACATAAGCAGCAAAACAGCCCATACACTGAAATGCAAGAAATTGAATTATACCAACCAGACACTTGATGAAATTGAAAACGCAATTGACCAAAATCAGTTCTGGGACATGTGGAACAATTTAAGCATGACAAAGCCACAAGAATTAGCCATACAAGATGAAGGAATTTGGAAAACTTATTTTGATAATCTATACAAAAACATTCCACAAAAATACTTACAACAGAACCAATTAGAAATTAAAGAAATATTTAACATGCTTGAATCAGTCATTAAAAACAACCAAAATCCATTAGATTACCCAATAACCCAACAAGAACTAAATGAAAAGCTCAAATCTATAAAATCAAAGAAGGCTTGTGGTCTAGATAACATCAGAAATGAAATGCTGAAAAACAGCACACCTGAGTTGCAAAATGCTGTGCTTAAATTGTTCAACATGGTTTTAACTTCTGGCTGCTTCCCTGATGTCTGGAACCATGGGCTCATCTCCCCTATCCACAAAATTGGAGACAAATCAGACCCCAATAATTACAGGGGAATTTGTGTAAACAGCAACTTGGGAAAGGTTTTCTGTAGCATTTTGAATTCAAGAATTCAAACCTTTCTTCAAGAAAAAAAAGTAATAAGTAAATGTCAAATTGGTGTTCTCCCTAACCATCGCACTACTGACCATATATACACCTTACACACACTAATTAATAAACACATCCACCAAAAAAAGAGGGCAAAATCTTTGCTTGCTTTATTGACTTTAAAAAAGCATTTGATTCTATTTGGCATGAAGGGCTATTCTCCAAAATTCTCCAAAGTGGGCTTGGTGGTAAGGTGTATGACTTAATAAAATGTATGTACACAGAATGGCAAAAATCTCGCACTATCCCTTTAAGTTTAAATTCTTAAGTTAGAGGGATTCCGAAATGGATTTAAAGCTGGCCACTCTACATCAGCCTTTTTCTTGAACCATTCCTGGGTGCTTTTTGATGCATGTTTAGGGTCGTTGTCCTGCTGGAAAACCCACAACCTTTGATGGAAACCCAGTTTTTGGACAATGGGATGAACATTGGACTCCAAAAAAGTATTTTACGTTTGATATATTGAACAGCTGTAAATTATTTAAATCGGCAACAGAACGTCAACATTCTCTTGGCCTGGTAGAATGTTGTTTTGCCAGTAAAATACATGAATCAATCATGACTGATTGAACAAACTTTTACAAAATGCACATTCAAGTTAATTTTGTTTGCAAGTATGTATGTACTCAGAGTTTAAAAGACGCAAGGAAACATTTCCGTAGTGCAAAAGAATTGTTCAAAGTGCAAAAAAAATTACAATAAACATAATTATAATCTGGCAGTATTGAGAGTGATTTATTTTGAATATTTTACTCAAGAAATGTGGATATAAAGAGGCAACTATTTATGTATTGCTCAGTTTACTAAACTCAAGTTAAATAATCACATTGTTGAATAAAAGTTTAAAATTAAATCACAGGAGATTGTTTACAATTATTTTGCACAACGAAAATGTCACCCATAGGATCTTAAACATGCAGCTACGAGATGTCACGAATAATCATCCGATCAATGAATGCATAGTCCCACGAAACAAGTTGAATCAACTGTTGATATGAGCATTACTTTTCACCTGAAGTCAACCATAATGGTTTCCAGCTCATTACAGTATGCCAATTGTGTAGCGATCATCAAGGTTATGTTGGGGTTGTTTGACATACCATCGATTCAATCATAGCCAATATAACATGAATGTCCTTATTATTACTTAAATCCTTCCGTGCATATAATCAAATTCAAAAAGGTTCCTTTTTTGAGTACACACATTGTATATACACTGTTTACCCTCTGGATACCATACATTGTCTATGTGATAGGCTATGTGCACAGTATACATTGAAAAAATATATAAATGCAACATGTAACGTGTTGGTCCCATGTTTCATGAGATGAAATTAAAGATCCCAGAAAGTTTCCATAAGCACGCAAAGCTTATTTCGCTCAAATTTTGTTTACATCGCTGTTAGTCAGTATTTCTCCATGGCCAAGATAATCCATCCACCTGACAAGTGTGGCATTTCAAGAAGTTAATTCAACAGCATGATCATTAGTCAGGTGCACTTTATGCTGGAGACAATAAAAAGCCACTCAAAAATGTACACTTTTGTCACACAACACAATACCTCAGATTTCTCAAGTTTTGAGGGAGAATGCAATTGGCATGCTGACTGCAGGAATGTCCACCAGAGCTGATGACAGATAATAATGTGTCTTGCTCTACTATAAGCCACCTCCAACGTTGATTTAGAGAATTTGGAAGTACGTCCTCCAGCCCAGGACCTCCACATCCGGCTTCTTCAGCTGGGGAATCATCTGAGACAACCACCCGGACAGCTGATGAAACTGTGGGTTTGCACAACTGAAGAATTTCTGCAAAAACTGTCAGAAACCTTCTCAGGGAAGCTTGTCTGCGTACTCGTTGTCTTCACCAGGGTTTTGACCTGACTGCAGTTTAGCATCGTAACCGACTTCAGTTGGCAAATGCTCACCTTCCATGGCCACTGGTACGGTGGCGTCAGGCAGATGGCGTCGTTTGGGTGAGCGGTTTGCTGATGTCAACATTGTGGACTGAGTGCCCCATGATGGCATTGGGGTTATGGTATGGGCAGGCATCAGCTACAGACAACGGACACATTTGCATTTTATTTATGCCAATTTAAATGCGGAGATACCTTCACGAGATCCTGAGGCCCATTGTCGTACCATTCATCAGCAGCCATCACCTCATGTTTCATCATAATAAAGCACAACCCCACGACTCACAACTAGAAACAAAAACAACAGCTTCAAGGTTAATATTCAATCATCAAATACTTCCCATCTCAGTGGTTAAGAAGTTTAAATGTTTAGCCTGACATATCACTAAGATAAACATTGCACTTTTCTCACTAAAGCGATTTCTACTGCTCCTCATGATGATGCTAAGGTAACCATTTTTGGCCAGAATGCTAGCCACAAATGTGCTATCACAGTGAAGAGATGAACTATTTGGGCCAATTTGAAGCTTGGCATGACAAAGATAATCACTACAATGTTGGTTTGGGGCCACAGAAGCCCTATAAGAACTTGTGGCGGTCTGAGAGGATAAGATAAGTGTACTTAGTAAGCAATGTGGTAATAGCTCTATTTTGCGATCACATTTTTTTGTCATATTTGTTAGACCTATCATTATCTCAGATGTCTGGAAGTGCAAAGGGTGTAGGGACTAATACCTTTGCTGGGCAGAGACATTGGGGTAACTTAAGATCAGAGAGGAACGTAGCAGCAACCTATTTAGCGGCAACCTTATTATCCTCGGGAGTTATCGATTCAGGTACCGACCAGGCCCAACCTTGCTTAGCTTTAGCTGAAAGCCGGGAGAGGGATGCAAGGTGATATGTCTGACGACAAATCATAAGCAAAAGAAACAACATCTTCCATCACCTTGAATCTTGATACGTTGTTCTTTGAAGGGTGAGGAAGTTAATTGACAACACCTGTACCGTCAGTCTGGGACTTTCATGCTGAGTAATCATCAGAATGAGGTTGGCTCTGGAACCTAAGGCTACTGTTATGGTCAGTCTTGCATTTTACCCCCTATCAAAGATAACTTTAGGATTTGGGGAGCATACCCTATTTCTATACAGTATATTGCTGATGGGTAACTATCCAGGGCAATGCAAACATACAATAAATTGTGTTGAGAAGGGTGTGGCCATTAATTAACAATTGAATGGTTGATATTCAAAAAACGCAAAAAGAAACGACTCAACTGCTTGACAAAAAAACACCCTAAAAACACCCTTCTGAGAATAATATTGACTCCTATCAAATTCATGCTTTATCAATCATGCACAGAAATGCTCAAACAATAAGCAACTCCTTTGGCACTCTTCTCCAAGCATATGATGGATATGTCTGACAGACTCAGACACACCCTGAAGTTATGTCTCCAGAGAACGCAGACAAAGAGCAGCACACACCTTCACACTCATTTCATTCTCAAGGGAATTTTAAATGTCAAAACCTTTCTTTAGTTCATATTATAGACTACGAAAATGTTGCCCTACCGAATGTTTTTTTTAACAGATGACCGACATAGTCAAGGATTGTACGATGAATAAGGGCTTACCTATATCTGCGACAACGATCAGCCTAAATTGGATTGAAGTCAAATTAACACCATTTCCAACAACAGAAACCTCCAAAAGTAAGGATCTAAATGAGTCATGGCATGGACAATTCATCCATGTTGTCCACTAGCAATTATGGAACATGATGATTGAGCGTATGTGGTATAATAAATGTATGTTTTCCCTTTAAATCTCACTTAAAACACACACACCATAACATGATACGCCTATATAGTTTCTAAATATGGAAGATATGGAACAAAAAATGAGGTATCTCAACCACTGGGCTAAGTGTGTAAACAGATCCACATCCAAAATGTTAAATGTAATGTGCATGTTACATCATGTCAAATGATAGTTCCAACACTTATAGTAAACCTGATGTCATCCTTCTCTCTTAGGTGGTGGAGATATGGCCAAAATCAAGATGAAATGGAGAGCTATACTGCTATGTCTAACAGGTAAGAAATGAGAGCCGAACATGCTAGACAACTTTGGGGTTTAGTTCCATGGTTTAGAGGGCGGTGAGGACTGTTCTACCAAGGCAGCTACACTTGGCTTTAGCATTGCATTAAACTTCTGTGAGATTAATGAGTTCCTGATCTTCATGTGAGAATATGTCTAGCAGAAAAATATGTCGATTTTCAAATCATTAAAACATGGGTGTAGGACCTAGTTGACAATGTGTTGAAAGAGGGTTTATGAGCTCAAGCCCGGGCTTTATGAGGCTTTAGTAACAGGTGTATTTTGATAAGCCACAAATATTTTGACATGTCCCAAAACCATAATTCACTTCTATCTCGAACTGATAGCGCTGAAATGCAACTGCACCAGAGTCACTGCGCACACAAATCAAATGAGTGCAGTACCAAAGACAAACAGCAGAGTGTGCACATGAACTGGGATGAATAGCAAGTTGCATGGGGGCACTGGCTCCTGGCTGAAGCCCTATCATTGTTCCACATGCATCCACTGAAACGTAAACCACTGTAGCATCAGTGAACTTAACAGTAGTGAAAAGGAATGTATCCCTTCTTATGGAATTGCACCATAAGTATTTTAAAAGGACCTAAGGTATGACATAAAACAAACCACCACTATCCAGGAAATGGCAATGTGTTGCATTCTTTCATGTGACAACGTTAAATCATATCAGTTAGCAACAGGGTTGGGGTGAATTCCAATTTAAAGGGCCAGTGCAGTCAAAAACTAGATTTATCTGTGTTTTATATATATTTTCACACTATGAGGTTGGAATAATACTATGAAATTTAGGATAATGCCCATATAGTGTAACAGCTGTTTGAAAAGACCACTTGTAATTTCAGCTTGTTTGCATGGGTGAGGTTTTTAGACCCCATGGCAACATCACCAGGTAAGTAGCAAGTAGCCTTGAACAAGCCAGAACGTCTCATAGGGAAGGACCCTATCTCCTGTTTCTATAGCGTGAGGGAGCTTGATATACAAGTACACCCCCTGGACATTATGCCAGTCTATCGCAGGGCATTATCCCCAATCTATCTCCTTAATGCTGAGTGCCAAGCGGAGGTGCATCTGGTCCCATTTTTACAGTCTTGGTATGACTTCAACCCTGGTATAACTTGGCCAGGGATTTAACTTTTAACAGTCTTGGTATGAGTTCAATCACTGGTATAACTTGGCCAGGGATTGAACTCACAACCTTCCAATCTCAGGGCGGACACTTTTTACAGTCTTGGTATGAGTTCAATCCCTGGTATAACTTGGCCAGGGATTTAACTTTTAACAGTCTTGGTATGAGTTCAATCACTGGTATAACTTGGCCAGGGATTGAACTCACAACCTTCCAATCTCAGGGCGGACACCACAAGGCCACCGAGTTTTTAATTGACCAATGTGACCCACCGCCTTGATTCGGTCTTATGTAGCAAAAATAGAAATTCAGTTTCTTACGTGGGATAAAAGTAGAGTCTCAGAGCTAGAAAATGGTATATCATACACTGCAGTTGAGGAACAATGGGAAAGTAATTCTGCTTTGAAAGTTGATAAACTTGTAACCCCACATTTGAGAAAATGCCCTTGAATTATTTGGTAAACCTACTGGAGAGCTCTTCTAGGTCTATACCTATGCAGCATCGTTCACACCCTCTTAACTCTCAGCCCCACCCATCTCTTTAAGGATTCACATGTGCTAAACAGAGTGAGTAAGGTAGTGTAGTAAACAACCAAAGATTTCAAGATGAGTAGTAGTCTACAATAAGAAAAAAGTTGAGGTTCAAATATACTTCATCTAGTCCTTGGCTTATATCCTAATCTGACTTTGAAAGTGTCCAGATAAAAATATTGTATAAATATTTTCTAATTATTAGATGATGCTTACCCAGGCACTTGTCTAATTGATGGGTCATGTGAAAGAAATGATATAACCATCCCCCAGCCACATCTAGCTAGCTAGCTAGCAAAACAATGAACCATATTCCCAACCCAAAGCTACAGTACAAATGGATTGCAATAGCTAGCCATGAATGAATCTGCAGGTAGCCAAAGCTAAACAACAAGGTTCAATGTTAGTATAGCTAGCTAACATTAGGCTATACATCTTCTTCAGGATTGGTGGGTCCCCTGTGGGACGGTTGAGCTAACGTAGGCTAATACGATTAACATGAGGTTGTAAGAAACAAGAACATTTCCCAGGACATAGACATATCTGATTTTGGCAGAAAGCTTAAATTCCTGTTAAAATGTAAATTGCACCTGGGCTGGAATAATACATTATGGCCTTTCTCTTGCATTTCAAAGAACATGGTACAAAAAAAGACCAAAAAAGCGTTTGGTTTTTTCTTTGTATTATCTTTTACCATATCTAATATGTTATATACTCCTACATTCATTTCACATTTCCACAAACTTCAAAGTGTTTCATTTCAAATGGTACCAAGAATATGCATATCCTTGCTTCAGGGCCTGAGCTACAGGCAGTTAGATTTGGGTATGTCATTTTATGCAAAAATTGAAAAAAGGGGGCGATTCCAAATCAAATCAAATCAAATTTTATTTGTCACATACACATGGTTAGCAGATGTTAATGTGAGTGTAGTGAAATGCTTGTGCTTCTAGTTCCGACCATGCAGTAATATCTAACAAGTAATCTAACCTAACAATTTCACAACTACCTTATACACACAAGTGTAAAGGAATGAATAAGTATATGTACATAAAAATAGATGAATGAGCGATGGCCAAACGGTATAGGCAAGATGCAGTAGATGGTGTAGAGTACAGTATATACATATGAGATGAGTAATGTAGGGTATGTAAAGATTATATAAAGCGGCATTGTTTAAAGTTGCTAGTGATACATTTATTACAGCAATTTCTAATTATTAAAGTGGCTAGAGATGAGTCAGTATGTTGGCAGCAGCCACTCAATGTTAGTGATGGCTGTTTAATGACTGTGATAGGAGAAAACTGACAATGGATCAAAACATTGTATTTACTCCACGATACTAACCTAATTGACAGAGTGAAAAGAAGGAAGCATGTACTGAATAAAAATATTCCAAAATATGCATCCTGTTTGCCACAAGGCAATAAAGTAATACTGCAAAAAATATGGCAAAGCAATTACAATTTTGTCCAGAATACAACGTGTTATGTTTGTGGCAAATCCAAAACAGCACATCACTGAGTACCACTCCATGTTTCAAAGCATGGTGGTGGCTGCATCATGTTATGGGTATTTATGTAATTGTTAAGGGCTTGGGAGTT
Source organism: Salmo salar (assembly GCF_965601325.2). Taxonomy (NCBI): domain Eukaryota; kingdom Metazoa; phylum Chordata; class Actinopteri; order Salmoniformes; family Salmonidae; genus Salmo; species Salmo salar. Next base: position 29,719,162 of record NC_138294.1, on the reverse strand, counting down.
TTCAGGATAAAAGAAACAGAATGGAGCTAAGCACAGGCAAAGTCCTATCTGCTTTCCACCAGATACTGGGCGATGAATTCACCTTTCAGTCGGACAATAACCTAAAACAAAAGGCCAAATATACTGTTAAGGTTCCTGAGTGGCCGATTTTGAAAATCTATGGCAAGACTTGAAAAATAGTTGTCTAGCAATGATCAACAACCAATTTGACAGAGCCTGAAGATTTATGAAAATAATAATGGGCAAGTATTGTACACTCCTGATGTGCAAAACTCTTGGAGACTTACCCAGAAAGTCTCACAGCAGTAATCAATGCCAAAGGTGATTCTAACATGTATTGAGTCTTTATTTAATTACATTTTTAATTGTCTAAAACCATGTTTTCACTTTGTCATTATGGGGTATTGTGTATAGATGTTTGAGAAAAAAAAAGTAATCAAATTTGAATTCAGGCTGTAACAACAAAATGTGGAATAAGTCAAGGTGTATGAATACTTCCTGAAGGTGTAGTAGGTTTAGGCTACTACATGATACTCGAATTTGCCCTATACCCATCATGAGGTTACTACAACCTAGACTATAATGTAGGTGCACAGGTCGAGACACAAATGTGAGTAATTAAGGTGACAGTTAGTGACACATTCAATACCACCTTGTACACTTGTCACGTCCTGACCAGTAAAGGGGTTATTTGTTATTGTAGTTTGGTCAGGACGTGGCAGGGGGTGTTTGTTTTATGTGAGTGTTCAGGGGTTTTGGTTAATGTTCAGCTGTTCCTCGTTGCCTATGATTGAAGGTCCTATGTATAGGGGTGTTTTGGTAATGGGAATTGTGGGTAGTTATTTCTTGTTTAGTGTATGTAGCACCTGACGGGACTGTTTAGTGTCGGTCGGTCGGTCGGTCGGTCGTTTTTGTATACGTGTTTCTTTTAGTTTTTTCCTTCTTTTATAATAAATAAGAAGATGAGTATAGGTTTTCCCGCTGCACCTTGGTCCATTACATACGACGACCGTTACAACACTATTGCATGCATCCAGCTGATCTGGGGTGTAATCATTAGTCCAAACATAAACGAGTTTCTATTGGACAATTTCAGGTAGGTCCCTCCCCATTTTGTTAATTTTCTTCCATTCAAAAAATGTTCTGCAACAGAATTGGTGGAATGAATACACCCCTGATCACCCGCACACACAGTCAGTTCACTTTCATTGCAGCCACATACAGCATCATCACTTTGCACATTGCATAATTCCTTCTCACATCTATGCACTCTCCTATTCTCACCTTTTCCCTTAGCTTGAGGACTTCAGTGCACAACACAACAACTGTCTGTGACCAGTTGAAAAAACCTCTCCAAGCCAAACATTCATGCCATAACCGCTAACCGCTACACAGCCTACATCGTTGTCATCATATTAACTGTACATAGTGTAAAATATTTAAACTGGATGACTTGACTGCTATGAATACATTTACTATGCTGTCTCTTTTTAAACAGCTGTGCCAAACATTGTCAACTCAACAGCTACCACTGCTCGGACTGTCATAACAACAATAGCAGTAACAACTCTCACAGCTAATACTGCAGCTTCAAAAACCACCAGCAGTGCAATAGCAAGGAGCAGACCACTGGATGTGGTTAGTTTCCTACTCCCTCTCTCTTGTCTACTTTCTGCAAAAAGGGTAATGGCTACAGGGTTGAATTTTAAAGGTTATATAACTCTCTATACAAAAAAATGTTGGTACAGATGGTGTTAGGCAAATTCAGAGAGCACTCTCATTGCAATAATTCACAGTCCATGAGATCCACATAGTTTTAAACATATTTTCAAGCTATATTTTCAAGGCCCTAAAAAATGGGGGGGTAGATCAGCTTTAATATTCCAGATAGATTGTGGGTTCTATCAATTTAATTGTTTGCATCATTTCTAACTCCCCCTTATTGTTTGACATTTGATGCCATTTACCATACTGCCATTCATTTCGTTACAGGTGACAGTTTTGATACTCATCACTGCATCCTGTTCCAAAATGTTGGTTGGACTTTGCTAACGTAGATCTCTACATTACTCCCTTTTTGTTTTAAATGCCCTTCTTCATAAAAACATCTTTCTTATCTAACTTTGCTGTTGAAGTAGAGACCTGAGTTGCCTAACACATACACGGCATTAGTTAACCTTTGAGGTGCCTAGGGTCTCCACCGAGCTAGGTAAATCTGATTTTAGTTTAAAAGCACTGTATTGCTGGAAAATTCTAAATACATTTCATCTTAGTTTTCTGGTGGCGTTTGGGCAGTTTAGAGTATTGATTGGGGACTTATTTGTGGATGAATGTAGCTGTTTTTTTATGTGATTTGTGATGTCTTACTTGTGCTTCCCTTGACTGTATTTTTGTATTTTAATATGCATATATATGTATATTTTGTGTATAATGTATTTGTGTTGTATTGTGCAGGACACATTTGAAAAAGAGACCTAGGTCTCAATATGCCTTTCCTGGAAGAAAAAAAAAGTAGAATAAAATAATATATACTTTTTCAGATCCCCTAACAATACAGTTTGCCGGTCCATCTGAACCGTGATGTTAGGACATAACAATAATTCATGGACCCGAGCCACTGATGGACAGTACCAGAAAATATGCTTTATTGATTCTGTTTCCTTGTTGCAGTGCGCAAGTATGTGGACACCCCTTCAAATTAGAGGATTCTGCTATTTCAGCAATACTCGTTGCTGACAGGTTTATAAAATCGAGCACACAGGATTCCTCCATAGCCACACTCCATAGACAAACATTGACATTAGAATGGCCTTACTGAAGAACTCAGTGACTTTCATTGTGGCACTGTCGTAGGATGCCACCTTTCCAACAAGTCACACAGTAAAAATGACAGAGTGAATTTAACACTATTTGAAGAAAACGTAACTCTGCCAAAGATAACATTTATTCCCAGTGAAAAAAGAGTAGAACGTACTCTGGCATCAGAGTTATTTTTTCAGACTTGTATTTGCTCATTTTAGTGTTGAGATTTAACTGTGCGTCATTGCGTTTCACTCTATACTGTGTTCATTTAAAATAACTGTCATATTTTTTCCTTTCTGCAGTGTTGTTCATTATTCTAGAGTTAATTATTGAGAGTAATGTTTACTCGCACCAGTGTCATTGTAAATTTACTCTGACTCATACTACTAAATAAATTGACTCTAATCAAGTATATTACTAGCATAAATCAGTCAACACAAAATATTGCATAACATGATTTTTTTATTACATGAGATGCCAAAAACAGCCCAAATTGTACTTGCGTGGTGTACAATCTTTAAAATAAAATAAAGCATTAAGGACAGTTTGAATTGAAAACAACACCCCCAACATGGGCAATTTCATAATTGTTCTTATAGTGTGTAAAAGCGTGGAAATAATATCACATGAAGCAGTACGGGACCACAAACAAACTTGAATCATCACCTCCATACGACATGTCGAATGCTTTGCGATACAAAAGATCTTAAACATCATCAACATGGGGTCCCTTTCTTAACCGTACAACTTTAAATACATGAAAAATTGTGTCATATTTTACAAGAATAGACTTGATTTTGTGAAATATTGGAATCTCACGATGAACTTTAAGACAAACAACCAAATTTGTGAATTTTGTTAATTTTTATTTCACCTTTATTTATTAACCAGGTAGGCCAGTTGAGAACAAGTTCTAATTTACAACTGCGACCTGGCCAAGATAAAGCAAGGCAGTGCGACACAAACAACAACACAGAGTTACACATGGAATAAACAAGTGTACAGTCAATAACACAATAGAAAATTAAAAAAAAATAATAAGTCTACATACAGTGTGTGCAAATGGCGTGAGGAGGTAAGGCAATAAATAGGCCATAGTAGCGAGGTAATTACAATTTAGCAAATTAACACTGGAGTGATAGATTTGCAGATGACGATGTGCAAGTAGAAATACTGGTGTGCAAAAGAGCAACCAAATCTGAACGGCATACATTACGTACTTTTACACTCAAAACCTTAGTGAGCTCCTTCTGTTACATTCAAGGAGACCATTTTCCCTCGACCAATATCCAATCTATCTAGGTCAAATGTTTGCAAGTTGCCATTTCACTTTGATGTTTCTTGGCAAATGGTTTAGTTATGTTTTTAGAGTTTTTCGCTTGTTTTTAAAAAATGTACATGCTTTGATTCATAGCGCATACACCAGCTATGGAGAATTGGCCTTGATTTTCTAAATACATTGTGCATAATGCACCATAAAATTATCCTTTGGTAATAACCTTTTTCCAGGAAACAAATGCTTAAACAATCGGTGGTGTTCTGCAATCACGTGCTTCAAATAGACTGTAATACCAGCTGATAACTCTGGAGAAAATACAATGTTGACTATTTGAAGCAACAAAAGCAGCAAATGCCAATGTTGATCATTTGAAGACATCAAATCACCAAAGATAAGTGGTAGAACCCTCAAATAACTTCACTGCAAGGGGTCTGTTGTTTCCTTCCATAAAACCATAGCTGAAGCTCTGAATTCTCATGTCAATTTCTGTTGAGGTTAAATGTTAATTTTGCAAGAATTGTAGTAGCAATTTCACCTCATATTGCCCAACACCCTACAAGATGTCATGCATGATACCAACTCAAAAATTATCACATGAATTTAACATGCAAGACTTTTTGACACCCACATGCATCTCTTTAGTTCAATACTATCTTTGGACGGTCTTCACTGAACTCTGTCTGAAAGTCGTCTTTCTCAGCAAGACAGAAAACGGCAGCAATATCTTGCACTAAAATATAAAAAATATAAAAATAAACCACGAGTACCACCTGTTACTTGGACAATAGTTCCATGAATTTGGTGGTCATACAAGAGAAACTTAATTCCATCCCTTTCCAAAATGATTACATCTCATACAATTGGGTCAAGCAGTGAGTAAAACTCATAGGTTTTTATATCTTGAGCATGAAATAGAGAAACCAGGTGAATATTGAGCAGCACTTTGAGAGACATCTCTTAAAGTAAAGTAAATGGCACCCAATTTGTGTAGGCCATGCTTCTATCCAAGAGGATTAGAGGTTTCAAAGTCATCATAGTAGAGCTGAAATTTTATTGCATGCTTCTCTTTTGAGAGTAGAGCATGATTTTCAAAGATCAATCACGCCTGTCATAAAGTGGGACCATCCATAGCCTGCAAAATTTGATTTATTTGTGCATTTTTGTAAATAACGTCTGCAAAATGGGTATGTACATTAATTTATCTGTAACAATAACTTGGTCATATGTAACAATAACCTGGTTCTGTCACGCCTGCTCCCGCTCCCTGGAGCTCGAAGGCGCCAGACTCCTGCCACCACCAGTATTCACACCTGCCTTCCCTCCGTCACGCGCATCAGCAATTATTGGACTCACCTGGACTTAATCACCTGTTTATTACCTCCAGTATATTTGCCAGTTCCACCGCTCTGTTCCCTGCTGCTGACGATGTTCATGTCTTGTTACTGATCTGTTCCGCATTAAATGTTCAACTCCCCTTTATCTGCTTCTCATCTCCGGCGCCGGTCCTTTCAGGTTCTATTGCGTTGCATGTCAAATCTTGTGAAAAAGAACATATTCAACTGGATCTACAGTTCCCCATTTCTCTGAGAAATACTTCAACCTTTTGGTTTCAGAATTCAAGTAACTGAAAGGATTTTCAATTTGCCCAAAACACATCTATTTTACACCAATATCATTGTTACACTTCTTCACAGATTTTTTTGTTTGACTGTGGATATCATCAACTACCTCTTCATTGGAACTGACTAAAGTGTTCACTGTTGTTTCACCAACTCCTGCTGCTTTGAGTTGAGCTATTGTTGCGGCACAATTTTCCACAATACTCTTATTATACAGAGCTGAATCACAATGTGAGCTTTGTTACAGAGCTGTTAGCAGCGGTAGAGGGGCCTCCACCATCATTATCAGAAACTGCTTTGGTATGCTCTTCATGTGCCTTGTTAAGATGCTTTCAAAATCCAGAAAAAGTGCCAAATACATGTGAACAACCAACCTGACCACACTTTAAATGCAGAGATTTCCCCTAAGAAAGACTGTGGATTAACTTTAGATGTTTTACAAGGCTATTGGCATTTGCCTGGCAGCATTTGCAAACAAAAAAAAACATTTGTGTCTCAAACAGATTTGTTTCATGCAACACTCTGTCCGTCAGCTCTGCTACCATGGGATTCATCTTAGTTGTATCAACGTCAATGTCGTAGATGGTTGTTTGTAGAAAAGTGGACATGTTTGCCAGACCCTGACTGCATGAGGTACCAAAGACAAAGTGAGCTTTGAAAACCTAATCGAAACAGCCCAGTGAGCCAGATGCCTTACAAGGTACCACATGTTTGTCAGTCGCCATGAAGTTGGTGTAAATGCTCGTTCTCTGGGTCCCCACGGCAAGAAGATAGGGCTGTTGACCTCCGGTGATGCCATCAAGATGCTGGTCCCTGCCTTTAAGACAATAATGTATCATTAGAACACCTACTATTAATTCTAACAACATCTACCATAAGTTTCCCAGGCCAGACAGTAGTGATTCATATTTATTACAGTATTATACTAGTAATATATACTAGTAATATATACTAGTATTATACTAGTATATAGCTAGTAATAGGAATTATAGCAGTAAAGTTGATGATTGTGCTCTTTGCTGGGGTAAGTGTTTGTACACTTGAGGGAGAGAGGGGTGAAGGGGAAAGGAAAGGGGGTGGGGGGGGATCAGGATACAGTGACACAATTTGTATATAACACATTTTTGTTGAATTGTAGCCTGACCTTTATGAACCTCACAAGATGTTCCGCTGCGTGTCTTGCTGACATCTTTCCTGGCTTGTTGCGGACTTGAGCGGAGGGAGGCAGAAGATGGATGAGGAGAAGAATGGACGACATGTCACTGTCCCAGCCTCGAAACACAAATTTGAATTCTGACATTAGAACACTTTCAGAACATGTATGCCAGGGCTGGTGTGTGAAATGTAACCCCTTCAACAACAATCCAAAGATTCTTCTCCAGCCCACATGCACATAATAGAACTTCATATTACAGCGTAAAGTGGTATGTCTGTACCATTTCCCACCTCAGCTGTAGACTCAGTGTTGTGTATCAGGTCATGAAGCTTGGTTGTTGGTGTGAATCCCTGGCTCTGCAGGATGACCTTCTGTTTGAAAACAGTAGGCCATTTCTCCCGGAATTTTGCGGAAGTTGCGTCACCTAAAAATCTTGCTCAATCTACAGACAAGACACACGAATACAACAGTAAAATCTCAGCTACGGGATTTCTAAGACATGGTCCGGTCGCCTTTTAAGGGTAATAGCTCTGGCAATGGCCACCCTGCGGCATGGTCATGCTTTGGGAAAAACAATACATCAACATGTTATTCATACATTCTCAGACGTGCATGCTATGAAGTTGACACAGCCCATTTCATACATACCATGCCTGGTATATTCAGAAACAGCAGAAACACTGACTATGTCAGAGGAGTTCTGTGGGTCAGTTTCATCTTTACTTTTAAGGTTGCTTCATCAGACGTGTGTTTCATCAGCGCGATGGCCTCTCAACACTGCCCTTCTTCACTTTTCGTTCATTATGGGGTCTCTGTCAGCAGCTGGTCCACCTTCAACCAAAGATTAAAAAGGACCTGAACACACAACACTGGTCTAACAGTCCAACCAAACCCAATTACACTGAATCGTGAGAAAAATCCATAAAAAACAAGTCTGACTCCCTTGTGAACAAACCCTCACATGCCTACACCCTCAAATGCCTGCACCCGAGCAACCACAAACCATAAACACTCAAATAAAAGACAGTTATGTATGCCAACCAGCTGACCCACCTGTTCATGATCTACAAGGGAACTTTATTCCCCTGCAGCCTCCTTTTGCAGGTGCTTCAGTCTCCATGCCAAGTTTTCTGCATTGTAATAGTGGGCCTAGATAAACAAACGTTTTATTCACCTGAATCAAATTTGTCACCGGTTGATGTTAGAATCTGGAAGAAAGGTTTAACAGTTGCAGGGACTGTGTAATGTTTAATGCTCCTCAGTCACCTTCACATACACAAAGCCTGATTGATGTCATCTTCAATTGCAAGTGACCAAGGAGGAGCATGTAAACAACAGCAGTGCTATGTTAGACAGCTTTGCAACTTGAAAAGTGATTCGAAAAATGCTGTGTTTATCATTTAAACATCTAGTGATGTTGCAGTGGCAGATGCAGATGCACTATCGGCAGATTGTTCCTTTAAAACAGTAAAACCATTTCAGAAATAGTCTTACACCACTTCCCCTTGGCCCTATAACAATATCAATGTGTGCAGATCCATAGAGTGAAAGAACAATGCCTACATCTATCCACACCCTTCAAATCTGCAAACATCAAAGGGTTAGGGCTAAGGGGAAGTGGTAGGGAGGGAATCAGGACCAGATTTATTTCATACTCACATAGTCAGTCTTGCTTTTGGGGTCGGTCAGGTACGGGAACAAGGAAACTATTCCTCTTGCGTTATGCCTCCTTCACATGTCGGGGGAGACTTGTTCTTACTAATTATTAGATAGGCAATAATGCACTAATTAAAAACATTGATCTTAATGCTTTAAAAATGTAATGGTTTACCTATGATCCTTTGTCATATTTGCAACCAATATCTTGATCATGTCGCGTCTGCTGCAGTCAGTCAAGCTTTTTGTGCGAGCATACTCGTTCATGATCCTTCCCCTCCAGCTTTGCTTTGGAGAATGCCCTCAATTATCTAGCAAAAAGCACAAAAGACACAGACCCTAGTAAACCAGGGTTCTTTCTCAAAATATTTGTTATTGATTCCTCGCCTTCTTCTCAAATCCCTTTTGATAATAAGACCCAATGTTCCTCTCCTAATTCATTATTCTGTAGTTGGTTTTGAGAAGGATGAGAAGAGGTCACATGGAGCCAAGGATAGAAAAATAGAGCTCAGTGGTAGCCAGCCCTCCTCCCGGAGAGCTACTGTGCAAGCATTGATTTCAGCCCTGCTCCAACACCTGGCTATATCACTAAGCTGCACATTAGGATCTTCCAAAATGATTTAAGTCGATAAGAGCAGGACTGGAAAAAGCCTACATACTAACATGCTGACCAGACCGGACACGTCGCGTGTGCGAGCGTCGCAAAATAAATGTAGAAATCCATGTTATTCAATTATTGCACCCACACTGAAAAAACATCTCAAGACATCAGTCAGGAAGTTAAAACTTGGTCTCAAGTGAGTCTTCCAAATGGACAATGACCCAAGCATATTTCCAAAGTTGTGGCAAAATGGCTTAAGGACAACAAAGTCAAGGTATTGGAGTGGCCATCACAAAGCCCTGACCTCAAGCCTATAGAACATTTGTGGGCAGAACTGAAAAAGGGATGGTCTAAAATTCACCCAACTTATTGTGGGAAGCTTGTGGAAGGCTACCTGAATCGTTTGAAGTTGAAGTTAAACAATTTAAAGGCAATGCTACCAAATACTAATTGAGTGTATGTAAACTTCTGAACCACTGGGAATGTGATAAAAGAAATACAAGCTGAAATAAATCATTCTCTCTACTATTATTCTGACATTTCACTTTCTTAAAATAAAGTGGTGATCCTAACTGACCTAAGACAGGGAATTTTTACTAGGATTAAATGTCAGGAATTGTGAAACACTGAGTTTAAATGTATTTGGCTAAGGTGCATGTAAACGTCCGACTTCAACTGCATATATACATACATATACAGAAGTTTTTACAGTGGATTGTAAATACGATATTCTTGAGATTATTCATGCTAATATTTCTACTACTACATTGCATTTTAGGTACACTTTTTATACACATCACATATTTATTCATATAGTGGACTTGACAAAACTCACTCTAATACATCTACTGCTGCATATCATTCATACTACACTGCTCAAAAAAATAAAGGGAACACTAAAATAACACATCCTAGATCTGAATGAATGAAATAATCTTATTAAATACTTTTTTCTTTAAATAATTGAATGTGCTGACAACAAAATCACACAAAAATAATCAATGGAAATCCAATTTATCAACCCATGGAGGTCTGGATTTGGAGTCACACTCAAAATTAAAGTGGAAAACCACACTACAGGCTGATCCAACTTTGATGTAATGTCCTTAAAACAAGTCAAAATGAGGCTCAGTAGTGTGTGTGGCCTCCACGTGCCTGTATGACCTCCCTACAACGCCTGGGCATGCTCCTGATGAGGTGGCGGATGGTCTCCTGAGGGATCTCCTCCCAGACCTGGACTAAAGCAACCGCCAACTCCTGGACAGTCTGTGGTGCAACGTGGCGTTGGTGGATGGAGGGAGACATGATGTCCCAGATGTGCTCAATTGGATTCAGGTCTGGGGAACGGGCGGGCCAGTCCATAGCATCAATGCCTTCCTCTTGCAGGAACTGCTGACACACTCCAGCCACACTAGGTCTAGTATTGTCTTGCATTAGGAGGAACCCAGGGCCAACCGCACCAGCATATGGTCTCACAAGGGGTCTGAGGATCTCATCTCGGTACCTAATGGCAGTCAGGCTACTTCTGGCGAGCACATGGAGGGCTGTGCGGCCCCCCAAAGAAATGCCACCCCACACCATGACTGACCCACCGCCAAACCGGTCATGCTGGAGGATGTTGCAGGCAGCAGAACGTTCTCCACGGCATCTCCAGACTCTGTCACATCTGTCACGTGCTCAGTGTGAACCTGCTTTCATCTGTGAAGAGCACAGGGCGCCAGTGGTGAATTTGCCAATCTTGGTGTTCTCTGGCAAATGCCAAATGTCCTGCACAGTGTTGGGCTGTAAGCACAACCCCCACCTGTGGACGTCGGGCCCTCATACCACCCTCATGGAGTCTGTTTCTGACCGTTTAAACAGACACATGCACATTTGTGGCCTGCTGGAGATAATTTTGCAGGGCTCTGGCAGTGCTCCTCCTGCTCCTCCTTGCACAAAGGCAGAGGTAGCGGTCCTGCTGCTGGGTTGTTGCCCTCCTACGGCCTCCTCCACATCGCCTGATGTACTGGCCTGTCTCCTGGTAGCGCCTCCATGCTCTGGACACTACGCTGACAGACACAGCAAACCTTCTTGCCACAGCTCGCATTGATGTGCCATCCTGGATGAGCTGCACTACCTGAGCCACTTGTGTGGGTTGTAGACTCCGTCTCATGCTACCACTAGAGTGAAAGCACCGCCAGCATTCAAAAGTGACCAAAACATCAGCCAGGAAGCATAGGAACTGAGAAGTGGTCTGTGGTCACCACCTGCAGAACCACTCCTTTATTGGGGGTGTCTTGCTAATTGCCTATAATTTCCACCTGTTGTCTATTCCATTAGCACAACAGCATGTGAAATTTATTGTCAATCAGTGTTGCTTCCTAAGTGGACAGTTTGATTTCACAGAAGTGTGATTGACTTGGAGTTACATTGTGTTGTTTAAGTGAGCTCTTAAACAACAGCTCTTAAAAAAGTGAGTTCTTTTTTTGAGCAGTGTATATCTAGTGTATATTCATCCGGTGTACATACGTATAGATTGCATTTGGATTACTGCTACAGTGCTATTTGGATTGTTAGTTGGATTTGTGACGACATTTACTTATTTAGAGTACTTTGTGTACTGCATTGTTAGAAGCTAGTAAAATAAGCATTTCGCTGCACCCACTATAACATCTAAAAACTGTGTACGCAACCAATAAACTTTGATTTGATTTGAATATTGTTAGATGACATACAGCATGTTTGTTCTCAAAGCAAGTTCTGAACATACTGTACTGCACTGTGTACTCGCACAATATCCCATAAATAGTTTTGGTGCAATCAAATCATTCTGCATTCCTTTGCAACTATCCAAGAGCTGAAAAGACAAACAAAACTGGTTAGAAGTGTTCATGAAATAAAATTGCCACATAAATGGGCTTGGTGTTGCCCCACCTGGTGAGTTCCCTGTCACAATTCTCACAATTGTATCTCTCAAACACACCTGACACACACGAATAACTCCCAATAATAACATATTCACGTTCATTGCTGATTTCACAGGGTTTAGACATTGTTAATGTTGGGAGTGAATGTGCCTTCAGTTATGTGGGTGTGTCAGGTGTGTTCGCAGAGATACAATTGTGACAGGGAGCTCAGAAGGCGGGGCAGCACAATGCCCATTTATGTTGCAATCATATGTTTACAAATACTTCTGACCAGTTTTGTTTGTAATTTCAGCTCTTGATAAGGTGGTGGAAAATGCTGTTTTAGGCACTGCTCCAAAGTCTCCAATAAGTGTTCAATTGGGTTGAAATCTGGTGACTGAGACGGCCATGGCATACATCGTTTTCATGCTCATCAAAACATTCAGTGACCACTCGTGCCCTGTGGATGGGGCATTGTCATCCTATGGGGGGATAGCCATGGTAGACAAAATAAGGCATGCTCCGCATTTTTATACATGACCAATAAGCATGATGGGATATTAATTACTTAATTAACTCAGTAACCACATCTGTGTGGAAGCACCTGCTTCCAATATACTCTGTATCCCTTATTTACTCAATGTTTCCATTATTTTGGCAGTTACCTGCACATGACTAACAGTATGATGTCCACACCTAATAGTTTTCATCCAGATAGACCAAATACATTTTTCCTTTACATCTCATCCTTCATCATACTTATGTCACTGTTTACTGTTCCTGCTTATAATAGCGATTCAGAAGTTTTAAGATGCACTGCTGGGAGAGAATTCGGATGTAGACTTACCTCTATAGCATCCTATGGGAGAGCATACTTGGCACTCTTGGGGAATAAACTCTTAAAATTACATGCATAATCCTTAAACCGGTTCAATTTCCTTGGGATATCTGACAAAATAACAATTATTAATCACAGTCATGTATAACATTACATTATGCATTACAATCAATTATAATTGATACATAAAGTGCATCAAGGAATGACTTCAGCCTTAATTTGGAGAGAGTCGTTATCCTATTTTCAGCAAATGGGGAGTATAGGACACACCTGAGCATGCCCTCTACTCAAAACCAACGTTTCCTTTACATCTCAGCCTTTGTCATTAATGATGTCATCAAGGGTGTTCGTTAAACTATAAAAGCTGTAGCATTCCAGGATTTTAGGAGAAGTGTGGAGGTACACCGTTGGAAGAATGTACTCAGCTGCTAAAATGGTTTCTTCTACAGCATCTCAATTGAAGAGCATTGCTGAAATCTCAGCACTTTTAAGGAGTAATGTCACGTCCTGGCCAGTATAAGGGTTAATTGGTATTGTAGTTTGGTCAGGACGTGGCAGAGGGTATTTGTTTTATGTGGTTCAGGGTGGTGTTTTTGTAGTAAGGGCATTTGATTTAGTATTCCGGGGTTTTTGTGCACTGTTTGAGTTTCACGTATTTCTATGTTGATCTAGTTAGTTGTATGTCTATGTTTGGTTAATTGGGGTGGACTTCCAATTGAAGGCAGCTGTGTGGTGTTGCCTTTGATTGCAAGTCCTATATTAGTTGGGTGTGTTTGTCTGTTTATTGTGGGAGATTGTTCCGTGTATAGCATCAAGCCTTACAGGACTGTTTGTGTATCGTGCGTTCGTTTTTGTTATTTTGTATGTTCGTTTTGGAATTTATTAAAAGTTCAAAATGAACTATCACAACCCTGCTGCATTTTGGTCCTCCTTCATCGACGATAATCGTGACAGAATCTCCCACCAAACCAGGACCAAGCAGCAGAGGAACGAGGAGGAAGGATGGACATGGGCCGAGTTAAGGAGGAGCGTTTCCAGGGCAATGGAAGAGTTTAGGAAATTCGAGAGGCAGCCCCAATATTTTTTTTGGGGGGGGTACAAGGGCAGTTTTGCGGGGCAAGAATGGAGCCCCAGGCCAGCTCCCCGCACTAGCCTGGAGGTACGTGTTCCCAGTCTGGTACATCCAGTACCAGCACCACGCACCAGGCTTCAAGTGCATCATCCCAGTCAACAGTCATCAGAGCTGCCCGCCAGTCAACAGTCACCAGAGCTGCCCGCCAGTCGTAAGTCGCCCGCACGCCAGTCGTAAGTCGCCAGAGCCGCCCACCAGTCGTAAGTCGCCAGAGCCGCCCGCCAGTCGTAAGTCGCCAGAGCCGCCCGCCAGTCGTAAGTCGCCAGAGCCGCCCGCCAGTCGTAAGTCGCCAGAGCCGCCCGCCAGTCGTAAGTCGACAGAGCCGCCCGCCAGTCGTAAGTCGCCAGAGCGGCCCGACTGCCAGGAAGCCGCCAGAGCGGCCCGACTGCCAGGAGCCGCCAGAGCGGCCCGACTGCCAGGAGCCGCCAGAGCGGCCCGACTGCCAGGAGCCGCCAGAGCGGCCCGACTGCCAGGAGCCGCCAGAGCGGCCCGACTGCCAGAGTGGCCCGACTGCTCCGAGCTGCCAGAGTGGCCCGACTGCCCCGAGCTGCCAGAGTGGCCCGACTGCCCCGAGCTGCCAGAGTGGCCCGACTGTCCCGAGCTGCCAGAGTGGCCCGACTGCCCCGAGCTGCCAGTGTGGCCCGACTGCCAGGAGCTGCCAGAGTGGCCCGACTGCCAGGAGCTGACTGCCAGGAGCTGCCAGAGTGGCCCGACTGCCAGGAGCTGCCAGAGTGGCCCGACTGCCAGGAGCTGCCAGAGTGGCCCGACTGCCCCAAGCTGCCAGAGTGGCCCGCCTGCCCCGAGCTGCCAGAGTGGCCCGACTGCCCCGAGCTGCCAGAGTGGCCCGACTGCCCCGAGCTGCCAGCGTGGCCCCGAGCTGCCCCGAGCTGCCAGAGTGGCCCCGAGCTGCCCCGAGCTGCCAGAGTGGCCCGACTGCCAGGAACCGCCAGAGTGGCCCGACTGCCAGGAGCCGCCAGAGTGGCCCGACTGCCAGGAGCCGCCAGAGTGGCCCGATGCCAGGAGCCGCCAGAGTGGCCCGACTGCCAGGAGCCGCCAGAGTGGCCCGACTGCCAGGAGCCGCCAGTGTGGCCCGACTGCCAGGAGCCGCCAGAGTGGCCCGACTGCCAGAGTGGCCCGACTGCGCCGAACTGCCAGAGTGGCCCGACTGCCCTGAGCTGCCAGAGTGGCCCGACTGCCCCGAGCTGCCAGAGTGGCCCGACTGCCCCGAGCTGCCAGAGTGGCCCGACTGCCCCGAGCTGCCAGAGTGGCCCGACTGCCAGGAGCTGCCAGAGTGGCCCGACTGCCAGGAGCTGCCAGAGTGGCCCGACTGCCAGGAGCTGCCAGAGTGGCCCGACTGCCCCGAGCTGCCAGAGTGGCCCGCCTGCCCCGAGCTGCCAGAGTGGCCCGACTGCCCGGAGCTGCCAGAGTGGCCCGACTGCCCCGAGCTGCCAGAGTGGCCCCGAGCTGCCCCGAGCTGCCAGAGTGGCCCCGAGCTGCCCCGAGCTGCCAGAGTGGCCCGACTGCCAGGAGCCGCCAGAGTGGCCCGACTGCCAGGAGCCGCCAGAGTGGCCCGACTGCCAGGAGCCGCCAGAGTGGCCCGACTGCCAGGAGCCGCCAGAGTGGCCCGACTGCCAGGAGCCGCCAGTGTGGCCCGACTGCCAGGAGCCGCCAGAGTGGCCCGACTGCCAGAGTGGCCCGACTGCGCCGAACTGCCAGAGTGGCCCGACTGCCCTGAGCTGCCAGAGTGGCCCGACTGCCCCGAGCTGCCAGAGTGGCCCGACTGCCCCGAGCTGCCAGAGTGGCCCGACTGCCCCGAGCTGCCAGAGTGGCCCGACTGCCCCGAGCTGCCAGAGTGGCCCGACTGCCCGGAGCTGCCAGAGTGGCCCGACTGCCAGGAGCTGCCAGAGTGGCCCGACTGCCAGGAGCTGCCAGAGTGGCCCGACTGCCAGGAGCTGCCAGAGTGGCCCGACTGCCAGGAGCTGCCAGAGTGGCCAGAGTGGCCCGACTGCCAGGAGCTGCCAGAGATGGCCCGACTGCCAGGAGCTGCCAGAGTGGCCCGACTGCCAGGAGATGCCAGAGTGGCCCGACTGCCAGGAGCTGCCAGAGTGGCCCGACTGCCAGGAGCTGGCAGAGTGGCCCGACTGCCAGGAGATGCCAGAGTGGCCCGACTGCCAGGAGATCAAATCAAATCAAATCAATTTTTTTTTTTTTTTTTTTTTTTTTTTTTTTTATATAGCCCTTCGTACATCAGCTGATATTCTCAAAGTGCTGTACAGAAACAAAGCCTAAAACCCCAAACAGCAAGCAAAGCATGTGAAAGAAGCACGGTGGCTAGGAAAAACTCCCTAGGAAAAACTCCCTAGAAAGGCCAAAAACCTAGGAAGAAACCTAGAGAGGAACCAGGCTATGAGGGGTGGCCAGTCCTCTTCTGGCTGTGCAGGGTGGATATTATAACAGAACATGGTCAAAATGTTAAAATGTTAAAATGTTCATAAATGACCAGCATGGTCAAATAATAATAATCATAGTAGTTGTCGAGGGTGCAACAAGCACGTCCGGTGAACAGGTCAGGGTTCCATAGCCGCAGGCAGAACAGTTGAAACTGGAGCAGCAGCACGGCCAGGTGGACTGGGGACAGCAAGGAGTCATCATACCAGGTAGTCCTGAGGCATGGTCCTAGGGCTCAGGTCCTCCGAGAGAAAGACAGAAAGAGAGAAAGAGAGAATTAGAGAGAGCATATTTAAATACACACAGGACACCGGATAAGACAAGAGAAATACTCCAGATGTAACAGACTGACCCTAGCCCCCCGACACATAAACTACTGCAGCATAAATACTGGAGGCTGAGACAGGAGGGATCAGAAGACACTGTGGCCCCATCCGATGATACCCCCGGACAGGGCCAAACAGGCAGGATATAACCCCACCCACTTTGCCAAAGCACAGCCCCCACACCACTAGAGGGATGTCTCCAACCACCAACTTACCGTCCTAAGACAAGGCCGAGTATAGCCCACAACGATCTCCGCCATGGCACAACCCAAGGGGGGGGGGGGGGGGGGGGCGCCAACCCAGACAGGAAGACCACGTCAGTGACTCAACCCACTCAAGTGACGCACCCCTCCCATGGACGGCATGGAAGAACACCAGTAGGCCAGTGACTCAGCCTCTGTAAAAGGGTTAGAGGCAGAGAATCCCAGTGGAAAGAGGGGAACCGGCAAGGCAGAGACAGCAAGGGCGGTTCGTTGCTCCAGCCTTTCCGTTCACCTTCACACTCCTGGGCCAGACTATACTTAATCATAGGACCTACTGAAGAGATAAGTCTTCAGTAAAGACTTAAAGGTTGAGACTGAGTCTGCGTCTCTCACATTGGTAGGCAGACCATTCCATAAAAATGGAGCTCTATAGGAGAAAGCCCTACCTCCAGCCGTTTGCTTAGAAATTCTAGGGACAATTAGGAGGCCTGCGTCTTGTGACCGTAGCGTACGTGTAGGTATGTACGGCAGGACCAAATCGGAAAGATAGGTAGGAGCAAGCCCATGTAATGCTTTGTAGGTTAGCAGTAAAACCTTGAAATCAGCCCTTGCCTTAACAGGAAGCCAGTGTAGGGAGGCTAACACTGGAGTAATATGATCAAATTTTTTGGTTCTAGTCAGGATTCTAGCAGCCGTATTTAGCACTAACTGAAGTTTATTTAGTGCTTTATCCGGGTAGCCGGAAAGTAGAGCATTGCAGTAGTCCAGCCTAGAAGTAACAAAAGCATGGATTAATTTTTCTGCGTCATTTTTGGACAGAAAATTTCTGATTTTTGCAATGTTACGTAGATGGAAAAAAGCTGTCCTTGAAACAGTCTTGATATGTTCTTCAAAAGAGAGATCAGGGTCCAGAGTAACGCCGAGGTCCTTCACAGTTTTATTTGAGACGACTGTACAACCATCCAGATTAATTGTCAGATTCAACAGAAGATCTCTTTGTTTCTTGGGACCTAGAACAAGCATCTCTGTTTTGTCCGAGTTTAAAAGTAGAAAGTTTGCAGCCATCCACTTCTTTATGTCTGAAACACAGGCTTCTAGCGAGGGCAATTTTGGGGCTTCACCATGTTTCATTGAAATGTACAGCTGTGTGTCGTCTGCATAGCAGTGAAATTTAACATTATGTTTTCGAATGACATCCCCAAGAGGTAAAATATATAGTGAAAACAATAGTGGTCCTAAAACGGAACCTTGAGGAACACCGAAATTTACAATTGATTTGTCAGAGGACAAACCATTCACAGAGACAAACTGATATCTTTCCGACAGATAAGATCTAAACCAGGCCAGAACTTGTCCATGTAGACCAATTTGGGTTTCCAATCTCTCCAAAAGAATGTGGTGATCGATGGTATCAAAAGCGGCACTAAGATCTAGGAGCACGAGGACAGATGCAGAGCCTCGGTCTGACGTCATTAAAAGGTCATTTACCACCTTCACAAGTGCAGTCTCAGTGCTATGATGGGGTCTAAAACCAGACTGAAGCGTTTCGTATACATTGTTTGTCTTCAGGAAGGCAGTCAGTTGCTGTGCAACAGCTTTTTCTAAAATTTTGGAGAGGAATGGAAGATTCGATATAGGCCGATAGTTTTTTATAATTTCTGGATCAAGATTCGGCTTTTTCAAGAGAGGCTTTATTACTGCCACTTTTAGTGAGCTTGGTACACATCCGGTGGATAGAGAGCCGTTTATTATGTTCAACATAGGAGGGCCAAGCACAGGAAGCAGCTCTTTCAGTAGTTTAGTTGGAATAGGGTCCAGTATGCAGCTTGAGGGTTTGGAGGCCATGATTATTTTCATCATTGCGTCAAGAGATATAGTACTAAAACACTTTAGTATCTCCCTTGATCCTAGGTCCTGGCAGAGTTGTGCAGACTCAGGACAATGGAGCTTTGGAGGAATACCCAGATTTAAAGAGGAGTCTGTAATTTGCTTTCTAATGATCATGATCTTTTCCTCAAAGAAGTTCATAAATTTATTACTGCTGAAGTGAAAGCCATCCTCCATTTGCGAAGGCTGCTTTTTAGTTAGCTTTGCGACAGTATCAAAAAGAAATTTCGGATTGTTCTTATTTTCCTCAATTAAGTTGGAAAAATAGGATGATCGAGCAGCAGTAAGGGCTCTTCGATACTGCACGGTACTGTCTTTCCAAGCTAGTCGGAAGACTTCCAGTTTGGTGTGGCGCCATTTCCGTTCCAATTTTCTGGAAGCTTGCTTCAGAGCTCGTGTATTTTCTGTATACCAGGGAGCTAGTTTCTTATGACAGATGTTTTTAGTTTTTAGGGGTGCAACTGCATCTAGGGTATTGCGCAAGGTTAAATTGAGTTCCTCGGTTAGGTGGTTAACTGATTTTTGTCCTCTGACGTCCTTGGGTAGGCAGAGGCAGTCTGGAAGGGCATCAAGGAATCTTTGGGTTGTCTGAGAATTTATAGCACGACTTTTAATGCTCCTTGGTTGGGGTCTGAGCAGATTATTTGTTGCAATTGCAAACGTAATAAAATGGTGGTCCGATAGTCCAGGATTATGAGGAAAAACATTTAGATCCACAACATTTATTCCATGGGACAAAACTAGGTCCAGAGTATGACTGTGGCAGTGAGTAGGTCCAGAGACATGTTGGACAAAACCCACTGAGTCGATGATGGCTCCGAAAGCCTTTTGGAGTGGGTCTGTGGACTTTTCCATGTGAATGTTAAAGTCACCAAAAATTAGAATATTATCTGCTATGACTACAAGATCCGATAGGAATTCAGGGAACTCAGTGAGGAACACTGCATATGGCCCAGGAGGCCTATAAACAGTAGCTATAAAAAGTGAGTGAGTAGGCTGCATAGATTT
This sequence comes from Salmo salar, assembly GCF_965601325.2. NCBI lineage: Eukaryota > Metazoa > Chordata > Actinopteri > Salmoniformes > Salmonidae > Salmo > Salmo salar. Next base: position 29,699,322 of record NC_138294.1, on the reverse strand, counting down.
CATGACTAGAAGCTCAAAAGACGAAAACGTCATTGTTGTTTTTTTTTTTGTAAATTGAAATTTGCTATCGTAAATGTTAGCAACACCTCCGCCTTTGCCGGATGCACGGGGGGTATGGTCACTAATGTAACCTGGGGGTGAGGCCTCATTTAACACAGTAAATTCATCAGGCTTAAGCCATGTTTCAGTCAGGCCAATCACATCAAGATTATTATCAGTGATTAGTTCATTGACTATAACTGCCTTGGAAGTGAGGGATCTAACATTAAGTAACCCAATTTTGAGATGTGAGGTATCACAATCTCTTTCAATAATGGCAGGAATGGAGGAGGTCTTTATACTAGTGAGATTGCTAAAGCGAACACCGCCATTTTTAATTTTGCCCAACCTAGATCGAGGCACAGACACGGTCTCAATGGGGGAAGCTGAGCTGACTACACTGACTGTGCTAGTGGCAGACTCCACTAAGCTGGCAGGCTGGCTAACAGCCTGCTGCCTGGCCTGCACCCTATTTCATTGTGGAGCTAGAGGAGTTAGAGCCCTGTCTATGTTCGTAGATAAGATGAGAGCACCCCTCCAGCTAGGATGGAGTCCGTCACTCCTCAACAGGCCAGGCTTGGTCCTGTTTGTGGGTGAGTCCCAGAAAGAGGGCCAATTATCTACAAATTCTATCTTTTGGGAGGGGCAGAAAACATGCCAGAGTGGCCCGACTGCCCCGAGCTGCCAGAGTGGCCCGACTGCCAGGAGCTGCCAGAGTGGCCCGACTGCCAGAGTGGCCCGACTGCCCCGAGCTGCCAGAGTGGCCCGACTGTCCCGAGCTGCCAAAGTGGCCCGACTGCCCCGAGCTGCCAGAGTGGCCCGACTGCCCGGAGCTGCCAGAGTGGCCCGACTGCCAGGAGCTGCCAGAGTGGCCCGACTGCCAGGATCTGCCAGAGTGGCCCGACTGCCCCGAGCTGCCAGAGTGGCCCGACTGCCCCGAGCTGCCAGAGTGGCCCGACTGCCAGGAGCTGCCAGAGTGGCCCGACTGCCAGAGTGCCCGACTGCCCTGAGCTGCCAGAGTGGCCCGACTGCCAGGAGCTGCCAGAGTGGCCGACTGCCAGGAGCTGCCAGAGTGGCCCGACTGCCAGGAGATGCCAGAGTGGCCCGACTGCCAGGAGATGCCAGAGTGGCCCGACTGCCAGGAGATGCCAGAGTGGCCCGACTGCCAGGAGCTGCCAGAGTGGCCCGACTGCCAGGAGCTGCCAGAGTGGCCCGACTGCCAGGAGCTGCCAGAGTGGCCCGACTGCCAGAGTGGCCCGACTGCCCTGAGCTGCCAGAGTGGCCCGACTGCCCCGAGCTGCCAGAGTGGCCCGACTGCCCCGAGCTGCCAGAGTGGCCCGACTGCCCCGAGCTGCCAGAGTGGCCCGACTGCCCCGAGCTGCCAGAGTGGCCCGACTGCCCGGAGCTGCCAGAGTGGCCCGACTGCCAGGAGCTGCCAGAGTGGCCCGACTGCCAGGAGCTGCCAGAGTGGCCAGAGTGGGCCGACTGCCAGGAGCTGCCAGAGTGGCCCGACTGCCAGGAGCTGCCAGAGTGGCCCGACTGCCCCGAGCTGCCAGAGTGGCCCGACTGCCCCGAGCTGCCAGAGTGGCCCGACTGCCCCGAGCTGCCAGAGTGGCCCCGAGTTGCCCGAGCTGCCCCGAGCGGCCCGAGCTGCCCCGAGCTGCCAGAGCGGCCCGAGCTGCCCCGAGCTGCCAGAGCGGCCCGAGCTGCCCCGTGCTGCCAGAGCGGCCCGAGCTGCCCCGAGCTGCCAGAGCGGCCCGAGCTGCCCCGAGCTGCCAGAGCGGCCCGAGCTGCCAGAGCGGCCCGAGCTGCCAGAGTGGCCCGAGCTGCCAGAGTGGCCCGATTGCCTGGAACGGCCAGAACCGGAGCCACCTCCAGATATAGGTGGGTTGGGGAGGGGGGGTGTAGCACAGTGCCGTCGTTGACGGCAGCCACCCTCCCTTCCCTCCCTTTAGTAGGGGGGAATTTTTGTTTTGTTGTTTTTTGGGGTTGTTTTTCTTAAGGTGCTTCCGGGGTTAGCACCTTTAAGGGGGGGGGTACTGTCACGTCCTGGCCAGTATAAGGGTTAATTGGTATTGTAGTTTGGTCAGGACGTGGCAGAGGGTATTTGTTTTATGTGGTTCAGGGTGGTGTTTTTGTAGATAGGGCATTTGATTTAGTATTCCGGGGTTTTTGTGCACTGTTTGAGTTTCACGTATTTCTATGTTGATCTAGTTAGTTGTATGTCTATGTTTGGTTAATTGGGGTGGACTTCCAATTGAAGGCAGCTGTGTGGTGTTGCCTTTGATTGGAAGTCCTATATTAGTTGGGTGTGTTTGTCTGTTTATTGTGGGAGATTGTTCCGTGTATAGCATCAAGCCTTACAGGACTGTTTGTGTATCGTGCGTTCGTTTTTGTTATTTTGTATGTTCGTTTTGGAATTTATTAAAAGTTCAAAATGAACTATCACAACCCTGCTGCATTTTGGTCCTCCTTCATCGACGATAATCGTGACAAGTAAACTGAAAATCATACAACCGTAACCCATTTTTTTTGGGGGGGGTAAGTGTGTTTTTAATTTATTGTGTAACAAATCATATTTTAACCAGGACAAAGCAGTTGTGGATGACTTTGTTTGAAAAGTGAAAATCGTAGATCCCAAACTTTATGCAATACTAGAAAAAACCAAGTGATGGGCAGTTACTCTAGTGATCTCCTATATTTAATTTGTCATGGTCATTCTGTTTGTCATTATTTATCTTTTACCATATGAATCATGTTGTCCTATATACAGTTGAAGTTGGAAGTTCACATACACCGTAGCCAAATACATTTAAACTCAGTTTTTCACAATTCCTGACATTTAATCCTAGTAAGAATTCCCTGTCTTCGGGCAGTTAGGATCACCATTTTATTTTAACAATGTGAAATGTCAGAATAATAGTAGAGAGAATGATTTATTTCAGGTTTTATTTCTTTCATCATATTCCCAGTGGGTCAGAAGTTTACATACACTCAATTAGAGTTTGGTAGCATTGCCTTTAAATTGTTTAACTTGGATCAAACGTTTCAGGTAGCTTTCCACCCAACATTAAGTTGGGTGAATTTTGGCCCATTCCCCCTGACAGAGCTGGTGTAACTGAGTCAGATTTGTAGGCCTCCTTGCTTGCACAAGCTTTTCCAGTTCTGCCCACAAATTTTCTATTGGTTTGAGGTCAGGGCTTTGTGATGGCCACTCCAATGCCTTGACTTTGTTGTCCTTAAACCTCTTAGTGACCCCTTAACAGGCGAATCCCGTTAGCGGGATCGATTTGACAACAGCCAGGGAAAAATCAGAACGCCAAATTCAAAACAGCAGAAATCTCATAATTAAAATTTCTCACACATACAAGTATTATACACCATTTTAAAGATACGATTCTCCTTAATCTAACCATATTGTCCAATTTCAAAAAGGCTTTACGGCGAAAGCAAAACATTAGATTATGTTAGGACACCACCTAAACAAGAAAAGCCACACAGCCATTTTCCTAGCAAGGAGAGGCGTCACAAAAAACAGAAATACAGCTACAATTAAGCACTAACCTTTGATGATCTTCATCAGATGGCACTCATAGCACTTCATGTTACACAATACATGTATGTTTTGCTCGATAAAGTTCATATTTATATCCAAAAAAACCATTTTACATTGGCGCGTAATGTTCAGAAATGTTTTCCCTCCAAACCTGCCGGTGAATGAGCACAATGAGCACACATATTACAGAAATACTCATCATAAACTTTGATCAATATACAAGTGTTATGAACAGAATTATAGATACACTTCTCCTAAATGCAACCGCTTTGTCAGATTTCAAAAAAGGTTCACGGCGAAAGCACAATTTGCAATAATCTGAGTACAGCCCAGAAGACACCAACAACAAGCAAACAGAAACCCGCCATCTTAGAGTCAATAAAACTAAGAAATTACATTATAAATATTCACTTACCTTTGATTATCTTCATCAGAATGCACTCCCAGGAATCCCAGCTCCACAATAAATGTTCGATAAAGTTTATCTTTATTTCCAAATACATCCATTTTGTTCACGCGTTAGGTTCACTATCCAAATCCACAACGCGCGTGCTTACATAGTCCAGATGAAAGAGTCAAAAAGTTATACTACGGTTTGTAGAAACATGTCAAATGATGTATAGAATCAATCTTTATGTTGTTTTTAACATATATCTTCAATAAAATTCCAACCGGACCTATCCCTTCTCTTTAGGAATGAATATGAACTACAACCTCAGATTTCCCACTTCCTGGTTGGATTTTTCTCAGGTTTTTGCCTGCCATATGAGTTCTGTTATACTCACAGACATCATTCAAACAGTTGTAGAAACTTCAGAGTGTTTTCTATCCAAATCTACTAATAATATGCATATCCTACCTCCTGGGTCCGAGTAGCAGGCAGTTTAATTTGGGTACGTTTTTCATCCGGCCGTGAAAATACTGCCCCCTATCCCTAAGTTAAGCCATTTTGCCACAACTTTGGAAGTATGCTTGGGGTCATTGTCCATTTGGAAGACCCATTTTGTCACATTCACTGTCCTCAAACTCCCTGTCATAGATCAGCCAAGGCGCAGCGTGCCGGTAATTCCACATACTTTATTGAAGAAAAACCGAACAAAACAATAAACAGGTAAAACAGAAAGAAACGTAACGCTCTGGGGCTGCTCAAAGGCAGCTACACAAAAACAAGATCCCACAACCCAAGGAGGGAAAAAGGGCTGCCTAAGTATGGTTCCCAATCAGAGACAACGATGGACAGCTGCCTCTGATTGGAAACCACACTCAGCCAAAACAAAGAAATAGAAAAACTAGATTGCCCACTCCACATCATACCCTGACCTAACCAAACTCTAGGAAAATAAATGTCTCTAAGGTCAGGGCGTGACAGTACCCCCCCCACCAAAAGGTGTGGACTCCCGGCCGCAAACCTGAACCTAGGGGAGGATCCGGGTGGGCATCTATTCTTGGCGGCGGCTCTGGTTCGGGGCATAGCCCCCACTCCGCCCGCTGATCCCCCCGCTTCTGTGTCGCCGGAGGAACCAGACCGTGGATCATCACCGGAGGCTCTGAACTGCCGACCACCGCTGGAGACTCCGGACCGGGGGACGTCGCTGGAGGCTTCAACATGGATCATCACTGGAGGCTTCTTGCCATGGATCATCACTGGAGGCTCCGGGCCATGGATCATCACTGGAGGCTTCGTGCCATGGATTATCACTGGAGGCTCCGGGCCATGGATTATCACTGGAGGCTTCGTGCCATGGATCATCCCTACAGGCTCCGGGCCATGGATCATCCCTACAAGCTCCGGGCCATGGATTATCACTGGAGGCTCCGGACCATGGATTATCACTGGAGGCTTCGTGCCATGGATCATCACTACAGGCTCCGGGCCATGGATCATCACTGGAGGCTTCATGCCATGGATCATCACTGGAGGCTTCGGGCAATAGATCATCACTGGAGGCTTCGTGCCATGGATTATCACTGGAGGCTCCGTGCCATGGATTATCACTGGAGGCTCCAGACCATGGATTATCACTGGAGGCTTCGTGCCATGGATCATCACTACAGGCTCCGGGCCATGGATTATCACTGGAGGCTTCATGCCATGGATCATCACTACAGGCTCCGGGACATGGATCATCACTGGAGGCTTCTTTCGTGGAGCTGGAACAGGTCTCACCGGACTGGAGAGACGCACTGGAGACCGGGTGCGCAGAGCTGGCACAGGGTATACTGGGACGTGGAGGCGCACTGGAGGTCTGGAGCTTAGGGCTGGCACAACCCATCCTGGCTGGATGTTTACTTTAGCCCGGCAAAGGCGGAGCACTGGAACAGGACGAACTGGGCTGTGCAGACGAACTGGGCTGTGCAGGCGCACTAGCGACACTATGCGCAGAACTGGCGCAGGATATACTGGGCCGTGGAGGCGCACTGGAGGTCTGGAGCGTATGGCTGGCACAACCCGTCTTTGCTGGATGCTCAACCTAGCTCGACAACTGCAGGGCGCGGGCACAGATCGCACCGGCCTGTGAGTGCGCACTGGTGACACAGTGCGCATTGCCCCATAACATGGCGCATGCCCCATCACTCGCTCCCCACGGTAAGCACGGGGTGTTGGCTCAGGTCTCCACCCTGACTCTGCCAAACTCCCCGTGTGACCCCCCAATTTTTGGGGGGGATGCCTCTCGTGCTTCCCTTGATGTTGGTTCTCCCCGGTCCAGCTCGTCCTCCCAGTAAGCGCACGTTGCTTGGCTTTCTTGTGGTGGGATCTTCTGTAATGTTCAATGTCCTCTAAATTCCCTGTCATAGATCAGCCAAGGCGCAGCGCGCCGGTAATTCCACATACTTTATTGAAGAAAAACCGAACAAAACAATAAACAGGTAAAACAGAAAGAAACGTAACGCTCTGGGGCTGCTCAAAGGCAGCTACACAAAAACAAGATCCCACAACTCAAGGAGGGAAAAAGGGCTGCCTAAGTATGGTTCCCAATCAGAGACAACGATGGACAGCTGCCTCTGATAGGAAATCACACTCAGCCAAAACAAAGAAATAGAAAAACTAGATTGCCCACCCCACATCACATGCTGACCTAACCAAACTCGAGGAAAATAAACGTCTAAGGTCAGGGCGTGACACATTTGCGACCAAGCTTTAACTTCCTGACTGATGTCTTGAGATGTTGCTTCAATATATCCACATAATTTTCCTCCTTTCCTTTTATTTTTGTTTCGTCAGACCAGAGGACATTTCTCCAAAAAGTACGATCCTTGTCCCCATGTGCAGTTGCGAACTGTAGTCTGGCTTTTTTATGGCGGTTTTGGAGCAGTGGCTTCTTCCTTGCTGTGCAGCCTTTCAGGTTATGTCGATATAGGACTCATTCTACTGTGGATATAGATACTTTTGTACCTGTTTCCTCCAGCATCTTCACAAGGTCCTTTGCTGTTGTTCTGGGATTGATTTGCACTTTTCGCACCAAAGTACGTTAATCTCTAATAGACAGAACGCATCTCCTTCCTGAGGCGTATGACGTGTTCCCTTGGTGTTTGTACTTCCGTACTATTGGTTGTACAGATGAACGTGGTAACTACAGGCGTTTGGAAATTGCTCCCAAGGATGAACCAGACGTGTGGAGGTCTACAATTATTTTTCTGAGGTCTTGGCTGATTTTTTTAGATTTCCCATGATGTCAAGCAAAGAGGCACTGAGTTTGAAGGTAGGCCTTGAAATACATCCACAGACTCCAACCTAAGTGTATGTTAACTTTCGACTTCAACTGTAATGACTTCACCCTTACTCTGTGATTTTAGAATAATACGAACATGGTTTGAAGATGAATGCAACAATTATAACAGTCCTTCTTATTATTGTAAACTGATCCACTACTCTTTAAATTGCAAATCATTTGAAATTGCAAAAATATACTCTAAAATCAATGCTTTAATTTACAACAGCATCAGGGAATTCCCAAAGCACAACAACCAATGCCTCCACAGCAACCACAGCTGCTGCCACCACAACCACAGTCCCTGCTACAACAACCACAGCTGAACCAAATACAACCACAGCTGAACCAAATACAACCACAGCTGCAGCCACAACCACAGCTGCTGCCACAACAACCAGAGCTGCTTCCACAACAACCAGAGCTGCTTCCACCACAACTACAGCTGCTGCCACCACAACTACAGCTGCTGCCACCACAACTACAGCTGCTGCCACCAACTACAGCTGCTGCCACCACAACTACAGCTGCTGCCACCGCAACTACAGCTGCCATAACAACCACAGCTGTTCCAACTACAACCACAGCTGCCGCCACTACAACCAAAGCAGCTTCAACTACAACCAAAGTAGCCGCCACAACAACCACAGCTACTCCAACTACAACCACAGCTGCCACTACAAACCCGACAGCTGCTGCCACGAGAACAACAGCTGCTCCAACTACAACCACAGCAGGAGCCACCACAACTACAGCTGCTGCCACCACAACTACAGCTGCTGCCACCACAACTACAGCTGCTGCCACCAACTACAGCTGCTGCCACCACAACTACAGCTGCTGCCACCGCAACTACAGCTGCCATAACAACCACAGCTGTTCCAACTACAACCACAACTGCCGCCACTACAACCAAAGCAGCTTCAACTACAACCAAAGTAGCCGCCACAACAACCACAGCTACTCCAACTACAACCACAGCTGCCACTACAAACCCGACAGCTGCTGCCACGAGAACAACAGCTGCTCCAACTACAACCACAGCAGGAGCCACCACAACTACAGCTGCTGCCCCCACAGCCACAGCTGCTCCAACTGCAACCACAGCTGCTGCTATGACAACCATAGCTGCTCCTAATAAAAACCAGATGCCACCACAACATCCATTGGTACTGCAACAACAACCACAGCTGCTGCCTCCAGTGGAAGACAAGTCTTCTCACAATCTGCCTGGCTGTGATGTCATATCTGCTTTACTCATACTGGTAGACTAATCATCATCTTGACAGCATACCTCAACATACACAAACCAAATCCTATTCATAATTTTTGATAAACCATTTGATTCGAACCCTGAATGCTGATTGGCTAAAAGCTGTAGTATGTCAGACCGTATACCATGTTTCTGACAAAAAAACAACAACATTTTACTGGTCTAATTACATTGGTAACCAGTTTATAATAGCAATAAGGCACCTCTGTGGTTTGTGGTAAAGGGCCAATATACCATGGCTAAGGGCTGTATCCAGGGACTCCGCGTGCCTAAGAACAGCCCTTAGCCATGGTATACTTTGGTCGTATACCTCACCTCCTCAGGCCTTATTGCTTAAACATATCATAAAATAATATTTAGTTTGAAGAGAGTAAAGATTCCTATAGAGAACATGAAATAGCTGTAGGATCTTCTAAAACAACTGCTGCTACTCTGTCCCCTTAACCCATAAGTGATTATCCTTATAGTCACAGCAATAACTTATGTATTTATTTTATATGTATTATAACTCAACATTGTATTTTGTGGAATTATGTACTTTAGTTCAGTATTACACAACAATGCTTTTAGTACTTTAAATAATTTAAGGAAAATCCATTAAGTAGTATCTATTTATTTTCTGTATTGATTTATAATGTACACTGAACAAAAATATGAATAAAAATATATACGCAACATGCAACAATTTCAAAGATTTTTCTGAGTTACAGTTCAAGGAAATCAATCCACTGAAATGAATTGAAATGAGGCCCTAATCAATAGATTTCACATGACTGGGAATACAGATATGCATCTGTTGGTCACAGATACCTTTAAAAGTAGGGGCATGGATCAGAAAACCAGCCAGCATCGAATGTGACCACCATTTGCCTCATGCAGTGCAACACATCTCCTTCACATAGAGTTGATCAGGCTGTTGATTGTGGCCTGTGGAATGTTGTCCCACTCCTTTCCGATGGCTGTGCGAAGTTTCTGGATATTGGCGGAAACTGTAACATGCTGTTGTACACGTCAATCCAGAGCATCCAAAACATGCTGAATGGGTGACATGTCTGGTGAGTATGCATGCTACGGAAAAACGGGGGAATTGTCAGCCTCAATGAATTGAGTACAGGGAGGGACCTATCTGAATCTGTCCAATAGAAACAATAGTTGTAGTTGTAAAACAGAACATTTTGCAACTGTTTGTACAAATGATTGCACCCCTGGTATGTGTGTCTCCATGTACTGCTAGATTAGGAATTCAGTCATAACGTGGGGGAGGCCTCTTTATTCTTCTTCAAAAGATGAATAAGACTCACCTCAGCGCACCTTTTTCTACAAGGTAACGTAAGCACACATTTTCCTTTACATCTCATTCATCATAATGATGTCAACAAGGTTGTGCTTTAAACTATAAAGGCTGTAGCAATGCAGGAGCTTAGTATAGTTTGGAGGAACACTGTTACTGAACACTGAGGATTTCAGCTACAACATCACAATTACATTTTTTTGGTAAGTGTGGTTTTCAATTATTGTGTTACACATCATCTTTTTTATTATGATCAGACTTCTGTGTATTTTAAATGTGAACTTCTGGAAGAAACATTTGTGTATGTTAACTGACAAGGCTATAACTCGTAAACTTCCTCTATACCGCTGTTCCTTGACCTCGTCCAGCCATGGATTTCATCATCTCAAATAATCTCTAGTGAAATTCTTATTCCAGTTAACAAGGGTCAGATCAGAATTCCTGACCCCTTGGTCCAAGAATCATCTTGTTTAACTTAGAGTGCTTTGTGCTGATAGAGGAATTCAAGGCTATAGTTTCAGACTTGCTGCAGGAGGTGTGCAAATGGTTCAATTCTTAATGACTACATGTCTTTTATGATTGATCGTGGGTAATTATAGTCAGTCAAAATCAATGTTTTTGCTCTGCTTTGTATGTGTTACGGTAAATGTGTAAAAACACTAAATCTAAGGATTCCAATCTCATTTGTAAATCTACAGATTTGGTGGTAAATCTATACATTTACGGATTATACACTAACACATGCACTGTACCGTGTCTATGTGTTTTTATTCAGCTGACCTCTTAGCCAGGTCTAAATCATAAAATATGCCTTCTGACCTTAACAGGACTTCCTGGATAAATAAATCATGGTTAAAATAATAAATAAAAGTAAAAAAGACAAATGTGAATGAATAAAATATTAAATATCAAGAAAAAGAAGTTGTGGATCACTTGATTAAAACCATCACAAACAAGACTTACTGTACAAAAACAGACACAAACACTGCATTTACCATTAGTGATCTCTTTCCACAATATTCCAGTCTATATTACATTGGTCAATGTCATTGTGTTGATAATTATTTGTCTTTTACCTTTACATTAATCATGTGTGCCCATCTCTCTGTGACTATAGACTAAAAAGAAAACAGTTTCAAAGATGAACAGAAAAATTCTCATAGTCCATCTTCTGATTATTGGTAAGTTCATTCTCTAGTCTTTAAATTGTAGATCATTTCGAAAATGTAAAGGTATTCTAAAATCTATGCTTTTTAATTTGCAACAGCATCAGGGAATGCCCAAAGCCCAACAACTAATGCCCCCTCAACAACCACAGCTACTGCTGCAACCACAACCACAGCTGCCCCCACGACCACTGCAGATGGCATGACGACTACCACAATTCCGGTCGCAACAACCACAGCTGCTTCGAATACGACAGCAGCAACCACCACAATCACAGCAGCCGCCACCATAACCACTACTGCTCCTACTACAACCACAGCTGCTGTCATGACAACCACAGATGCTCCAACTACAACCACAAATGGAGTCACAACAACCACAGTTTCTCCCACAACAACCACAGCTGCTGCAACAACAACCACAGATGCTCCAACTACAACAACAAATGGAGTCACAACAACCATAGTTTCTCCCACAACAACCACAGATGCTGCCACCACAACCACAGGTGCCGCCACGGTCACCACAGCAGGCATCACAACTAGCACAGTTGCTCATTCAACAACCACAGCTGCTCCAACTACAACCTCAGCTACGTCCATGATGACCACCACAGCTCCTGCCATGACAACAACACTTGCAACTGCTGCAGCAGCCACCACAACCACAGTCGCTGCAACAACAACCACAGGTGCTCCAACTACAACCACAGCTACTGCTGCAACCACAACCACAGCTGCCCCCACGACCACTACAGATGGCATGATGACTACCACAATTCCGGTCACAACAACCACAGCTGCTTCGACTACAACAACAGCAGCAACCACCACAATCACAGCAGCCGCCAGCACAACCTCTGCTGCTCCATCTACAACCACAGCTGCTGCCATGACAACCACAGATGCTCCAATTACAACCACAAATATAGCCAGCACATCCACAGTTTCTCCCACAACAACCGGAGCTGATGCCACAACAACCACACATGCTCCAACTACAACAACAAATGGAGTCACAACAACCATAGTGTCTCCCACAACAACCACAGGTGCTGCCACCACAACAACAGGTGCAGCCACGGTCACCACAGCAGGCATCACAACTAACACAGTTGCTCATTCAACAACCACAGCTGCTCCAACTACAACCTCAACAATGTCCATGATGACCACCACAGCTCCTGCCATGACAACGACACCTGCAACTGCTGCAGCAGCCACCACAACCACAGTCGCTGCAAGAACAACCACAGGTGCTCCAACTACAACCACAGCTACTGCTGCAACCACAACCCCAGCTGCCCCCACGACCACTACAGATGGCATGATGACTACCACAATTCCGGTCACAACAACCACAGCTGCTTCGACTACAACAGCAGCAGCAACCACCACGATCACAGCAGCCGCTAGCACAACCACTGCTGATCCTACAACAACCACAGCTGCTGCCACAACAACCACAGATGCTCCAATTTCATCGACAAATGGAGTAACAATAACCATCGTTTCTCCCACAACAACCACAGGTGCTGCCACCACAACCACAGGTGCTGCCACCACAACCACAGGTGCCGCCACAGTCACCACAGCAGGCATCACAACTACCCCAGTTGCTCATTCAACAACCACAGCTGCTTCGACTACAACAACAGCAGCAACCACCACAATCACAGCAGCCGCCAGCACAACCTCTGCTGTTCCATCTACAACCACAGCTGCTGTCATGACAACCACAGATGATCGAATTACAACCACAAATATAGTCAGCACATCCACAGTTTCTCCCACAACAACCGGAGCTGATGCCACAACAACCACAGATGCTTCGACTACAACAACATCAGCAACAACCACAATCACAGCAGCCGCTAGCACAACCACTGCTGATCCTACTACAACCACAGCTGCTGCCATGACAACCACAGATACTCCAATTACAACGACAAATAGAGTCACAACATCCACAGTTTCTCCCACAACAACCACAGCTGCTCCAACTACAACAACAAATGGAGTCACAACAACCATAGTTTCTCCCACAACAACCACAGGTGCTGCCACCACAACGACAGGTGCCGCCACGGTCACCACAGCAGGCATCACAACTAGCGAAATTGCTCATTCAACAACCACAGCTGCTCCAACTACAACCTCAGCTACGTCCATAATGACCACCACAGCTCCTCCCATGACAACAACACCTGCAACTGCTGCAGCAGCCACCACAACCACAGTCGCTGCAACAACAACCACAGGTGCTCCAACTACAACCACAGCTACTGCTGCAACCACAACCACAGCTGCCCAAACGACCACTACAGATGGCATGATGACTACCACAATTCCGGTCACAACAACCACAGCTGCTTCGACTACAACAACAGCAGCAACCACCACAATCACAGCAGCCGCCACCACAACTGTTGCTGCTCCATCTACAACCACAGCTGCCCTCATGACAACCACAGATGCTCCAATTACAACCACAAATATAGCCAGCACATCCACAGTTTCTCCCACAACAACCGGAGCTGATGCCACAACAACCACACATGCTCCAACTACAACAACAAATGGAGTCATAACAACAATAGTGTCTCCCACAACAACCACAGGTGCTTCCACCACAACGACACCTGCCGCCACAGTCACCACAGCAGGCATCACAACTAACACAGTTGCTCATTCACAAACCACAGCTGCTCCAACTACAACCTCAACAATGTCCATGATGACCACCACAGCTCCTGCCATGACAACGACACCTGCAACTGCTGCAGCAGCCACCACAACCACAGTTGCTGCAAGAACAACCACAGGTGCTCCAACTACAACCACAGCTACTGCTGCAACCACAACCACAGCTGCCCCCACGACCACTACAGATGGCATGATGACTACCACAATTCCGGTCACAACAACCACAGCTGCTTCGACTACAACAACAGCAGCAGCAACCACCATGATCACAGCAGCCGCTAGCACAACCACTGCTGATCCTACAACAACCACAGCTGCTGCCACAACAACCACAGATGCTCCAATTTCATTGACAAATGGAGTAACAACAACCATCGTTTCTCCCACAACAACCACAGGTGCTGCCACCACAACCACAGGTGCCGCCACGGTCACCACAGCAGGCATCACAACTACCCCAGTTGCTCATTCAACAACCACAGCTGCTCCATCTACAACCTCAACAATGTCCATGATGACCACCACAGCTCCTGCCATGACAACAACACCTGCAACTGCTGCAGCAGCCACCACAACCACAGTCGCTGCAACAACAACCACACGTGCTCCAACTACAACCACAGCTACCGCTGCAACCACAACCACGGTTGCCCCCACGACCACTACAGATGGCATGATGACTACCACAATTCCGGTCACAACAACCACAGCTGCTTCGACTACAACAACAGCAGCAACCACCACAATCACAGCAGCCGCCAGCACAACCTCTAGTGTTCCATCTACAACCACAGCTGCTGTCATGACAACCACAGATGCTCCAATTACAACCACAAATATAGTGAGCACATCCACAGTTTCTCCCACAACAACCGGAGCTGATGCCACAACAACCACAGATGCTTCGACTACAACAACAGCAGCAACCACCACAATCACAGCAGCCGCTAGCACAACCACTGCTGATCCTACTACAACCACAGCTGCTGCCCTGACAACCACAGATACTCCAATTACGACAAATAGAGTCACAACATCCACAGTTTCTCCCACAACAACCACAGCTGCTCCAACTACAACAACAAATGGAGTCACAACAACCATAGTTTCTCCCACAACAACCACAGGTGCTGCCACCACAACAACAGGTGCAGCCACGGTCACCACAGCAGGCATCACAACTAACACAGTTGCTCATTCAACAACCACAGCTGCTCCAACTACAACCTCAACAATGTCCATGATGACCACCACAGCTCCTGCCATGACAACGACACCTGCAACTGCTGCAGCAGCCACCACAACCACAGTCGCTGCAAGAACAACCACAGGTGCTCCAACTACAACCACAGCTACTGCTGCAACCACAACCCCAGCTGCCCCCACGACCACTACAGATGGCATGATGACTACCACAATTCCGGTCACAACAACCACAGCTGCTTCGACTACAACAGCAGCAGCAACCACCACGATCACAGCAGCCGCTAGCACAACCACTGCTGATCCTACAACAACCACAGCTGCTGCCACAACAACCACAGATGCTCCAATTTCATCGACAAATGGAGTAACAATAACCATCGTTTCTCCCACAACAACCACAGGTGCTGCCACCACAACCACAGGTGCTGCCACCACAACCACAGGTGCCGCCACAGTCACCACAGCAGGCATCACAACTACCCCAGTTGCTCATTCAACAACCACAGCTGCTTCGACTACAACAACAGCAGCAACCACCACAATCACAGCAGCCGCCAGCACAACCTCTGCTGTTCCATCTACAACCACAGCTGCTGTCATGACAACCACAGATGATCGAATTACAACCACAAATATAGTCAGCACATCCACAGTTTCTCCCACAACAACCGGAGCTGATGCCACAACAACCACAGATGCTTCGACTACAACAACATCAGCAACAACCACAATCACAGCAGCCGCTAGCACAACCACTGCTGATCCTACTACAACCACAGCTGCTGCCATGACAACCACAGATACTCCAATTACAACGACAAATAGAGTCACAACATCCACAGTTTCTCCCACAACAACCACAGCTGCTCCAACTACAACAACAAATGGAGTCACAACAACCATAGTTTCTCCCACAACAACCACAGGTGCTGCCACCACAACGACAGGTGCCGCCACGGTCACCACAGCAGGCATCACAACTAGCGAAATTGCTCATTCAACAACCACAGCTGCTCCAACTACAACCTCAGCTACGTCCATAATGACCACCACAGCTCCTCCCATGACAACAACACCTGCAACTGCTGCAGCAGCCACCACAACCACCACAGTCGCTGCAACAACAACCACAGGTGCTCCAACTACAACCACAGCTACTGCTGCAACCACAACCACAGCTGCCCAAACGACCACTACAGATGGCATGATGACTACCACAATTCCGGTCACAACAACCACAGCTGCTTCGACTACAACAACAGCAGCAACCACCACAATCACAGCAGCCGCCAGCACAACCGTTGCTGCTCCATCTACAACCACAGCTGCCCTCATGACAACCACAGATGCTCCAATTACAACCACAAATATAGCCAGCACATCCACAGTTTCTCCCACAACAACCGGAGCTGATGCCACAACAACCACACATGCTCCAACTACAACAACAAATGGAGTCATAACAACAATAGTGTCTCCCACAACAACCACAGGTGCTTCCACCACAACGACACCTGCCGCCACAGTCACCACAGCAGGCATCACAACTAACACAGTTGCTCATTCACAAACCACAGCTGCTCCAACTACAACCTCAACAATGTCCATGATGACCACCACAGCTCCTGCCATGACAACGACACCTGCAACTGCTGCAGCAGCCACCACAACCACAGTTGCTGCAAGAACAACCACAGGTGCTCCAACTACAACCACAGCTACTGCTGCAACCACAACCACAGCTGCCCCCACGACCACTACAGATGGCATGATGACTACCACAATTCCGGTCACAACAACCACAGCTGCTTCGACTACAACAACAGCAGCAGCAACCACCATGATCACAGCAGCCGCTAGCACAACCACTGCTGATCCTACAACAACCACAGCTGCTGCCACAACAACCACAGATGCTCCAATTTCATTGACAAATGGAGTAACAACAACCATCGTTTCTCCCACAACAACCACAGGTGCTGCCACCACAACCACAGGTGCCGCCACGGTCACCACAGCAGGCATCACAACTACCCCAGTTGCTCATTCAACAACCACAGCTGCTCCATCTACAACCTCAACAATGTCCATGATGACCACCACAGCTCCTGCCATGACAACAACACCTGCAACTGCTGCAGCAGCCACCACAACCACAGTCGCTGCAACAACAACCACACGTGCTCCAACTACAACCACAGCTACCGCTGCAACCACAACCACGGTTGCCCCCACGACCACTACAGATGGCATGATGACTACCACAATTCCGGTCACAACAACCACAGCTGCTTCGACTACAACAACAGCAGCAACCACCACAATCACAGCAGCCGCCAGCACAACCTCTAGTGTTCCATCTACAACCACAGCTGCTGTCATGACAACCACAGATGCTCCAATTACAACCACAAATATAGTGAGCACATCCACAGTTTCTCCCACAACAACCGGAGCTGATGCCACAACAACCACAGATGCTTCGACTACAACAACAGCAGCAACCACCACAATCACAGCAGCCGCTAGCACAACCACTGCTGATCCTACTACAACCACAGCTGCTGCCCTGACAACCACAGATACTCCAATTACGACAAATAGAGTCACAACATCCACAGTTTCTCCCACAACAACCACAGCTGCTCCAACTACAACAACAAATGGAGTCACAACAACCATAGTTTCTCCCACAACAACCACAGGTGCTGCCACCACAACCACAGGTGCCGCCACGGTCACCACAGCAGGCATCACAACTAGCACAATTGCTCATTCAACAACCACAGCTGCTCCAACTACAACCTCAGCTACGTCCATAATGACCACCACAGCTCCTCCCATGACAACAACACCTGCAACTGCTGCAGCAGCCACCACAACCACAGCTGCTGCCATGACAACCACAGATACTCCAATTACAACGACAAATAGAGTCACAACATCCACAGTTTCTCCCACAACAACCACAGCTGCTGCCACAACAACCACAGATGCTCCAACTACAACAACAAATGGAGTCACAACAACCATAGTTTCTCCCACAACAACCACAGGTGCTGCCACCACAACCACAGCTGCTGCCATGACAACCACAGATGTTCCAACCACAAATGGAGTCACAACAGCCACAGTTTCTCGCACAACAACCACAGATGCTCCAACAACTACCACAAATGGAGTCACAACAATAACAGTTTCTCCCATAACAACCACAGGTGCTGCCACCACAAACACAGGTGCCGCAACGGTCACCACAGCA
This sequence comes from Salmo salar, assembly GCF_965601325.2. Classification (NCBI taxonomy): domain Eukaryota; kingdom Metazoa; phylum Chordata; class Actinopteri; order Salmoniformes; family Salmonidae; genus Salmo; species Salmo salar. The sequence goes on along the minus strand of NC_138294.1, from coordinate 29,681,113 downwards.
GGCATCACAACTACCACCGTTAATCATTCAACAACCACAGCTGCCCCCACGACCACTACAGATGGCATGATGACTACCACAATTCCGGTCACAACAACCACAGCTGCTTCGACTACAACAGCAGCAGCAACCACCACGATCACAGCAGCCGCTAGCACAACCACAGCTGATCCTACAACAACCACAGCTGCTGCCACAACAACCACAGATGCTCCAATTTCATCGACAAATGAAGTAACAACAACCATCGTTTCTCCCACAACAACCACAGGTGCTGCCACCACAACCACAGGTGCCGCCACGGTCACCACAGCAGGCATCACAACTACCCCAGTTGCTCATTCAACAACCACAGCTGCTCCATCTACAACCTCAACAATGTCCATGATGACCACCACAGCTCCTGCCATGACAACAACACCTGCAACTGCTGCAGCAGCCACCACAACCACAGTCGCTGCAACAACAACCACACGTGCTCCAACTACAACCACAGCTACCGCTGCAACCACAACCACGGTTGCCCCCACGACCACTACAGATGGCATGATGACTACCACAATTCCGGTCACAACAACCACAGCTGCTTCGACTACAACAACAGCAGCAACCACCACAATCACAGTAGCCGCCAGCACAACCTCTGCTGTTCCATCTACAACCACAGCTGCTGTCATGACAACCACAGATGCTCCAATTACAACCACAAATATAGTCAGCACATCCACAGTTTCTCCCACAACAACCGGAGCTGATGCCACAACAACCACAGATGCTTCGACTACAACAACAGCAGCAACCACCACAATCACAGCAGCCGCTAGCACAACCACTGCTGATCCTACTACAACCACAGCTGCTGCCATGACAACCACAGATACTCCAATTACAACGACAAATAGAGTCACAACATCCACAGTTTCTCCCACAACAACCACAGCTGCTGACACAACAACCACAGATGCTCCAACTACAACAACAAATGGAGTCACAACAACCATAGTTTCTCCCACAACAACCACAGGTGCTGCCACCACAACCACAGGTGCCGCCACGGTCACCACAGCAGGCATCACAACTAGCACAATTGCTCATTCAACAACCACAGCTGCTCCAACTACAACCTCAGCTACGTCCATAATGACCACCACAGCTCCTCCCATGACAACAACACCTGCAACTGCTGCAGCAGCCACCACAACCACAGTCGCTGCAACAACAACCACAGGTGCTCCAACTACAACCACAGCTACTGCTGCAACCACAACCACAGCTGCCCCCATGACCACTACAGATGGCATGATGACTACCACAATTCCGGTCACAACAACCACAGCTGCTTCGACTACAACAACAGCAGCAACCACCACAATCACAGCAGCCGCCAGCACAACCTTTGCTGCTCCATCTACAACCACAGCTGCTGCCATGACAACCACAGATGCTCCAATTACAACCACAAATATAGCCAGCACATCCACAGTTTCTCCCACAACAACCGGAGCTGATGCCACAACAACCACACATGCTCCAACTACAACAACAAATGGAGTCACAACAACAATAGTGTCTCCAACAACAACCACAGGTGCTTCCACCACAACGACACCTGCCGCCACGGTCACCACAGCAGGCATCACAACTAACACAGTTGCTCATTCAACAACCACAGCTGCTCCAACTACAACCTCAACAATGTCCATGATGACCACCACAGCTCCTGCCATGACAACGACACCTGCAACTGCTGCAGCAGCCACCACAACCACAGTCGCTGCAAGAACAACCACAGGTGCTCCAACTACAACCACAGCTACTGCTGCAACCACAACCACAGCTGCCCCCACGACCACTACAGATGGCATGATGACTACCACAATTCCGGTCACAACAACCACAGCTGCTTCGACTACAACAGCAGCAGCAACCACCACGATCACAGCAGCTGCTAGCACAACCACTGCTGATCCTACAACAACCACAGCTGCTGCCACAACAACCACAGATGCTCCAATTTCCTCGACAAATGGAGTAACAACAACCATCGTTTCTCCCACAACAACCACAGGTGCTGCCACCACAACCACAGGTGCCGCCACGGTCACCACAGCAGGCATCACAACTACCCCAGTTGCTCATTCAACAACCACAGCTGCTCCATCTACAACCTTAACTACGTCCATGATGACCACCACCGCTCCTGCCATGACAACGACACCTGCAACTGCTGCAGCAGCCACCACAACCACAGTTGCTGCAACAACCACAGGTGCTCCAACTACAACCACAGCTACTGCTGCAACCACAACCACAGCTGCTTCGACTATGACAACAGCAGCAACCAACACAATCACAGCAGCTGCCACCACAACCACTACTGCTCCTACTACAACCACAGCTGCTGCCATGACAACCACAGATGCTCCAACCATAAATGGAGTCACAACAGCCACAGTTTCTCCCACAAAAACCACTGATGCTCCAACTACAACCACAAATGGAGTCACATCAACCACAGTGTCTCCCACAACAACCACAGGTGCTGCCACCACAACCACAGGTGCCGCAACGGTCACCACAGCAGGCATCACAACTACCACAGTTGCTCATTCAACAACCACAGCTGCTTCCACTACAACCACAGCAGCTGCCCCTACAACAGCAGCTGCTCCAACTACAACCACAAATGCCCCCACCACATCCATAGCTGGCAACATGACTACCACAGTTGCTCCCACAACAGACACAGCTGCTTCTACAACAGCCAGAGCTACTACAGCAACAGCTGCAACCACCACCACTGCTGCTGGCACGAATACCACAACTGCTTCAACTACAGCCACAGCTTCTGCGACGACAACCACAGCTGCTGCCACAAACACCACTGTACCAACGACAACCAAAATTGTTCCCACAACCACCACAGCCACCGCTACCACAACTAAGTCAACAGCAGCGAATGAGGGGTCAATGGGATTAGGGTTCAGAATGTTCCGTACATTCCAAAGTGACTACACTGATTCTTCCACAACAGCATATCAGGAACTGGCAGAAAATGTTACCACAGAGGTAATCAGCTCATTTTTTAACAACATTGTGTCACTAACATTGTGTCACTGACTTCACTGTTGAAATTATTGATACTAATTTGTTTCTTTTTTTACAGGTGAATCATGGTTACAAAAGAATTTACCCTTTATCATACGTAATGTGTAGGATTATTCAGTTCACGTAAGTAACAATATTTGTTTTCTGTAAGTCTATGAACGTCTCCATTCAAATAGAATTATCTCAAAATAACAGCGATGGTGATTTAAGTTTGAATAATATATTAAGAAAACAAATACAAGTAATTATTATACATTGTCTTGCTTTCTTAATACTTTCTTAGAAACAAAATTTTAAGATCTGACCTCAAAATGAAAACTAAATCTTTATATATTTCTTTGTTTACAGGAGTGGGTCAATTATTGTCAACATGACCCTTATTTTCAAGAACCAGACAGTGGTTCCCAATGTAACGAGTGTGGAGCAGGGATTGACTGACTCTCTGTCTCACGGGAACACCTTCCTCAACATTGATACAACCTCCATTACTGCAAGTAAGTTAAGCCATCACTGCTGACCTTGTCATTGTAGTCACTCTCAACATTGACTCATGGCACTCTATATTGGGTACATTTTTACAAGATAACTTCTGTGGTTACAGGAACTACAACTTCCGCAGCCACCACAGTTGCCGCAACTACCACAACCACCACAACAACCACAGCCACCCCCACAACAACATCAACAACAGCTGGTCCTACAACAAACACAGCTGCTTCAACAACATCTGATGTTGAATCAACAAAAAACAATCTGACAACCACAGATGCTCCGATTACAACCACAAATATAGTCAGCACATCCACAGTTTCTCCCACAACAACCACAGCTGCTGCCACAACAACCACAGATGCTCCAACTACAACAACAAATGGAGTCACAACAACCATAGTGTCTCCCACAACAACCACAGGTGCTGCCACCACAACCACAGGTGCCACCACGGTCACCACAGCAGGCATCACAGGTAACACAGTTGCTCATTCAACAACCACAGCTGCTCCAACTACAACCTCAACAATGTCCATGATGACCACCACAGCTCCTGCCATGACAACGACACCTGCAACTGCTGCAGCAGCCACCACAACCACAGTCGCTGCAACAACAACCACAGGTTCTCCAACTACAACCACAGCTACTGCTGCAACCACAACCACAGCTGCCCCCACGACCACTACAGATGGCATGATGACTACCACAATTCCGGTCACAACAACCACAGCTGCATCGACTACAACAACAGCAGCAACCACGACAATCACAGCAGCCGCTAGCACAACCACTGCTGATCCTTCTACAACAACAGCTGCTGCCATGACAACCACAGATGCTCCAATTACAACGACAAATAGAGTCACATTATCCACAGTTTCTCCCACAACAACCACAACTGCTGCCACAACAACCACAGATGCTCCAACTACAACAACAAATGGAGTCACAACAACCATAGTTTCTCCCACAACAACCACAGGTGCTGCCACCACAACCACAGCTGCTGCCATGACAACCACAGATGCTCCAACCACAAATGGAGTCACAACAGCCACAGTTTCTCCCACAACAACCACAGATGTTCCAACTACAACCACAAATGGAGTCACAACAACCACAGTTTCTCCCATAACAACCACAGGTGCTGCCACCACAAACACATTTACCGCAACGGTCACCACAGCAGGCATCACAACTACCACAGTTGCTCATTCAACAACCACAGCTTCTCCAACGACAACCTCAAATACGTCCATGATGACCACCACAGCTCCTGCCATGACAACGACACCTGCAACTGCAGCAGCAGCCACCACAACCACAGCTGCTGCCACAACAACCACAGATGCTCCAACTACAACAACAAATGGAGTCACAACAACCATAGTTTCTCCCACAACAACCACAGGTGCTGACACAACAACCACAGATGCTCCAACTACAACAACAAATGGAGTCACAACAACCATAGTTTCTCCCACAACAACCACAGGTGCTGCCACCACAACCACAGGTGCCGCCACGGTCACCACAGCAGGCATCACAACTAGCACAATTGCTCATTCAACAACCACAGCTGCTCCAACTACAACCTCAGCTACGTCCATAATGACCACCACAGCTCCTCCCATGACAACAACACCTGCAACTGCTGCAGCAGCCACCACAACCACAGTCGCTGCAACAACAACCACAGGTGCTCCAACTACAACCACAGCTACTGCTGCAACCACAACCACAGCTGCCCCCATGACCACTACAGATGGCATGATGACTACCACAATTCCGGTCACAACAACCACAGCTGCTTCGACTACAACAACAGCAGCAACCACCACAATCACAGCAGCCGCCAGCACAACCTTTGCTGCTCCATCTACAACCACAGCTGCTGCCATGACAACCACAGATGCTCCAATTACAACCACAAATATAGCCAGCACATCCACAGTTTCTCCCACAACAACCGGAGCTGATGCCACAACAACCACACATGCTCCAACTACAACAACAAATGGAGTCACAACAACCATAGTGTCTCCCACAACAACCACAGGTGCTGCCACCACAACGACAGCTGCCGCCACGGTCACCACAGCAGGCATCACAACTAACACAGTTGCTCATTCAACAACCACAGCTGCTCCAACTACAACCTCAACAATGTCCATGATGACCACCACAGCTCCTGCCATGACAACGACACCTGCAACTGCTGCAGCAGCCACCACAACCACAGTCGCTGCAAGAACAACCACAGGTGCTCCAACTACAACCACAGCTACTGCTGCAACCACAACCACAGCTGCCCCCACGACCACTACAGATGGCATGATGACTACCACAATTCCGGTCACAACAACCACAGCTGCTTCGACTACAACAGCAGCAGCAACCACCACGATCACAGCAGCTGCTAGCACAACCACTGCTGATCCTACAACAACCACAGCTGCTGCCACAACAACCACAGATGCTCCAATTTCCTCGACAAATGGAGTAACAACAACCATCGTTTCACCCACAACAACCACAGGTGCTGCCACCACAACCACAGGTGCCGCCACGGTCACCACAGCAGGCATCACAACTACCCCAGTTGCTCATTCAACAACCACAGCTGCTCCATCTACAACCTTAACTACGTCCATGATGACCACCACCGCTCCTGCCATGACAACGACACCTGCAACTGCTGCAGCAGCCACCACAACCACAGTTGCTGCAACAACCACAGGTGCTCCAACTACAACCACAGCTACTGCTGCAACCACAACCACAGCTGCTTCGACTACGACAACAGCAGCAACCAACACAATCACAGCAGCTGCCACCACAACCACTACTGCTCCTACTACAACCACAGCTGCTGCCATGACAACCACAGATGCTCCAACCATAAATGGAGTCACAACAGCCACAGTTTCTCCCACAAAAACCACTGATGCTCCAACTACAACCACAAATGGAGTCACATCAACCACAGTGTCTCCCACAACAACCACAGGTGCTGCCACCACAACCACAGGTGCCGCAACGGTCACCACAGCAGGCATCACAACTACCACAGTTGCTCATTCAACAACCACAGCTGCTTCCACTACAACCACAGCAGCTGCCCCTACAACAGCAGCTGCTCCAACTACAACCACAAATGCCCCCACCACATCCACAGCTGGCAACACGACTACCACAGTTGCTCCCACAACAGACACAGCTGCTTCTACAACAGCCAGAGCTACTACAGCAACAGCTGCCACCACCACCACTGCTGCTGGCACGAATACCACAACTGCTTCAACTACAGCCACAGCTTCTGCGACGACAACCACAGCTGCTGCCACAAACACCACTGTACCAACGACAACCAAAATTGTTCCCACAACCACCACAGCCACCGCTACCACAACTAAGTCAACAGCAGCACCGACAGCGAATGAGGGGTCAATGGGATTAGGATTCATAATGTTCCGTACATTCCAAAGTGACTATGCTGATTCTTCCACAACAGCATATCAGGAACTGGCAGAAAATGTTACCACAGAGGTAATCAGCTCATCTTTTAACAACATTGTGTTACTAACATTGTGTCACTGACTTCACTGTTAAAATTATTGATACTAATTTGTTTCTTTTTTTACAGGTGAATCGTGGTTACAAAATAATTTACCCTTTATCATACGTAAGGTGTAGGATTATTCAGTTCACGTAAGTAACAATACTTGTTTTCTGTAAGTTTATGAACGTCTCCATTCAAATAGAATTATCTCAAAGTAACAGTGATGGTGATATAAGTTTGAATAATATATTAAGAAAACAAATACAAGTAATTATTATACATTGTCTTGCTTTCTTAATACTTTCTTAGAAACAACAGTTTAAGATCTGACCTCAAAATGAAAACTAAATCTTTATATATTTCTTTGTTTACAGGAGTGGGTCAATTATTGTCAACATGACCCTTATTTTCAAGAACCAGACAGTGGTTCCCAATGTAACGAGTGTGGAGCAGGGATTGACTGACTCTCTGTCTCACGGGAACACCTTCCTCAACATTGATACAACCTCCATTACTGCAAGTAAGTTAAGCCATCACTGCTGACCTTGTCATTGTAGTCACTCTCAACATTGACTCATGGCACTCTATATTGGGTACATTTTTACGATATAACTTCTGTGGTTACAGGAACTACAACTTCCGCAGCCACCACAGTTGCCGCAACTACCACAACCACCACAACAACCACAGCCACCCCCACAACAACAACAACAACAGCTGGTCTTACAACAAACACAGCTGCTTCAACAACATCTGTTGTTGAATCAACAATAAACAATGCTGCCGCCTCCAGTGGAATAAGCTACAAGACAAGTCTACTCATCTGTCTTGTTATGTTGTCACAACTGCTTGACTAATACTGATATAACTGATCACCTCTTTGACAGGGAAACTTACCAGACAATCTAATCATATTTATTAATAGAGCTGCATAGTATTTACTATTATTTATTATCCAAAAATGTACAGGGTAAAGATTAATTGCTATGGAGAACATGAGAATATTGAACAGCTTAAGGATAATGTAAAAAAAGATAGCTGTTCTACCAATTATCAACAAGATTCTAAGAATATTGATAGTTATTCCTTCTACTTACTGCACTAATATTTATTGTAACTGAATGGTGTATTTATACTGTTTTGTAATTCAGTATTACTCATACTTTGAATGAAGAAAGTGCTGGTTTCATTTTCTGTACCGGATTAATGAAGAAATTAAATTAAATGCAATCAATTACCTGAAAAGACATTCACTTCCCTGAAATTACATTTCAATAATTATTATTGTGTGCTAACTGCATCTGTTATGTCTTGTTCACATACAACATAAATACCACTTTATTTCTATGATAGGAATTAGATTATATGAATATCAGAAGATGAATTTCAAGCCGAACAGGACATTTGTTTACAACAAAAATATAGACAATGGTTATGATAAGTTTGGACAGTAATCGCAGAAAGGTTTTTTCTAAGTTCATGAATATCTGAAGGTATATTTCATAGGTTGTGTGGTGGCTAATTTCTGCATTACCAAATGAGGAGAGTTACAAACTTCACACACAAGTCAGAGTTATACTTAAAACTACATCTTTAATAATTAAGATGCTTTCACAAAAGCACTTGACTTTCAATGATGTGCTATCTCTAATGAACCATTGAAAAAGTGATTACTCAAAAGTACAAAGATCTTTTATACCCAAGATCCACCGCTCTCAACGTACATGACGAACAACAGATCTTAGGAACTGTTCACAAAGGGACCGTATACTTTAGAAAGGAGTATCCCTTAGCCAGATAACATTCACTATAAATTATCGTTCAGTTTGGTCCCTAATGACAAGGTTTTAATCTCGTTCCTGGTACTTCATAGTACAAAAACACCATCTCATCCAATGGCATATATCAATTGTCAACTCTAGATACTCCCATCTCAAGTAAACCCCCTCTTGATCCCACTCCTGGACAAGCTCACTGAGGGGAGTGACTTGCGCACAGACATTGTGGAGACAAATAATTGGTTCCCCATTAATCACGTCATCGCTTCACATGGTTTAAGAATAGGTAAAGACACATTCACATATGAAGACAATGTTCCATTTTGTCCTCCTCTCTGTCTGATATTCTGCATAGCAACAGAGATATGTCAAAGACAAGTCTGACCTCTCCCCTCTCTGGGCTCCAAGTGACTGAGCCCCAGCTAAGGGAAAAGTGCAACTGAAAGACACCAGAGTCCAAAGGATACATTCTAATGACAAGTATCTCACATAAGCATATTATGCTAATAAAACATCTTAATTATCCATGTTACCCAACTAATTCTGATTCATGCGCCACAGTCGAAATTCATTAAAATATTAGACTGGCTGTAATATGTTACTGGGTGTTTGTGATGTGAAATATGTTGTCAACACACTTTAAAAATGCTATGCTATGCTATGCTATGCTATGCTAACTGAATGGTGTTCCGAGAGTATGTTGTTAATTTATATGTCATTTAACTTCAGGCTCTTCGTCGAAGGTATCAACCTCAGAAAAATAACAATGAAGGTACTTTCAACCTCAACTCATCAAGTAAAAATACAATGCCTAAATATAATTATTTGCAGACTTCATTGATTTGGTACAGGACTTGGTAAATGTAATTCATTCATTAGTAAGAGGGAACTACAGCACACAAGGCAATGTTTAATAGATTGTTTTATTTTTTTCTACATTAAAAAATTAATCTTACCTCCAAATGTTTTCTTGCTGGTTCCTAGTTTCTCATTGTGGTGACAACAGATTGTCTCGCATATCCTGAAAAAGATGGAGTGTGAATATATATATATACACTGAGTGTACCAAACATTATGTCTCAAGGCTTAAATATCCTTATTTAACTTGTCTCCTCCCCTTCATCTACACTGATTGAAGTGGATTTATCAAGTAACATCAATAAGGTATCATAGCTTTCACCTGGTCAGTCTGTGTCATGGAAAGAGAGTTCTTAATGTTTTGAATACTCAGCGTATATTGGGTTAAGAACTAGATTTATGTATGCTGAACGATAGAGTTGAAATTTGAGCCTATAGTTACTAAGCAACTTTAGGAGCTAAAAAAAAGATACTAAGGCCGATACGTAAAGCTTATTAATAATGAGCAGTGATACTATCAGGAGCAGTGTGCAGGTTTCTTATTTTTTCTCAATACATTTTTACATAATGCACTGAGGCGATGAAACACTGTTACCACTGATAAATCCACAAGAATTGAGAATTTCAAGAAGCATTTTTCTACGGATGGCCATGCTTTCCACCTGGCTAGCCCTACCCCGGTCAACAGCCCTGCGCTCCCCACAGCAACTCGCCCAAACCTCCCCCACTTCTTCTTCACCCAAATCCAGATAGCTGATGTTCTGAAAGAGCTGCAAAATCTGGACCCTACAAATCAGCCGGGCTAGACAATCTGGACCCTCTCTTTCTAAAATGATCTGCTGAAATTGTTGCAACCCCTATTAATAGCCTGTTCAACTTCTCTTTCTTATCGTCTGAGATTCCCATAGATTGGATAGCTGCCGCGGTCATCCCCCTATTCAAAGGGGGAGACACTCTAGACTCAAACTGTTACAGACCTATATCTATTCTACCCTGCCTTTCTAAGGTCTTTGAAAGCCAAGTTAACAAACAGATTACCGACCATTTCGATTCTCACCGTACCTTCTCCAATATGCAATCTGGTTAAAGAGCTGGTCATGGGTGCACCTCAGCCACACTCATTTTTACATTTTACATTTTAGTCATTTAGCAGACGCTCTTATCCAGAGCGACTTACAGTAGTGAATGCATACATTTCATTAAAAAAAATTCCCTCCGTACTGGTCCCCCGTGGGAACTCAAGGTCCTAAACGAGGTCCTAAACGATATCATAACCGCCATAGTTAAGAGACATTACTGTGCAGCCGTATTCAACGACCAGGCAAAGGCTTTCGACTCTGTCAATGACAACATTCTTATTGGCAGACTCAACAGCCTTGGTTTCTCAAATGATTGCCTCGCCTGGTTCACCAACTACTTCTCTGATAGAGTTCAGTATGTCAAATCGGAGGGCCTGTTGTATGGACCTCTGGCAGTCTCTATGGGGGTGCCACAGGGTTCAATTCTTGGGCCGACTCTATTCTCTGTATACAACAATGATGTCGCTCTCGCTGCTGGTGATTTTTTGATCCACCTCTAAGCAGACGACACCATTCTGTATTCCTCTGGCCCTTCTTTGGACACTGTGTTAACTAACCTCCAGATGAGCTTCAATGCCATACAACTCTCCTTCCGTGGCCTCCAAATGCTCTTAAATGCAAGTAAAACTAAATGCATGCTCTTCAACCGATCGCTGCCTGCACCTGCCCGCCCGTCCAGCATCACTAATCTGGACGGTTCTGACCTAGACTATGTGGACAACTACAAATACCTAGGTGTCTGGTTAGACTGTAAACTGTAAACTCTCCTTCCAGACTCACATTAAACATCTCCAATCCAAAAATAAATCTAGAATCGGCTTCCTATTTCGCAACAAAGCATCCTTCACTCATGCTGCCAAACATACCCTCGTAAAACTGACCATCTTACTGATCCTCGACTTCGGCGATGTCATTTACAAAATAGCCTCCAACACTCTACTCAACAAATTGGATGCAGTCTATCACATTGCCATCCATTTTGTCACCAAAGGCCCATTGACTACCCACCACTGCGACCTGTATGCTCTCGTTGGCTGGCCCTCGCTTCATACTAGTCGCCAAACCCTCTGGCTCCAGGTCATCTACAAGTCTCTGCTAGGTAAAGCCCCGCCTTATCTTAGCTCACTGGTCACCATAGCATCACCCACTCGTAGCACGTGCTCCAGCAGGTATATCTCACCGGTCACCCCCAAAGCCAATTCTTCCTTTGGCCGCCTCTCCTTCCAGTTCTCTGCTGCCAATGACTGGAACGAACTCCAAAAATCTCTGAAGCTGGAGACTCTTTCCTCCCTCACTAGCTTTAAGCACCAGCTGTCAGAGCAGCTCACAGATCACGGCACCTGTACATAGCTCATCTGTAAATAGGCCATCCAATCTACCTCATCCCCAAACTGTATTTATTCATTTATCTTGCTCCTTTGCACCCCAGTATCTCTACTTGCACATTCATCTTCTGCACATCCTACCATTCCAGTGTTTAATTGCTATATTGTAATTACTTCGCCACCATGGCCTATTTATTGCCTTACCTCTCTTATCCTAGAGCATTTGCACATGCTGTATATATGTATTATTGATTGTATGTTTGTTTATTCCATGTGGAACTCTGTGTTGTTGTATGTGTCGAACTGCTTTGCTTTATCTTGGCTAGGTCACAGTTGCAAATGAGAACTTGTTCTCAACTAGCCTACCTGGTTAAATAAAGGTGAAATTAACAAAGATATATAAAAAATATATATATATATATATATTACAATTGGAAACAACATTAACCAAATAAGAGCATCATTACAAAACTAATCTAATCTAAAAACTATATTGTGTGCCTCTGTGTGGGTGGTGTGGGGGAGAAAGGCAAAGAGAGAGCTTGAAGTTAACATTGGGATTGGGTACAATCCTAGATCTATGATCAGGGGCAACTATTCAGGGTACGGGGGTTCAGAGGCGGTGAAACACACAACGAGACAGTTTGAGCAGGAAAGTCAGCGCAGCATCAGATGTTTCTCATAGGGCTCTGTAATAATCTTCCTCAGTTCTGATTTCCTAGCTCTTCTCACCTTTAATTAGGACAAGCATAGAAAAAGAAAGAATAGAATGAGAGACAGAGAGTACAAGGGCTGTTACTCTGAGGGTAAAAAGACAGGTGACAAGGGAGATGTCAAGCTGGTGTCGTATGTTTGTATATGTGTGCGTGGACTTACCTGACTAGAGGTCTTAATTCAAACTCTGTGAGCTCTTGGAAGAGTGGGGCAAATGGAGGGGTTGAGAAAAGCTGGCTTCCTTTGGGCCACCTTGTCATGCACCTTGTTCCATCTTCAGGGTTCGTCATCTTGGGTTGATACCAACCTACAGCATATATCCAATACAGTTTGTGAAATGAATTGAGGCATTGAACAAATACAAATAAGACAACTAGACACACCTACTTCAAACCACTTGCTAACTAACAAAACATGACTACACAATAACGCAGATTATTGGACCAGATTCACAAAATGCATCTTTTTTTCTGTGCCACCAAGTGTTTGCATACCACTTGTAAAGTTGACACGTTAACTAATACTGTTGTATTGCATGGAACAATGTTGTTTAAATTAAACAAAATGGTTAGCGGGGAGAGGGTATACGGACACTCCTGGCCTGCAAAACGATGACCGATGACATATGTCGCCCAGCTGAGAGCCGAGCGAATGAATCCCACAGGGTTGAGGAGGACACTGTGTCCTGGTGTGGTTGCCGTTCATGCTCTCCACATTGACTAGTAGACTATATCACGGTGACATCTAGATGGCTACCAATATGAGTTAATTACTGTGTAGGCTGCCATCTTACCTGAAATATAATCATAGGAGGGAAATGTTTCTAGCTACCGCCGGCGACACTGTGATAGGCTACAGCTGCCCACTGCACCTTAGGTCAGCAGGCTGCTCAATACAACGCTGGTACACTGGTCATTTGCACATGGTTTACTGGTATGTGTAAAATGCTGCCCGTCAACCCGAAAAAAAAAGTTCCACTGGTAATATACAGTGAGCTCCAAAAGGGTTAGGACAGTGACACATTTGTTGTTTTGGCTCTGTACTCCAACACTTTGGATTTGAAATGATACTATGAGGTAAAGTGCAGACTGTCAGCTTTCATTTGAGGGAATTTTCATATATATATATCGGATGAGCCGTTTAGAAATTACAATACTTTACTTACATACTTCCCCATTTTAGGGGAACAAAAGTATTTGGACAAATTCACTTATATGTGTATTAAAGTAGTGAAAACTTTAGTATTTGGTCCCATATTCCTAGCACACAATTATTACATCAAGCTTGGATTTACTCATCTGGTTAAGAAAAGTCTGGATTATCAATCTGTAGACGCTATACAGACACTCATATTATCAACAAACTATCTGTTGATAAACAACTGCTTCCTAAGATTACAGTTAGGTTTAGAATAAGGGTTAGGGTAAGGGTTACATTTCTGGTTAGGGCAAGGGTTAAGATTAGGCTTAGAGTAAAGGTTATGGTAAGGGCTAGGGCTAGGGTTAGTTGAAATGTTACTGACAGTCTGTAGACCACCTACAGATGGACTATCCAAATAAGTGTTGCCGAGTACAGTCGCAGACATCTTCACATCCAGACCTCTTAGATCATATCAGTAACAAAAAAGGCTTTGAGAAGAAGTCAACCGTCAAAGGATAACAAGTACTGGAACACACACACATCACATACTAAACCCTTTGTTCTCACTTAGTCTGCTGTGAAAACACCCCACGATGGCGTAACCAAGAGTTTTTTTTTAGGATATTGACGTCAGGTACTAGGCCTAACCAAATATTATTTTATCCAGACCTGGGACTATTCTGGTTTGTGCTGGGTTTCTGTTGTCTTGTCAATGCCAACTGAAAAAAAGTGTAATAACTGAATTGATCAATGAACGAACATACAAATGAAAGGATGAAATTGCTAGCCAATATATATATTTTGGATTTAATCTTTATTTAACTAGGCAAGTCAGTTAAGAACAAATTCTTATTTACAATGACAGCCTAGGAAAAGTAGGTTAACTGCCTTGTTCAGGGCAGAACAAGAGATTTTTACCTTGTCAGCTCGGGGATTCGATCGAACAACCTTTCGGTTACTAGCCCAACGCTCTAACCACTAGGCTACCTGCCGCCCCTATATCAAGATAATTTGTTACATCCGATTGAACGTAGATTTAAACATACTCAAGCCTTATGGTTGTAACACAATAGATAAAAACCTGTGATATCAAAGCAATACTTAAAACCCCAAATCAAAGTTTAGGCCGAGCTGCATTGCAAATTGACCCCTAGACCTGGCAGTGTGGTGTCAGACAACAACCTCTCCCACAACATGAGCAAGACAAAGGAGCTGATCATGGACTACAGGGGGCCGAGCACGCCCCAATCCGTATCGACAGGGCTGTAGTGGAGCAAGTCAAAAGCTTCAAGTTCCTCTATGTCCACATCACTAAGGACCTATCATGGTCCAAACACACCATCACAGTTCTGAAGAGGGCACGACAATGCTTTTTACACCCTCAGATCCTCAAAAAGTTATTCCGCTGAACTATTGAGAGTGTCTTGACTGGCTGCATAACTGCTCAGTATGGAAACTGCTCAGCATCTGAACACAAGGCGCTACAGAGGGTAGTGCATATGGCCCAGTACATCACTGGGGCCGAGTTCCCTGCCATCCAGGACCTCTATACCAGGCGGTGTCAGAGGAAGGCCCTCAAAATTGCCAGCCAGGTCATAGACTGTTCTCTCTGCTATGGCACGACAAACGGTACCAGAGTGCCACATCTGGGACCAAAAGACTCCTGAATAGCTTCTACCCCCAAGCCATAAGACCGCTAAATAGTTAGTCCAGATAGCTATTTGGTTAACTATTTAACTATCTGCATTGACCTGTTTTGCAATGACTTTTTTGACTCATCAAATGCGCTACTGCTACTGTTTATTATCTGTCACTTTATTCCTAGTTATATGTCCATATCTAGCTCAACTACATCGTACTCCTGCACATAGACTCATACTGGTACCCCATGTATATAGCCATGTATATAGCCATTTATATATATATCTGCAAACTTACTTGAGTTTCATATGACCCAAAGCAGAGTTTTAGCAATACTTACATAGAATGGCACACCAAGCATGTTAGACTCAAGAGGGAATATCAAAATCCTTGCACATAATTAATGGGAGGATGACAGTGTGGTAGAAATTAGAGAGGTGTATCTGTACGATCATGGTCTTGAAAGAGACATAATTCATGACAATAGAGAAACACTGAAGACAACCTTAACTGTCACTGTAAGAGGAAGAGTATTTGTATCTTTCATTGCTGATGTTAGATCAGTGTAAACAATATAGCAGAAACTCCATCTAGTACAATAACACATATTCAGTTGTTTCAGGTCAAGTTGCCTAATGGTAAGGTATTGGTTTGAAGCTGGGCACAGTAAATAAATTCCCTGACACTTTCCTGTCTTCCTGTACTGCGGTGTCACTCCTTAAATCACACGGCTGGCTTGTGTCTTCAAATTATTGTTCGGGCGGCAGGTGTGGGGTTGCAGGTATGCAAATCAAGTCGCCATGGCTGGGGACAGGAAATACAGTATCATTGAGGCACCTGACGACAAATGTGACTCTCAGCAGACCCACACCTGTCTCTCTGTATCAGACATACTGTGTCTGTCATGCCTATAGGTAACGTTTTGAAGATAACAAGGACAAACAAGGATGTAGCCTTTCCAATATGCAACTACTTGTATTTTCAAACCATGAAATATCCAAATACTTACTTTGAAATGTATTTGAACCCAGGTCTGTTGTTTACAAGTATCATGGAGCATGTATAAGTTATATTCAAGAATCAATGGCTATGTTCATTTAAAAGTCCAAAAATGGGACAGGACCTATCAGGGAGGCACCTGACAACAAATGTGACTTTGCCCTACATTACGTGACTTTAAGGTGGCTCTCTGCAGAACCACACCTGTCTCTCTGAATCAAAGACATACCTGTCTTATCTATGTCTTGTGGTGACGAGAGAGAAGGTGACTTGCCAAAAATAGCAAGGACAAACAGGGATGCTGCCTCCCTACAATCTTAATAATAATGAATCACTATTTATTTATGGAGCACCTTTTGTATATCCGAGGATGCTGTACATTTAAAGCTACAGTCGGCGATTTGGAAAACAACAAAACTACCGCCCGCCACTGAAATGTATAAACAATGCTATGTAAGCAAGGACTGACAATCCATCAGATCTAAATTCTAGTTTTAATTCTTAAGGGTCTAAGCCATTCAATGGCCCATAGCTGGGGCGCAACTTTGGTATTAGAAGTGGGGGGGGGGGCATCTAAAGCTCATTTCCTGCATTTCTACACAATCTAATATGACCCACGGTCCTTCTAGCCTTCTCTGTTTAGAACAACAAATAGTAAGCAAAAAGCTACAGTAAGAGATCATTATAAAATAAGTTTGAGCGATTGATACGACTGAACTTGATCAATGGTAATTAGATCAGCAATATTGTGTTGCACCTTTAACTGTTAGCGTAGCAAATTAACAACTTACAATAAAGTACAAAGACTTAACTTTTGATTCAGAAGGTCCAAAAGGCTTCTTAACAGCTTCTAACCCCAAGCCATAAGACTCCTGAACAGCTAATCAAAGGGCTACCCAGACTACTAGCATTGCCCCCCCCCCCCCCCCCCTTTAACCCTGCTGCTGCTCTCTGTTTATTATCTATGCAGTCACTTAATTTTTAAATATATTTTTTTAACCTTTATTTAACTAGGCAAGTCAGTTAAGAACAAATTCTATTTACAATGACGTCCTACTCCAGTCAAACCCGGACGACGCTTGGCCAATTGTGCGCCGCCCTAGGGACTCCCAATCACGGTATGATGTGAAACAGCCTTTAACACTACCTACATGTACATATTAGCTCAATTATCTCGACTAACCGGTGTCAGGGGAAAATTACATACTTACCTGATTTGTTTGATATTAACCTCCCTGGGATAGGTGGGACGCTTAAGACTGCTGAACAATTAATAAAATGGTCAACAGGACTATTTACATTGACATGCCTCCCCCCCTTTGTTTTTACACTACTGCTAATCGCTGTTTATTATCAATGCATAGTCACTTTACCCTACCTACATGTACAAAATAACTTGACTAACGTGTACCCCGCACATTGACTCGGCACCGATACCCCCTGTATATAGCCTCTTTATTATTATTTAATTGTGTTACTCATTATTTTACTATTTTTACTTAAGTTTATCTAGTAAATATTTTCTTAACCTCCCTGGGCAATGTGGGACGTTTGCGTCCCACCTAGTCAACAGCCAGTGGAATTGCGTGGCGCGAAATACAAATACCTCAAAAATGCTATAACTTCAATTTCTCAAACATATGACTATTTTACACCATTTTAAAGACAAGACTCTCGTTAATCTAACCACATTGTCCGATTTCAAAAAGGCTATACAGCGAAAGCAAAACATTAGATAATGTCAGGAGAGTACCCTGCCAAAAATAATCACACAGCCATTTTCAAAGCAAGCATATATGTCACAAAAACCAAAACCACAGCTAAATGCAGCACTAACCTTTGATGATCTTCATCAGATGACACTCCTAGGACATTATGTTATACAATACATGCATGTTTTGTTCAATCAAGTTCATATTTATATCAAAAACCAGCTTTTTACATTAGCATGTGATGTTCAGAACTAGCATACCCACCGCAAACTTCCGGTGAATTTACTAAATTACTCACGATTAACGTTTACAAAATACATAACAATTATTTTAAGAATTATAGATACAGAACTCCTTTATGCAATCGCAGTGTCAGATTTTAAAATAGCTTTTCGGCGAAAGCACATTTTGCAATATTCTGAGTACATAGCCCGGCCATCACGACTAGCTAATTTGACACCCACCAAGTTTGGCCCTCACCAAACTCTGATTTACTATAAGAAAAATTGGATTACCTTTGCTGTTCTTCGTCAGAATGCACTCCCGGGACTTCTACTTCAACAACAAATGTTGTTTTGGTTCCAAATAATCCATAGTTATATTCAAATACCTCTGTTTTGTTCAGGTCAGTATCCAAAGGGTGACGTGCGAGCGCATTTCGTGACAAAAAAATTCAAAATATTCCATTACCGTACTTCGAAGCATGTCAAACGCTGTTTAAAATCAATTTTGATGCTATTTTTCTCATAAAATAGAGATAATATTCCAACCGGGCGACGTTGTATTCATTCAAAGGCTGAAAGAAAAAAATGGAGAATTCACATGAACGCGCATCTCCAGTGTCACTGTTCTCAGCCTGACCACTCACAAAATCTCCTGCTGTTTTTCGACTGGAGAGACGTCATTCCACTTTCTGGTGCCTTCTGAGAGCCAATGGAAGCCTTAGAACATGTCACGTTACAGCAGAGATGCTGTATTTTTGATAGAGATGCCACAGATGGAGAACAAATTGTCAGACAGGGCACTTCCTGTATGGAATCTTCTCAGGTATTGGCCTGCCATATGAGTTCTGTCATAAGATGGCGTAGCAGTTCAGACGTCCTCTACCCTCCTCTTGTCGTGTCCCGTGTATATATATATATATTTACATATTTTTCTTCACTTATCTTTTTACATTTTTTCTTCTAAAAACTCAACCTCAAAGCACTCTCCTGCAACCCGCCTCACCAATTTAAAAAAGAAAGTATTATTTACCTCATCTGAATTCCACAACAGAAGCTAGCCAGAGGTTAGCCATTTTCACTGGCTAACGTTGGAGTTCAGCTAGCCACGGTTAGCTGTCCTCAGCTATCCATTAGCTCGAAAAGCTATCGCCAGTTTTTGTTCAGCGCGACTCAGACCAGAGCATACCGGACCTATTCTCTCTCCTTTCCCCGATTTCTACCGCAGGCTCTGGACATTTACACCTGGATCTTGCAGCTAACTAGCTGCTACCTGAGTGACTATTGGCAACGTCGGTCACGGAATTAACACACATTATTACGGAGCTAGCCAGCTGAAGAGTTCCGTCAGCCACTCGTGGGCTTTTCCTGAGCTAGCCAGCTGAAGTGTCTCCTGGGCTACAATCACCTATCCTGACCCTTTTTACTGCCGATGCGGAGCCCCATCGGGTCTTCACGACTGGACCACCGACGTTATCTGCTCGAGGGAGTTATCCAACTGGCCCCTCCGCCCCGACGTAACCTGATCGCCCATCTGCGGCCGGCTAATCGTTAGCTGTCTTATCGGCTGCGATCTGAATAGGTCTATCGGACACTTTTCTTGGGCCACTATAACTAACTATTTTGCCAACTTGGACAGGTCCCCCCTTCCATACCGAACCCCACTAACCCACAGACGGAAACGCACGAGGTGGCTAAAAACAGACCTCCCTCCATTTTCCACCAGCTTACTACCTATGGCCCGGCTAGCTGTCTGAATCTCACTGGACCCTTTGATCACTCGGCTAAGCATGCCTCTCCTTAATGTCAATATGCAATGTCCATTGCTGTTCTGGTTAGTGTTTATTGGCTTATTTCACTGTAGAGCCTCTAGCCCTGCTCATTATACCTTATCCAACCTCTCAGTTCCTCCACCCACACATGCTATGACATCTTCTGGTTTCAATGATGTTTCTAGAGACAATATCTCTCTCATAATCACTAAATGCCTAGGTTTACCTCCTCTGTACTCACATCCCACCATACCTTTGTCTGTACATTATACCTTGAAGCTATTTTATCGCCCCCAGAAACCTGCTCCTTTTTCTCTCTATTCTGGACTTCACAGACGACCAATTCTTATAGCTTTTAGCCATACTTATTCTTCTCTGCTCCTCCGGGGATGTAGAGGTGAATCCTGGCCCTGCAGTGCCTGGCTCCACTCCTACTCCCCAGGCGCTCTCTTTTGATGACTTCTGTAACCGTAATAACCTTGGTTTCATGCATGTTAACATTAGAAGCCTCCTCCCTAAGTTTGTTTTATTCACTGCTTTAGCACACTCTGCCAACCCGGATGTCCTAGCTGTGTCTGAATCTTGGCTTAGGAAGTCCACCAAAAACTCTGAAATCTTCATCCCTAACTACAACGTTTTCAGACAAGATAGAACGACCAAAGGGGGCGGTGTTGCAATCTACTGCAGAGATAGCCTGCAGAGTTCTGTCCTGCTATCCAGGTCTGTACCCAAACAATTTGAACTTCTACTTTTAGAAATCCACCTCTCCAAAAACAAGCCTCTCACCGTTGCCGCCTGCTATAGACCCCCCTCGGCCCCTAGCTGTGCTCTGGACACCATATGTGAACTGATTGCCCCCCATCTATCTTCAGAGCTCGTGCTACTAGGTGACCTAAACTGGGACATGCTTAACACCCCAGCCATCCTACAATCCAAGCTTGATGCCCTCAATCTCACACAAATTATTAATGAACCCACCAGGTACAACCCCAAAGCCGCAAACACTGCTGGTGAATCTCTGATCCACCTCTATGCAGACGACACCATTCTGTATACTTCTGGCCCTTCTTTGGACACTATGTTAACAACCCTCCAGACGAGCTTCAATGCCATTCAACTCTCCTTCCATGGCCTCCAACTGCTCCTGAACACAAGTAAAACGAAATGCATGCTCTTCAACCGATCACTGCCTGCACCTGCCCGCCTGTCCTGCATCACTTCTCTGGACGGTTCTAACTTAGAATTTGTGGACAACTACAAATACCTAGGTGTCTGGTTAGACTGTAAACTCTCCTTTCAGACTCACATCAATCATCTCCAATCCAAAGTTAAATCTAGAAATGCTTCCTATTTCGCAACAAAGCATCCTTCACTCATGCTGCCAAACATACCCTCGTAAAACTGACCATCCTACCAATCCTCGACTTCGGCGATGTCATTTACAAAATAGCCTCCAATACCCTACTCAACAAGCTGGATGCAGTCTATCACAGTGCCATCTGTTTTGTCACCAAAGCCCCATATACTACCCACCACTGTGACCTGTATGCTCTCGTTGGCTGGCCTTCGCTTCATAATCGTCGCCAAACACATTGGCTCCAGGTCATCTACAAGGCCCTGCTAGGTAAAGTCCCCCCTTATCTCCGCTCACTGGTCACCATAGCAGCACCCACCTGTAGCACGCGCTCCAGCAGGTATATCTCTCTGGTCACCCCTAAAGCCAACTCCTCCTTTGGTCGTCTCTCCTTCCAGTTCTCTGCTGCCAATGACTGGAACGAACTACAAAAATATCTGGAACTGGAAACACTTATCTCCCTCACTAGCTTTAAGCACCAGCTATCAGAGCAGCTCCCAGATCACTGCACCTGTACATAGCCCATCTATAATTTAGCCCAAACTACTACCTCTTCCCCTACTGTATTTATTTATTTTATTTATTTTGCTCCTTTGCACCATATTATTTATATTTTAACTTTGAACTTTCTTCAAACTACAAATCTACCATTCCAGTGTTTTACTTGCTATACTTTATTTACTTTGCCACCATGGCCTTTTTTGCCTTTACCTCCCTTATCTCACATCATTTGCTCACATTGTATATAGTCTTATTTTTTTCTACTGCATCATTGATTGTATGTTGTTTTACTCCATGTGTAACTCTGTGTTTTTGTATGTTGTCAAACTGCTTTGCTTTATCTTGGCCAGGTCGCAATTGTAAATGAGAACTTGTTCTCAACTTGCCTACCTGGTTAAATAAAGGTGGAAAAAAAATTGAAACAGTTTTAGAAACTTTAGAATGTTTTCTATGCAAATCTACTAATTATATGCATATTCTCATTTCTGGGCAAGAGTAGTAACCACTTTAAATCGGGTACGGTTTTTATCCGGCAAATTCTGCCCTCTAGCCCAAACAGGTTTGAACTCTTTCTGAACTGCATTATTGGTTTAGGGTTTGTAAGTAAGCATTTCACAGTAAGGACTACACCTGCTGTGTTCGGAGCATGTGACAAATACAATTGTATTTTATTTTATTTGGTCCCATGTTTACTGAGCTGAAATAAAAGATCCCAGAAATGTTCTATAGGCACACAAATCTTATTTATCTCAAATGTTGACACCCCTGTTAGTGAGCATTTCTCCTTTGCCAAGATTTCTCCTTTGCCATCCACCTGACAGGTTTGGCATATCAGGATGCTGATTAAACATCATGATCATTACACATTTGCACCTTGTGTTTCAGACAATAAAAGGCCACTCTAAAATGTGCAGTTTTGTCACACAACACAATGACACAGATGTCTAACGTTTTGAGGGAGTATGCAATTGGTATGCAGTAATGTCCACCAAAGCTGTTGCCAGAGAATTGAATGTTCATTTCTCTGCCATAAGCCACTCCAACGTTGTTTTAGAAAACTTGGCAGTATGTCCAATTGGCCTCACAACCAAAGACCATCTGTATGGCATCATGTGGGTGAGTGGTTTGCTGATGTCAACATTGTAAACAGATTGCCCCATGGTGATGGTGGGGCTATGGTGTGGTCAGGATTGAAGGTCCTATTTAATAGGGGTGTTTGTTCATTGGAATTTGTGGGTAGTTGTTTCTCCGTACAGTCATTTGTCCTTACGGGACTGTTTTTCGTCGTTGTTCTGTTCAAGTGTTTTGTTTCGTTTCTTTAATAAATAAGAAGATGAGCATACACATTCCCGCTGCATTTTGGTCCACTCCATACGACGAACGTGACACCAACAAAACAACAGTAATGGGTTAGGCAGAAGACAGAACACTAACAGTGACTATATGAGAGGGCCTGTCTATGCACTCTTAGAACAAAATGTGCCATTTTTGGTTCAAAGTAGAACCCCTTTGGTTCCAGGTAGAACCCTTTTGAGTGATATGTAGAACCCTTTCCACAGAGGGTTATACATGGAACCCAGAATTATTCTACCTGGAACAAAAAAGTGTTCTCCTCTGGGGAGAACCCTTTTGGAAAAACATTTTTCCAAGAGTATGGAGGTATGTCTTATGTTTAGAATGGAATATGTGGATGGATTCTGAATCTCTGAAAGGTGGTTGGGAGAAGAGGGATTTCCTAAATTGTAAGGCAGTACCTGTACACAACCTACCATGGAGCATTGCTTGTTGCTGTGAGAAAAATTGAGGCATGCATCTGAGGAGTGTTGACTTTAGAGTACCAGTGGGAATATATGACTGTAACAGGTCATGAAAGCACAATGTGTGCCAGACCAAATTATGTTTTGAAGGTTTACAAGATAAATGTGAAGATGGTACTAATAGGCAGCCAGGGTAGACAGCCAGTGTAGCATAGTGGCAGTATGTAGGCACTCCCAGGGTTTGGTATATGCTGATCTGGTGATGGTATTACCTATTACTATTATCAATATCAATGATATTCGTTTTCATAGGCCTAAATCATTAGCAAACACAGAATATATGAATTCATATATTTATAAATTAATTAACATGGGCTGTTCTTACAGTCAAACAGAGGTAAATGTGGAAATGTTCAGTATTAAATATTGAACATTTCCACATAGTCAAGTGGTCAAATTTACAGAATGCCTCTAAGTAAAATGGTTTTGTTGTCTTATTTATGATTTCATGAGTGTCGCCATCTATAATGTGGGGGCGTTTTAATGAATTGAACTTTGTTGCTGCTGCTTTTAATTCAGAATCATACCTCAGACAGCCATCTTATTATTTCATGATTGGATCTGATGAAAACAAACAGAAATATCCTTCCTGGTGTCCCATAATTATTGCCCATCTCGCTTCTGTTGTGGGTGGAAAGTGCGATGGCCAGATCACCTAAACAAACATTGAAAGATTGAGTTAACAGCAGAAACAAGGCTGACACCTTGAGGAAAATTGCGGTTGGGCTACAGAAGTATCTAGGAAAAGGCCAAACTTGCTTACCAGTGCAGTGGGCTGTTTTATCATTCATTTCCTTGAAACAAAAAAAACATTCTGAAATGCAAATTAATTGGAAGTATATCGTCCCCATCAATGTTCCGTCTTCCCTGGCGTTAGAAATCAGTCTTCTCTGTTTCAATTGTGACTTTCGGTAGCCCATTTAGCGTTTTCACAAAATGTTTGCATTTTCTCTTTGTCAATTAAAAACTGCACCCTACATGTCTATGCTCAACTCAAATATGCTACATTTAAAGACATAAATATCTCTGAAGGTAAACTTCATGTATAGTATCTACACATGACAGGATTGCTATTTTTTCCTAACTAAAGACAACCTTGTTAAATATATGTGAAGTTGCACCCTTCTTATTCTTCAAGGTTTTAATAATGAAAACAAAGTATTCTAAAAATAATAATAATAATTAAATAACATAAGTCAATGTACTCCTTCACTTATTCAAATATGCTGAGATCAGATCTCATCTGGCTGATGGGCATCCACTGCCATAGCTTGACATTATTATTATTACTGGTGGAGTCAGTATGTGAAATGTACTCTTCTCAACCATATACCTGTAATCTGAAGAGTGGAAAGCCATAGGGAATTCCCTACATATCCATTAATTAAGGCACACCACAATGTTTGTTGGTACTTTTGGCCAAGCCATTTCCTGGAGTATAGCCAGCCCCATCCTCTTTGTCAGGTGATTTTCACGAAGACTGTCCTGCTACTGTTACTAAAACAACAGATGATAATTCATTTTGTGAAGCAGATAGCTGGGGGGTTCTAATAAACTAACATATGGTCTTGTTTCATGAAGGTCATACCATGGATAATTTAGCTATTTGATTTTAAATTTTGGGGTAACTTTAAATTGGTACATTATTATTATTTTATGAAATGTAGAATTTGAATAACAAAATTCATAAATGTCAAAAAATTAGGAATACGTTTTTGAAGTGTCTGTCCTGTATCTATGAGACATAAGAAAGCAAAGTTGTTTGTTCATCATCGTCCTGACTGACTAGAATATATTATAGCCTTTTGAGGGCCCTAAGTAAGATTTCTTTGGTGGGGCCCTCCACCAAGCGGGCAAAAACTTTTAATGGCCTCTCTCTTGATGGCGGAGAGAAAATGTAAGTTATAAAGTCAATTTCCTGCTATTCCACACATTTTGCCAAGGGTCTGAGAAAACACTTCTGCTATTTTATTAGACATTTCTTGCAAATCTACTTATTTTACCATTGGCAATTTTTTTTGCTGTTTTAAAGCACATTTACTCATCTTGCCATAGTTCAGAGAGAACATTTAGCAATTTTATATCAATTGTCTAGAGCCATTTTTGTTGTTTTAAAACACGTTTTCTGCAGTTCTATGCATTTTGCCATCGGGCGGAGACAACATTTAGCAATTGTATAAAATATTTCATGCCATGCTACTTATTTTGCCATGGGGAAGAGAGACATTTTTGCAGTTTCTAAACACATTTCCTGCAATTCTACACATTATGCCATGATTTATGCCTTGTTAATAATATCTGAGTGAGAGTGACTAACAAAATCAATAGGGGCCACCTAGATGTCAGAGCCCTGGGCACGTGCCCGATTGGTATTCGGCCATGATTACAGACCCTGGTTCGATTCCAGGCTGTATCACAACCGGCCGTGATTGAGAGTCCCATAGGGCAGCGCACAATTGACCCAGCGTCGTCCGGGTTAGGGTTTGGCCGGGGTTGGCCGTCATTGTAAATAAGAATTTGTTCTTAAACTGACTTGCCTAGTTAACTGAAGGTTAAAGTAATGATGGACCATCATTTCTCTTTGCTTGTTTAAGAGAAATGCCCCCACAACCACAGGTTCTCTAACAACAACCACAGCTGCTGCTACGACATTCACAGCTGCTCCAACTACAACTACAGCTGCTCTTAAATAAGCCACGGCTGCCACCACAACATCCATTTTTGCTGCAACAACAACCACAGCTGCTTCCTCCCGTCGAATATGCTTCAAGACAAGTCTTCTCACAATCTGCCTGGCTTTAATGTCATATCTGCTTCACTCATACCGGTAGACTATTCATCATCTTGATAGCATACCGCAAAGTACACATATCAAATCCTATTCATAATTTTTTATTAACCGGTTGATTCGAGCCATGAATGCTGATTTGGTGAAAGCCATAGTGTATCACACCGTATACCATGGGTATGATAAAAAACAACCTTTTACTGGTCTAATTACACTGGTAATCTGTTTATAAAAGCAATAAGGCACCTCGGGGGTTTGTGGTATACGGCCAATATACCATGGCTAAGAGCTGTATCCAGGCACTCTGTGTGCCTAAAAACAGCCCATAGCCGTGGTATATTGGCCATATACCACACCTCCTTTGGCCTTATTGCGTAGTGTCCAGAGCATGGAGGCGCTACCAGGAGACAGGCCAGTACATCAGGCGACGTGGAGGAGGCCGTAGGAGGGCAACAACCCAGCAGCAGGACCGCTACCTCCGCCTTTGTGCAAGGAGGAGCAGCAGGAGCACTGCCAGAGCCCTGCAAAATGACCTCCAGCAGGCCACAAATGTGCATGTCTGCTCAAACGGTCAGAAACAGACTCCATGAGGGTGGTATGAGGGCCCGATGTCCACAGGTGGGGGTTGTGCTTACAGCCCAACACCGTGCAGGATGTTTGGCATTTGCCAGAGAACACCAAGATTGGCAAATTCGCCACTGGCGCCCTGTGCTCTTCACAGATGAAAGCAGGTTCACACTGAGCACGTGACAGACGTGACAGAGTCTGGAGACGCCGTGGAGAACGTTCTGCTGCCTGCAACATCCTCCAGCATGACCGGTTTGGCGGTGGGTCAGTCATGGTGTGGGGTGGCATTTCTTTGGGGGCCGCACAGCCCTCCATGTGCTCGCCAGAGGTAGCCTGACTGCCATTAGGTACCGAGATGAGATCCTCAGACCCCTTGTGAGACCATATGCTGGTGCGGTTGGCCCTGGGTTCCTCCTAATGCAAGACAATGCTAGAC
Source organism: Salmo salar (assembly GCF_965601325.2). Classification (NCBI taxonomy): domain Eukaryota; kingdom Metazoa; phylum Chordata; class Actinopteri; order Salmoniformes; family Salmonidae; genus Salmo; species Salmo salar. The sequence goes on along the minus strand of NC_138294.1, from coordinate 29,653,246 downwards.
CTCATGTGGCTGGAGTGTGTCAGTAGTTCCTGCAAGAGGAAGGCATTGATGCTATGGACTGGCCCGCCCGTTCCCCAGACCTGAATCCAATTGAGCACATCTGGGACATCATGTCTCGCTCCATCCACCAACGCCACGTTGCACCACAGACTGTCCAGGAGTTGGCGGATGCTTTAGTCCAGGTCTGGGAGGAGATCCCTCAGGAGACCATCCGCCACCTCATCAGGAGCATGCCCAGGCGTTGTAGGAAGGTCATACAGGCACGTGGAGGCCACACACACTCCTGAGCCTCATTTTGACTTGTTTTAAGGACATTACATCAAAGTTGGATCAGCCTGTAGTGTGGTTTTCCACTTTCATTTTGAGTGTGACTCCAAATCCAGACCTCCATGGGTTGATAAATTGGATTTCCATTGATTATTTTTGTGTGATTTTGTTGTCAGCACATTCAACTATGTAAAGAAAAAAGTATTTAATAAGATTAATTAATTCATTCAGATCTAGGATGTGTTATTTTAGTGTTCCCTTTCTTTTTTTGAGCAGTGTATATACAGTGGGGACCACAAGATTTTGATACACTGCCGATTTTTCAGGTTTTCCTACTTACAAAGCATGTAGAGGTCTGTAATCCAGAAAATCACATTGTATGATTTTTAAGTAATTAATTTGCATTTTATTGCATGACATAAGTATTTGATCACCTACCAACCAGTAAGAATTCCGGCTCTCACAGACCTGTTCGTTTTCCTTTAAGAAGCCCTCCTGTTCTCCACTCATTACCTGTATTAACTGCACCTGTTTGAACTCGTTACCTGTATAAAAGACATCTGTCCACACACTCAATCAAACAGACTCCAACCTCTCCACAATGGCCAAGACCAGAGAGCTGTGTAAGGACATCAGGGATAAAATTGTAGACCTGCACAAGGCTGGGATGGGCTACAGGACGATAGGCAAGCTGCTTGGTGAGAAGACAACAACTGTTGGCGCAATTATTAGAAAATGGAAGAAGCTCAAGATGACGGTCAATCACCCTCGGTCTGGGGCTCCATGCAAGATCTCACCTCGTGGGGCATCAATGATCATGAGGAAGGTGAGGGATCAGCCCAGAACTACACGGCAGGACCTGGTCAATGACCTGAAGAGAGCTGGGACCACAGTCTCAAAGAAAACAATTAGTAACACACTACGCCGTCATGGATTAAAATCCTGCAGCGCACGCAAGGTCCCCCTGCTCAAGGCAGCGCATGTCCAGGCCCATCTGAAGTTTGCCAATGACCATCTGGATGATAAAGAGGAGGAATGGGAGAAGGTCATGTGGTCTGATGAGACAAAAATAGAGCTTTTTGGTCTAAACTCCACTCGCCGTGTTTGGAGGAAGAAGAAGGATGAGTACAACCCCAAGAACACCATCCCAACCGGGAAGCATGGAGGTGGAAACATCATTCTTTGGGGATGCTTTTCTGCAAAGGGGACAGGACGACTGCACCGTATTGAGGGGAGGATGGATGGGGCCATGTATCGCAAGATCTTGGCCAACAACCTCCTTCCCTCAGTAAGAGCATTGAAGATGGGTCATGGCTGGGTCTTCCAGCATGACAACGACCCGAAACACACAGCCAGGGCAACTAAGGAGTGGCTCCGTAAGAAGCATCTCAAGGTCCTGGATTGGCCTAGCCAGTCTCCAGACCTGAACCCAATAGAAAATCTTTGGAGGGAGCTGAAAGTCCGTATTGCCCAGCGACAGCCTCGAAACCTGAAGGATCTGGAGAAGGTCTGTATGGAGGAGTGGACCAAAATCCCTGCTGCAGTGTGTGCAAACCTGGTCAAGAACTAGAGGAAACTTATGATCTCTGAAATTGCAAACAAAGGTTCCTGTACCAAATATTAAGTTCTGCTTTTCTGATGTGTCAAATATTTTTTGTCATGTAATAAAATGCAAATTAATTACTTAAAAATCATACAATGTTATTTTCTGGATTTTTGTTTTAGATTCCGTCTCTCACAGTTGAAGTGTACCTATGATAAAAATTACAGACCTCTACTTTTTTTAAAATATTTATTTATTTATTTCACCTTTATTTAACCAGGTAGGCAAGTGGAGAACAAGTTCTCATTTACAATTGCGACCTGGCCAAGATAAAGCAAAGCAGTTCGACAACATACAACAACACAGAGTTACACATGGAGTAAAACAAATATACAGTCAATAATACAGTAGAAAAATAAGTCTATGTACAATGTGAGCAAATGAGGTGAGATAAGGGAGGTAAAGGCAAAAAAAGTCCATGGTGGCAAAGTAAATACAACATAGCAAGTAAAACACTGGAATGGTAGATTTGTAGTAGAAGTGCAAAGTAGAAATAGAGATAATGGGGTGCAAAGGAGCAAAATAAAATAAATAAATACAGTAGGGGAAGAGGTAGTAGTTTGGGCTAAATTATAGATGGGCTATGTACAGGTGCAGTGATCTGTAAGCTGCTCTGACAGCTGGTGCTTAAAGCTAGTGAGGGAGATAAGTGTTTCCAGTTTCAGAGATTTTTGTAGTTCGTTCCAGTCATTGGCAGCAGAGAACTGGAAAGAGAGATGGCCAAAGGAGGAATTGGCTTTGGGGGTGACCAGAGAGATATACCTGCTGGAGCGCGTGCTACAGGTGGGTGCTGCTATGGTGACCAGTGAGCGGAGATAAGGGGGGACTTTACCTAGCAGGGTCTTGTAGATGACCTGGAGCCGTGGGTTTGGCGACGATTATGAAGCGAAGGCCAGCCAACGAGAGCGTACAGGTCGCAGTGGTGGGTAGTATATGGGGCTTTGGTGACAAAACGGATGGCACTGTGATAGACTGCATCCAGTTTGTTGAGTAGGGTATTGGAGGCTATTTTGTAAATGACATCGCCAAAGTCGAGGATCGGTAGGATGGTCAGTTTTACCAGGGTATGTTTGGCTGCATGAGTGAAGGATGCTTTGTTGCGAAATAGGAAGCCAATTCTTGATTTAACTTTGGATTGGAGATGTTTGATGTGAGTCTGGAAGGAGAGTTTACAGTCTAACCAGACACCTAGGTATTTGTAGTTGTCCACATATTCTAAGTCAGAACCGTCCAGAGTAGTGATGCAGGACAGGCGGGCAGGTGCAGGCAGCGATCGATTGAAGAGCATTGCATTTAGTTTTACTTGTATTTAGGAGCAGTTGGAGGCCACGGAAGGAGAGTTGTATGGCATTGAAGCTCGTCTGGAGGGTTGTTAACACAGTGTCCAAAGAAGGGCCAGAAGTATACAGAATGGTGTCGTCTGCGTAGAGGTGGATCAGAGACTCACCAGCAGCAAGAGCAACATCATTGATGTATACAGAGAAAAGAGTTGGCCCAAGAATTGAACCCTGTGGCACCCCCATAGAGACTGCCAGAGGTCCGGACAACAGGCCCTCCGATTTGACACACTGAACTCTATCAGAGAAGTTGTTGGTGAACCAGGCGAGGCAATGATTAGAGAAACCAACCTCTACATGCTTTGTAAGTAGGAAAACCTGCAAAATTGGCAGTGTATCAAATACTTGTTCTCCCCACTGTATATATATATATATATATATATATATATATATATATATATATATATATATATATATATATATTTATTTAGGTGATACCCAAACGTGTATCACGTTTAATTATGATATCTAGCTAGCCAATTTCAACTGATTGGATATCGATGTTTCATTCAATTTAACTAATAAGTAAAATTACCAGACTTAGCTTTTTGCGACATTCAGTAATGGGAACTGATGAGGTAATAAAAAAAACAGTAAAAAACAATAAAGAAACATCAAAATGAAAGAGAAAAAAATCAAGGAATAAATAAAGCTAAGAATCTAAAACACAAAACAAAACACAAAATAGATAGTGTTGCAGTTCTTGTGTATTTATTCTGTGGTAAACTATTATAATGAGCAGTGTAATTACACGTTAGGGACACACGATGGTGCTAAGATACATATTAATGCACAAGAGGACTGTGATAAATACACAAACATACAAATGAAGCCTATAAAAGCATCCAAATATACTGAAGTGATGACTGTAGACATCCTAAAATTCTGTGCGTACGTGATAGTCTTGGACCAGTTGGTTAGTCTCCACACAGGGTCAATTCATTTTTTATGTTGACCTCTCTAATATACAAATGTCGTTGAACATTAAAACACAATATTTATACAACACCATCTTTTGAGAATGGTTTTTTTCACATCTGTTGAAGCAGCTCAAATGAGTTGCTTTTCTTAAAAATACTTTTAAAAAAGTGGGTTGTAACCAAAGAGTATAACAGCAGGTGAAATTGCAAGGATCTTACTTAGAATTTTCCTTAAAACGTCAACAATATATTTCCAAAGAGCTTCCACAGTTAAAGATTGCCAAGACATATGCATTTACATTCCTATTTCAGCAAAATAACATTTGTTACATTGATCATTATTGCGTGTGACTAAGGTACGAACGTACTAACAGACAGAGACAGAACCACAGTCCCCTCACCAATTTCATTGTGGGGGACAATCATCAAATTACTTTTATGATCCATCAACACACTAGACTATTGATGCCATCAGGCATGGATACTTACATTTATTTAGACATGGGTCCTGAACAATGTTCCCCCTCATTTTTTTCTGACACTGAGCATATTTCAGGTCTGCTGAGCGCAAACTTGCGTTGTGAAAATTCTGTACAACTTCCAATGCACGTTTACTGTGAACACTGAGTCTGTACCTGCTTTAAGTTTTAACAGTGGCCATGTAGGCTACAGTGGCTATTTGAACATAATGTAGGCCTAACAGAGTGGCCTACCATCAAAAACAATGGAGAAAATGCACCCCATAACATTTAACATGGAAATAGCTGTTCTATCATTCAGCCTAGAGAAGCAGCCAAAGTGTGATGTTCGTCGTAGGCCTATATTCCATGAGACTTTTGAAAAAAACACGCAGGGCTTGACATTTAACCTGTTTCTCCACTTGTTCTTCAGACAAGGAGGTGACTGAAAATGCAGTTGTTGTTTGATGCAAGAAACCACTTTACAAAATATAATGCATTATTATTCTCATGACATTACTACAGAGAATCAGACAAATTATGCTACCCTCTGCCTATTGGCTACTTAGCTTATTCAAGCCTGTCTCAAAATACAACACTGCCCATTTAAGACAAAAAAAAAGCTCTTTACTTGACTTGCTTTTCAAGGATGTCTAGAATTGTATACGTTTTGTGCTGTTGTCGGAAGCAATCACTCCCCTATTGCTGACTACAACTGGGCTAATAACTCACTACCTATCAAAGGATATGAACAAAATATGCACACATGGCTACATACAGCTCTCTCTTTGATCTCAAAACAAACGCTTCAACTCACAACTGCTCATGCTGTAAACACAATCCAGTTCAAAGTAAATGGCACATATCCATATATGACAATGTTCTATTTTCATATAGGCCGACTGCAGCTCAGATTGTTTATGCCGCACGTGTCTGTGTAGAGTACAGGCGTAGTAGTGTGTGTCAATACAATATAATTCTACTCCGAATACTTCTGCCACCAACAAAATACCTTGCATAGTTCATTTTCTTTCAATATGTTGCACTGAAAGTGGCTAATATTGCATTAATTCGATCAAAACTGCCACAGTTAAGGAAAACGTTGATAGTGTTAATAACAGGGACAACTCTAGAACAGTGGTCACCAACATTCTCTGAAGTCAAGATCGCACAGCATGATGTGCCACCACCATTCTTCACTGTAGGGATGGTGCCAGGTTTCCTCCAGACGTGACGCTTGGTATTCAGGCCAAAGAGTTGAATCTTGGGTTCATCAGACCAGAGAATCTTTTATCTCATGGTCTGAGAGTCTTTAGGTGCCTTTTGGAAAACTCCAAGCAGGCTGTCATGTGCCTTTTACTGAGTGGCTTCTGTCTGGCCACTTTACCATAAAGGCCTGATTGGGGGAGTGCTGCTGTCACGGCTGTCGTAGTGATGAGACCAAGGCGCAGCGGGTTGCGTGCTCAACATATTATTTATTAAAGATGTGAACACGAAAAAACGAGAAAATACAGAAACACGACAGGAACAGTTTTGCAGGCTAACAAAACGCAGTGCAAAAACAACTACCCACAACTAAACAGGTGAAAACAAGCACTTTAAATATGACTCCCAATCAGGAACAACGATGAACAGCTGTTCCTTATCGAGAGCCACACAGACCACAAAGAAATATACAAACTAGAAACCTAGAACACAAAAACCCAGAACATACACCAAAACCCCGGAACACATAAATACAACACCCCTCTACATACACATAACCCCCCGAACCACATAAAACAAATACCCTCTGCCACGTCCTGACCAAACTACAATAACAAATACTCCCTCTACTGGTCAGGACGTAAAAACTGCAGAGGTGGTTGTCCTTCTGGAAGGTTTTCCCATCTACACAGAAGAACTCTAGAGCTCTGTCAGAGTGACCATCAGGTTCTTGCTCACCTCCAGGAGGCCACTGTGTTCTTGGGGACCTTCAATGCTGCAGAAATGTTTTGGTACCCTTCCCCTGATTCCACACAATCCTGTCTCGGCGCTCTACGGACAATTCCTTCGACCTCATGGCTTGGTTTTTGCTCTGACATGCACTGTCAACTGTGGGACTTATAGACTGGTGTGTGCCTTTCCAAATCATGTCCAATCAATTGAATTTGCCACAGGTGCGCTCCAATCAAGTTGTAGAAACATCTCAAGGATGATCAATGGAAGCAGGATGCACTTGAGCTCAATTTCGAGTCTCATAGCAAATGGTCTGAATACCTATGTAAATAAGCTATTTCTGGTAAAATGTATTGCTAAAATTTCTAAAAACCTGTTTTCGCTTTGTCATTTGGGGTATTGCTGAGGATTTTTATAAATGTAATGCATTTTAGAATAAAGCTGTAACGTAACAAAGTGTGGAAAATGTCAATGGGTCTGAATACTTTCCGAAGGACACTGACCAAAAAGGGACACCGTCTTCCAGCTGATTGTAAAACTCAAGTCACACCACATTATTTCTGCCTCATGCACAAATTCATGCTGTTACTCCTATGAACAGAGAAAGTGAAATATTCCTTGATGTTAAAAAAGACACAAGCCGCTAATAATAACAACGCAAGCCTGTAGATACACTTTCCTACTCATTCATTACAGCACAGTGCTTGTTGTAGTGCTGAGTGGAAATAGGAAGAACGCACATTGTATGGCTTATAAAAGTGTTGAATACAGTGTTGACAGTGCTGAGTAAGAACTTAAAAATGAACTCAAGAACAGCAGCTCTTTTCTGTGTTTGTTGACAGTCTCTCTCTGGTCATGGTTTTAAACATTTTGAAATCTCACAGAATCAACTTTGCTGTAGCTTTCTTTTATGCCTGCTATGTTTTTGCCGAAACGGTGATCTGAGCCATCCAATTGGGCTGCGGTAACCTATAATGCACCTGATTTGCTCTCTGGGCCCCCCTGGGAAGGCAGAGATTGTACCTTCAGACACATGACATGGTTCAAAATAGTTCACCTACCCGGCTCGCAGGACAAATGATTAGGGTGCAGCTACCACCAAAACTCGAGACAAATAAATACAAATAATAGGAACACAAGGCTTTATCGTTGTTGTTCTTTTACAGGAATGTTTGTCGATTGACTAGGAATGCCTTGGAGATCGACCAGTTGATCACGATGGACAGGTCGGTGACCAGTGCTCTAGAAAGTTGATTGAAGTTCAATCTGGTTCTTCTCACTGTGGCCTGATATTTCTGCTCAGCAGTCCCTGGGAGAGTTGCAAGGCAGTTTTGGGGCTTCAGCGCGGGCAGTTTAGAGGGAACATTGGTCCTGAACTGCTCTGACTGAAAAACAGACCCAAAATATATATATTTTTTTAAGGAAACAGTAAACCTGTTGTCGCCCATGAATGATGCAGCTCCCAACCTTGAGCCAATCAGTGTAAATTTGCAAATTACATATTTCTATGGCAAGACACACCTTTCAACCAAGTTTCGTCAAAATTGGGCCAGTGGTGTCCAAGATGTCACGTATAACTTTAATACTAAGGACAGAGACAGATCCACAGCCACCCGATTTCACTCAGGGGGACAATCAAGGATACATGCCCAGTTATTCTGGTAGAGGAGATCAATTTTGCAAGAGGATTTTGTACACTATACGTTTTCAGAGCTGTACATGATGAGCCAGGGATTGAGATCTCCTTCAGATCTTCGAATATCTTCAACCAACAAGACCCTGTTGGTTGAAGATAGCACTCAGAATATACAGTTGCGTCCAAATATATTGGCATCCATGCACTGTTATTAAATAATTCCATATTTCTTCTCAAATAAGTTGAAATGGAAAAAGAAAGTAAGGTTGTGGGTCTTCCAGCAGGACAATAACCCCAAACACGCATCAAAAGCAACCCCTGGTATAGTTCAATATGAAACACTGGACTGTTCTGGAATGGCCAGCGGAAGAGTTCAGATCTGAATCACATCAATGACGTACGGCAAGAGCTGAAAACAGCAGTTGGTGGAGGGTACCACTCAAACACTGAAGAATTAGAGCAGCTTATTGCTGAAACATTGCCAGTTAAAAGGTGCAGCAAGCTCATTGGTGGCTAGAAGAAGCATTTGTTAGCAGTTGTCTTGGCCAAAGGCTGTGTAACCACATTTTTCCCATATAATTTGTCTTTAATTGTAAACTTGACAAAAATCTAATTGGTTTTGCAATGTTGAAAATCCAAAAGCATAATGTGGAGACTCAACGTTTTTTTCAAGTTCTACTTATTTTAGCAGAATAGGGAATTAGATATTTTTTATGGCGGAAATTCGCCCCATGGAGAGTCATGCAGGGGGGACCAATTATTTAAGTCTCTTGATTTTAACGAGAGATGAACTGAAGTCGTCGCTAATGATAAGACGGTGCTCAATTCCCAGGTAAGTAAAGCTGTGACATTCAAGAGAGACAGGTGATGATGGTAAATTCACTTCCTTGGTTGTGGCGTTCGATGGCATTAAAATAGACTTAGACCAATTCATCTTGAAGCCCGAAAAATAACCAAATTCTTCAGAAAGGTTAAGGACTTGAGGGACAGAGTTTGCCATATCATATAAGTACATCCAAATGTGATCAGCTCAAAGGGAAATATGATGAGTTGTTCCTTTGATTTAAAGCAGCAATATACAGTACAATGATGTTCCCTAAAGCCTATAGGTTCTACCAAGAGCGCAAATAGGTCCGGAAAAATGGGCATCCCTATTTTGAACTCCTATGCAATACAAACTCAAATTTTATATTAATAAACACAAGCCATTTGTGGACCATTCGATTTCACTGAGAGTGAAAAACAAAGCATGCAAAATAAATGCAGCTACTCGTTGTGAGTATTGGGTTTAACTAAGTGCTCATTTATACCGAACCAAAAATATAAACGCAATATGTAAAGTGTTGGTCCCATGTTTCATGAACTAGAAATAAAGATCCCAGAAATTGTCCATACACACAAAAAGCTGATTTCGCTCCAATTTTTTGCACAAATTTGTTTACATCCCTGTTAGTGAGCCTTTCTACTTTGCCAAGATAATCCATCCACCTGACAGGTGTGGCATATCAAGAATCTGATTAAACACCATCATTATTACACAGGTGCACCTTGTGCTGGGGACAATAAAAGGCCACTCTAAAATGTGCAATTTTGTCACACAACCCAATGCCATAGATGTTTCAAGTTTTGAGGGAGTGGGCAATTGGCATGATGACTGCAGAAATGTCTACAAGAACTGTTGCCAGAGAATTTAATGTTAATTTCTCTTAGATCATTATCATTGTCATAATAATAGCCTTTATTTACTTAATCAAAGACGTGGTTTGTAGACGTGCACATTCTGTGTGTCATCAATGGCTGTGTGCACACGTTTGAGCATAGATATGGGTGTGTGTCATTGGAAAAATAACCTTGTATGTTTGTGGTTCTGGCGTTTCCTTGGGAAACTCAGACTGATGAAAACACAATCAATTTATCACACTGATTATGTAGTAGATGACATTACATTATGTCTTACAATCAATGGCAATTGATACATCAAATGGGTCCAGGGGTGTAATCATTACAATTGCATTTCTATTGGATAGGTTCAGCAAACAGGGAGGGACGTAGAAACAATAGTTTTCGTTGTAAAACAGAACATTTTGTAACTGTACAAATGATTGCACCCCTGGTATGTTTGTCTCCATGTACTGCTAGATTAGGAATTCAGTCATAATGTGGGGGAGGCCTCATTCATTTTTCTTCCACAGATGAGTCACAGGACACACTTCAGCACACTCTTTTCTACAAGGTGACATAAACACACATTTTCTTTTACATCTCATTCATCATAATGATGTAATCAAGGTTGTTTTTTAAAACTATAAAGGCTGTAGCAATGCAGCAGTTTAGGAGTTTGGAGGTGCACCATTACTGAATACTGAGCTTTCAGAGGAGTTCAGCTACAATATAATTTTTGGGGTAAGTGTGGTTTTCAATTATTGTGTTATCTTTTTTATTATGATCAGAGTTGTGTGTATTTGTAAAAGTGAACTTTTGGCAGAAACATTTGTATATGTTCAATTATCATATATTTTTTATTATGATCAGAGTTGTAGTGTGTATTTGTAAAAGTGAACTTTCGGCTGAAAAATGTGTTCATCATTTAATCGGCAAGGCTATAACTGGTAAACTTCCTCTGTTCCTTGACCTCGGTCATCCTTGGTTCTTAAATCTCAGATCATCTCAAGTGAAGTTCCTGTTCCAGGTACTAAGGGCCAGATCAAAACTTAGTAGAACTGTTTTTAACTTTCTGGCACCTTGGTCCCGGAATAATCTCAAGAACTCCTTATACCTAGAGTGTTTTGACCTGACAGAGGAAATCAAGGTTATAGTTGCAAACTTGCTGCAGGAGTTGTGGAACTGTTTCAACTCAATGATTACATGTGTTTTATAATGATGGTGGGTAATTATTGTAATTTATATTTATGTTTTCACTGTGCTGTTTATGTGTTATGGTAAATGTGTAAAAACAGTGCATCTAAAGATTCCATTCTCATTGGTAAATCTACAGATGTACTGTAGCAGGAAATCTATACATTTACATTTTTTCACATTTACACTAACCGCACTGTACTGTATCTTTCCGGGGGGGTTTGTTAGCTGCCCTCTTAGCCAGGTCTCCAGCATAAAAGATCCCTTCTGACCTTAATGAGACTTCCTGGATAAATACATGATGGTTCAAACTTTTAAAATACTAGTGATCTCCTTCCAGAACATTTTACAACAGTGCAATATCAGACAAAAAGTACTGATGGGCATTTACCATTAACGATCTCCTTCCACAATATTCCAGTATATATTAAGTGTGTCAATGTCATTCTGTTTGTAATTATCTGTCTTATCCCCATCTCTCTATGATTATAGATTAAAAAGGAAACAGTTTCAAAGATGAACAGAAACATTCTCACAGTCCTTCTGATTGTTGGTAAGTTGATCCACTGGTATTTATATTGTAGATAATTTTGAATTGCAAAAATGTATTCTAAAATCTATGCTTTAATTTTCAACAGCATCAGGGAATGCCCAAAGCCCAACAACTAATGCCCCCACAACAACCACAGCTGCTGCAACCACAACCACAGCTGTAGCAACAACAACCACAGCTGCCGCCACGACCACCAGAGCAGGCATAACAACTACCACATTTGCTGCCACAACGACCACAGATGCTTTGACTATAACCACAGCTGTACCAACTACAACTACAGCTGCAGCCACGGCAACCACAGCTGCTCCAACTACAATCTCAGCAGATGCAACCACGACAACAGCTGCTGCCACAACACCCACAGCTGTTAAAACCACAACCACCACAGCAGACAACACAACCACAGCAGCTACCCCAGCAGCTGCCACAACAACCACAGGTGCTCCAACTACAACCACAGCTTCTCTAACAACAACCACAGCTGCGTCCCCTACAACCACAGCTGCCACCACGACCACCACAGCTGGCATAACAACTACCACAGTTGCTGCAAAAACAACCACAACTGCTTTGACCACAGCTGTACCAACCACAACTTCAGCTGAATCCAAGACAACCAAAGCTGCTCCAACTACAACTACTGCAGCAGCCACGACAACCACAGCTGCTGCCACGACAACCACAGCTGCTGCCATGACAACCACAGCAGCTGCCACAACAACCACAGCTGCTCCGAATATAACCAAAGCTGCTGCCACAACAACCACAGATGCTGTCACAACAACCACAGCTGCTCCAAATACAAACACAGCAGACGCAACCACAACCACAGCTGCCACCACGACCACCAGAGCAGGCATAACAACTACCACATTTGCTGCCACAACGACCACAGATGCTTTAACTATAACCACAGCTGTACCAACTACAACTACAGCTGCAGCCACAACAACCACAGCTGCTCCAACAACAATCACAGCAGATGCAACCACGACAACAGCTGCTGCCACGACACCCACAGCTGTTAAAACCACAACCACCGCAGCAGCCAACACAACCACAACAGCTACCCCAGCAGCTGCCACAAGAACTATAGAACTATGTGCTCCAACTACAACCACAGCTTCTCCAACAACAACCACAGCTACTTCCACTACAACCACAGCTGCCACGACCACCACAGCTGGCATAACAACTACCACAGTTGCTGCCACAACAACCACAACTGCTCCGACTACAACCAAAGCTGCTGTCACAACAACCATAGATGTTGCCACAACCACCACAGCTGCTCCAACTACAACCACAGCAGACGCAACGATGACAAGAGCTGCTACCACGACAACCACAGCTGTTAAAACTACAACCACCGCAGCAGCCAACACAACCACAGCAGCTACCCCAGCAGCTGCCACAACAGCCACAGGTGCTGCAACTACAACCACAGCTTCTTCAACAACAACCACAGCTGCTTCCACTACAACCACAGCTGCCAAAATGACCACCACAGCTGGCATAACAACTACCACAGTTGCTGACAAATCAACCACAGCTGATTTGACTACAACCACAGCTCTACCAACCACAACTTCAGCTGAAGCCAAGACAACCACAGCTGCTCCAACTGCAACTACTGCAGCAGCCACGACAACCACAGCTGCTGCCACGACAACCACAGCTGCTGCCACAACAACCACAGCTGCTGCCACAACAACCACAGCTGTTGCCACAGCAACCACAAATGCTGCCACAACAACCACAGATGCTGTCACAACAACCACAGATGCTGTCACAACAACCACAGCTGCTCCAACTAAAACTATAACCACTGCAGATGCAACCACAACCACAGCTGCTGCCACAACAACCACAGCTGTTCAAACTACAACCACCGGAACAGCCACCACAACCAGAGCAGCTACTACAGCAGCTATTACAGCAGCTGCCACAACAACCACAGTTGCTTCCACCACATCCACCGCTGCTGCCATGACAAACATTGCTGCTGCCATGACAACCACAGCTGTTGCCACAACAACCACAAATGCTGCCACAACAACCACAGATGCTGTCACAACAACCAAGGATGCTGTCACAACAACCACAGCTGCTCCAACTACAACTACAACCACTGCAGATGCAACCACAACCACAGCTGCTGCCACAACAACCACAGCTGTTCAAACTACAACCACGGGAGCAGCCACCACAACCACAGCAGCTACTACAGCAGCTACAACAGCAGCTGTCACAACCACAGTTGCTTCCACCACATCCACCGCTGCTGCCATGACAAACATTGCTGCTGCCATGACAACCACAGCTGTTGCCACAACAACCACAGCTGCTCCAACTACAAATACAACCACTGCAGATGCAACCACAACCACAGCTGCTGCCACAACAACCACAGCTGTTCAAACTACAACCACCGGAGCAGCCTCTACAACCACAGCAGCTACTACAGCAGCTACAACAGCAGCTGCCACATCCACCGCTGCTGCCATGACAAACATTGCTGCTGCCATGACAACCACAGCTGTTGCCACAACAACCACAACTTCTCCAACAACATCCACAGATGCTGCCACAACAACCACAGATACGGCCACAACAACCACAGCTAATGCCACAACAACCACAGCTGCTGACACATCAGCCACAGATGCTGCCACAACAATCATACATCCTCCAACTACAACCACTGCAGACGCAACCACATCCACAGCTGCTGCCACAACAACCACAGTTGCTTCCACCACATCCACCGCTGCTGCCATGACAAACATTGCTGCTGCCATGACAACCACAGCTGTTGCCACAACAACCACAACTTCTCCAACAACAACCACAGATGCTGCCACAACAATCACAGATACTGCCACAACAACCACAGCTGATACCACAACAACCAAAGCTGCTGACACATCAGCCACAGATGCTGCCACAACAACCATAGATCCTCCAACTACAACCACTGCAGACGCAACCACATCCACAGCTGCTGCCACGACAACCACAGCTGTTCAATCTACAACCACCGGAGCAGCCACCACAACCACAGCAGTTACTACAGCAGCTACTACAGCAGCTGCCACAACAACCACAGCTGCTTCCACTACATCCACAGCTGCTACCATGACAAACATCGCTGCTGCCACGACAACCACAGTTGTTGCAACAACAACCACAGCTTCTCCAAAAACAACCACAGTTGCTGCCACAACAACCAAAGATACTGCCACAACAACCAAAGCTGATGCCACGACAACCACAGCAGATGCTCCGACAAACACAGCTGCTCCAACTTCATCCACAAATGCCCCCATATCAACCACAGTTGATCCCACAAATATCATCACAACAACGAGAAATACCACCACAACAACCACAGCTGCTTCCACAACAACCACAGCAGATGCTCCGACAAACACAGCTGCTCCAACTTCATCCACAAATGCCCCCATAACAACCACAGCTACTGCCACCACAACCACAGCTGCTGCCACGGCCACCACAGCTGGCATCACATCTACCACACTTGCTCCCACAACTACCAGAGCTGCTGCAACTACAACCACAGCTGACACCACCACCGCTGCTGCCTCAATGACCACAACTGCTTCGACGACAACCACAGCTTCTGTGATGACAACCACAGCTGCACCAACTTCAACCACAGCTGCTCTCATAACAACCACAGCTGCTGCCACAAGAACCACAGCTGATGCCACAACAACCAAAGCTGGTGCCACATCAACCACAGATGCTGCCACAACAACCACAGCTGTTCAAACTACAACCACCGGAGCAGCCAACACAACCACAGCAGCTACTACAGCAGCTACTACAACAGCTGCCCCAACAACCACAGCTGCTTCCACTACATCCACAGCTGATGCCACAACAACCAAAGCTGCTTACACATCAGCCACAGATGCTGCTACAACAACCATAGATCCTCCAAGTACAACTACTGCAGCAGCCACGACAACCACAGCTGCTGCCACGACAACCACAGCAGCTGCCACAACAACCACAGCTGCTCCGAATATAACCAAAGCTGCTGCCACAACCACCACAGATGCTGTCACAACAACCACAGCTGCTCAAACTACAAACACAGCAGACGCAACCACAAACACAGCTGCCGCCACGACCACCAGAGCAGGCATAACAACTATCACATTTGCTGCCACAACGACCACAGATGCTTTAACTATAACCACAGCTCTACCAACTACAATTACAGCTGCAGCCACGACAACCACAGCTGCTCCAACTACAATCACAGCAGATGCAACCACGACAACAGCTGCTGCCACGACACCCACAGCTGTTAAAACCACAACCACTGCAGCAGCCAACACAACCACAACAGCTACCCCAGCAGCTGCCACAAGAACTATAGGTGCTCCAACTACAACCACAGCTTCTCCAACAACAACCACAGCTACTTCCACTACAACCACAGCTGCCACGACCACCACAGCTGGCATAACAACTACCACAGTTGCTGCCAAAACAACCACAGCTGCTTTGACTAAAACCCCAGCTGTACCAACCACACCTACTGCAGCAGCCACGACAACCACAGCGGCTGCCACAACAACCAAAGCTGCTCTGACTCTAACCAAAGATGCTGCTACTACAACCACAGATGCTGCCACAACAACCATGAATGCTGCCACAACAACCACAGATGCTGTCACAACAACCACTGCTGTTCCAACTACAAACACAGCAGACGCAACCACAACCACAGCTGCCGGCATCACAACTACCACATTTGCTGCCACAACGACCACAGCTGCTTTGACTAAAACCACAGATGTACCAACTACAACTACAGCTGCAGCCACGGCAACCACAGATGCTCCAACTACAACTACTGTAGCAGCCACGACAACCACATCTGCTGCCACGACAACCACAGCTCCTGCCACAACAACCACAGCTGCTCCGACTACAACCAATGCTGCTGTCACAACAACCATAGATGTTGCCACAACCACCACAGCTGCTCCAACTACAACAACAGCAGACGCAACGATGACAACAGCTGCTACCACGACAACCACAGCTGTTAAAACTACAACTATCGCAGCAGCCAACACAACCACAGCAGCTACCCCAGCAGCTGCCACAACAGCCACAGGTGCTGCAACTACAACCACAGCTTCTTCAACAACAACCACAGCTGCTTCCACTACAACCACAGCTGCCAAAATGACCACCACAGCTGGCATAACAACTACCACAGTTGCTGCCAAATCAACCACAGCTGATTTGACTACAACCACAGCTCTACCAATCACAACTTCAGCTGAAGCCAAGAAAACCAGAGCTGCTCCAACTGCAACTACTGCAGCAGCCACGACAACCACAGCTGCTGCCACAACAACCACAGCGGCTGCCACAACAACCACAGCTGCTGCCACAACAACCACTGCTGCTGCCACAACAACCACAGTTGTTGCCACAACAACCACAAATGCTGCCACAACAACCACAGATGCTGTCACAACAACCACAAATGCTGTCACAACAACCACAGCTGCTCCAACTACAACTACAACCACTGCAGATGCAACCACAACCACAGCTGCTGCCACAACAACCACAGCTGTTCAAACTACAACCACAGGAGCAGCCACCACAACCACAGCAGCTACTACAGCAGCTACTACAGCAGCTGTCACAACCACAGTTGCTTCCACCACATCCACCGCTGCTGCCATGACAAACATTGCTGCTGCCATGACAACCACAGCTGTTGCCACAACAACCACAACTTCTCCAACAACAACCACAGATGCTGCCACAACAACCACAGATACTGCCACAACAACCACAGCTGATGCCACAACAACCAAAGCTGCTGACACATCAGCCACAGATGCTGCCACAACAATCATACATCCTCCAACTACAACCACTGCAGACGCAACCACATCCACAGCTGCTGCCACGACAACCACAGTTGCTTCCACCACATCCACCGCTGCTGCCATGACAAACATTACTGCTGCCATGACAACCACAGCTGTTGCCACAACAACCACAACTTCTCCAACAACAACCACAGATGCTGCCACAACAACCACAGATACTGCCACAACAACCACAGATGATGCCACAACAACCAAAGCTGCTGACACATCAGCCACAGATGCTGCCACAACAATCATACATCCTCCAACTACAACCACTGCAGACGCAACCACATCCACAGCTGCTGCCACAACAACCAAAGCTGATGCCACGACAACCATAGCAGCTGCTACCACTAACACAGTTGATCCCACAAATATCGTCACAACAACGAGAAATACCACCACAACAACCGCAGCTGCTACCACAACAACCACAGCAGATGCTCTTACAAACACAGCTGCTCCAACTTCATCCACAAATGCCCCCATAACAACCACAGCTACTGCCACCACAACCACAGCTGCTGCCACAGCCACCACAGCTGGCATCACGTCTACCACACTTGCTCCCACAACTACCACAGCTGCTGCAACCTCAACCACTGCAGACGCAACCACAACCACTGCTGCTGCCACAACAACCACAGCTGTTCAAACTACAACCACCGGAGCAGCCAACACAACCACAGCAGCTACTACAGCAGCTTCTACAACAGCTGCCACTACATCCACAGCTGCTACCATGACAAACATTACTGCTTCCATAACAACCACAGCTGCTGCAACTTCAACGACAGCTGCCACCACCACCGCTGCTGCCTCAGTGACCACAACTGCTTCGACTACAACCACAGCTTCTGTGATGACAACCACATTTGCACCAACTTCAACCACACCTGCTCTCATAACAACCACAGCTGCTGCCACAACAACCAGAGCTGATGCCACAACAACCACAGATGCTGTCACAACAACCACAGCTGCTCCAACTACAACCACTGCAGACACAACCACAACCACTGCAGCTGCCACAACAACCACAGCTGTTCAAACTACAACCACCGGAGCAGCCAACACAACCACAGCAGCTACTACAGCAACTACTACAACAGCTGCCACAACAACCACAGCTGCTTCCACCACATCCACAGCTACTACCATGACAAACATTGCTGCTGCCACGACAACCACAGCTGCTGCAACTACAACCACAGCTGCCACCACCGCCGCTGCTGCCTCAATGACCACAACTGCTTCGACTACAACCACAGCTTCTGCGATGACAACCACAGCTGCACCAACTTCAACCACAGATGCTGTCACAACAACCACAGCTGCTCCAACTACAACCACTGTAGACACAACCACAACCACTGCGGCTGCCACAACAACCACAGCTGTTCAAACTACAACCACCGGAGCAGCCAACACAACCACAGCAGCTACTACAGCAACTACTACAACAGCTGCCACAACAACCACAGCTGCTTCCACTACATCCACAGCTGCTAACATGACAAACATTGCTGCTGCCACGACAACCACAGCTGCTGCAACTACAACCACAGCTGCCACCACCACCGCTGCTGCCTCAATGACCACAACTGCTTCGACTACAACCACAGCTTCTGTGATGACAACCACAGTTGCACCAACTTCAACCACACCTGCTCTCATAACAACCACAGCTGCTGCCACAACAAGCAGAGCTGATGCCACAACAACCAAAGCTGATGCCACATCAACCACAGATGTTGTCACAACAACCACAGCTGCTCCAACTACAACCACTGCAGACACAACCACAACCACTGCGGCTGCCATAACAACCACAGCTGTTCAAACTACAACCACCGGAGCAGCCAACACAACCACAGCAGCTACTACAGCAACTACTACAACAGCTGCCACAACAACCACAGCTGCTTCCACTACATCCACAGCTGCTAACATGACAAACATTGCTGCTGCCACGACAACCACAGCTGCTGCAACTACAACCACAGCTGCCACCACCACCGCTGCTGCCTCAATGACCACAACTGCTTCGACTACAACCACAGCTTCTGCGATGACAACCACAGCTGCACCAACTTCAACCACAGCTGCTCTCACAACAACCACAGCTGTTGCCACAAACACCACAGCTGCTCCTACAACAACCACAGCTGCACAAACGACAACCAAAATTTCTCCAACAGTCAACACAGCCGCTGCAACCACAACAATAGACTCAACAGCAGCACCGACAGCGAATGAGGGGTCAATGGGATTAGGATTCAGAATGTTCCATACATTCCAAAGTGACTATTCTGACTCTTCCACAACAGCATATCAGGAACTGGCGGCAAATGTTACCACAGAGGTAATCAGCTCATCTTTTAACAACATTCTGACTTCAATGCTGAAATTATTGATTGAAATTATTGATACTAATAGAATACTTTTTTCACAGGTGAATCGTGGTTACAAAATAATTTACCCTTTAACATACCTAAGGTGTAGGATTACTAAATTTGCGTAAGTAACAATTCATAGTTTTCTGTAAGTCGGAGAATGTCTCCATTCAAATACAACGATCTAGAAATAACAGGGATACAGTGATATAACAAGTTTGAATAAATCATTAAAAAAAACACTTAGAACACATAATTACAATACACATTGTTTTGATTTTTAATACTTTTTGGGGGAAATAACTGTTTAAGCATCTGACCTGAAAAGAAAAACAATATATTTATATATTTCTTTGTTTACAGGAGTGGCTCAATTATTGTCAACATGACCCTTATTTTCAAGAACCAGACAGTGGTTCCCAATGTAACGAGGGTGGAGCAGGGATTGACTGACTCTCTGTCTCACGGGAACACCTTCCTCAACATTGATACAACCTCCATTACTGCAAGTAAGTTAAGCCATCACTGCTGACCTTGTCATTGTCGTCACTCTCAACATTGACACATGGCACTCTAGTATTGGTATAGTATTTATGAGTTAACTTCTATGGTCTTACAGGGACAACAACTACAACTACAACTGCCACAACTACCACAGCCACCACAACAACCACAGCCGCCCCCACAACAACAACAACAACAGCTGGTCCTACAGCAAACACAGCTGCTTCAACAACATTAGTTGTTGCAACAACAACCAGAGCTTCTGCCTCCAGTGGAATAAGCTACAAGACAAGTCTACTCACAATCTGTCTGGTTGTATTGTCACAACTGCTTCACTAGTACTCATAGACTGATGACCACAGTGACAGTGCAACTTACCAGACAATCTAATCATATTTAATATTATCATATAATTGTATAATATTCTTTGTTATTTATTATCCACAAATGTACAGGGTAAACATGAATTGCTATGGACAACACGAGAGCATTGAACAGCGTGTTGACAAAGTAAAAAAACAACAGCAGTATTGACAATTATCAACACAAGTCTGTGAATCTGGGTAGTTATCCTTCTACTTACTGCACTACCTTGATATTTAACTTTGTGTATATGTAATATTTATTATAACTGAAATGTGTATTTATATTGTTTTGTAATTCAGTATTATCCACACTTATCCAACATAAAGAAATAATAACAATTCTATCAATTATTGTTTGCCAACTGAATCTCCAGTATGTCATGCCTTGTTCACAGAGCACAAATATCACTTTATTTCAATTAAAAAAGGGTTGAAAAAGGGTTCTACAGTTATTCTACCCTTTTTGGTTCCAGGTAGAACTATTTTGGGTTCAATGAAGAAAACTCTGTGGAAAGGGTTCTACATGGAACTCAACAGGGTTATTTATACCTCAAACCGAAAGGTTTCTTCAAAGGGTTTTTCTATGGGGAACCCTTTTAGGTTCTAGACAGCACCTTTCTAAGTGTGTACAAGTGAGATTTTTATGAGCTACCTGTGATGGAAATGTTTCTGTGTGTATGACCGCACAGAGGAAACCACACTGTCACTCATAAGCAATTTGGCAGTACTCCCAGAACATTGCTCTGTGAACTAGAAGGAGTTTCAAGGTAAAAAGCCTGTTGTGGTGTTAGTCACATACATGAAAACTTGTTTGTGTAGCAGTTTAACCTCCTTTTCAGAGATTTTAATCAAGCTTGTGTTGAGTTTGTGATAATAAAGATTTCTTCATTTACTTTGAGTTTGAGTCCTAACCGTATATACATTTCAAGCTAAACAGGCCATTTATGTACAACGGCAACAAAATCATAGACAGTGGTTGTCACGTCCTGACCAGTATAAGGGGTTATTGGTTATTGTAGTTTGGTCAGGACGTGGCAGGGGGTATTTGTTTTATGTGGTTCGGGGTTTAATGGGATATGTATTTATGTAAGAGGGGTATTTGATTTATGTTTTGGGGGTTTTTGGGATATGTTCTTTATTTCGTATTTCTATTTTCTGTCTATGTTGTGTATTTCTTTGTTGGCCTGGTATGGCTCTCAATCAGGAACAGCTGTACATCGTTGTTGCTGATTGAGAGTCATACTTAGGTAGCCTGTTTTCACCTGTCCCTTTGTGGGAAGTTGTTGTTGTACTGCTGTGTGTTAGCATGCAACACTGTTCGGTCGTTCTTGTTTTGTTTGTTACGTGTTCTAATAAAGTTAAGATGAGCACGCAACCCGCTGCGCCTTGGTCCATTATGTACGATGACCGTTACAGTGGTTATGATAAGGTTTGACAGTTGTCACAGAAAGGTATTTCTAAATTCATAAATTTCAAGGTATATTTCATTGGTTGAAATGAATAAAAATCTTGGATTTAATATGTTACCACATATCAGGCTCGGGCAGGGTGTATGTGATGGGAAATCTGTTATCAAGAGACAATAAAAATTGGAGACACAGATCAATCCCTTCAGATATTATTTTTCATTCTGCTTAAGAATTTCATTGTTCACCTCCTATAGTCATGAGGGAGGGCTTCGAACACACCTCAACCGTTCTTGACACACCAATTGTGTATTTACACTACATTTACATTTACATTTAAGTCATTTAGCAGACGCTCTTATCCAGAGCGACTTACAAATTGGTGCATTCACCTTATGATATCCAGTGGAACAACCACTTTACAATAGTGCATCTAAATCTTTTAAGGGGGGGGGGGGTTAGAAGGATTACTTTATCCTATCCTAGGTATTCCTTAAAGAGGTGGGGTTTCAGGTGTCTCCGGAAGGTGGTGATTGACTCCGCTGTCCTGGCGTCGTGAGGGAGCTTGTTCCACCATTGGGGTGCCAGAGCAGCGAACAGTATTGACTGGGCTGAGCGGGAACTGTGCTTCCTCAGAGGTAGGGGGGGCAGCAGGCCAGAGGTGGATGAACGCAGTGCCCTTGTTTGGGTGTAGGGCCTGATCAGAGCCTGAAGGTATGGAGGTGCCGTTCCCTTCACAGCTCCGTAGGCAATCACCATGGTCTTGTAGCGGATGCGAGCTTCAACTGGAAGCCAGTGGAGAGAGCGGAGGAGCGGGTGACGTGAGAGAACTTGGGAAGGTTGAACACCAGACGGGCTGCGGCGTTCTGGATGAGTTGTAGGGGTTTAATGGCACAGGCAGGGAGCCCAGCCAACAGCGAGTTGCAGTAATCCAGACGGGAGATGACAAGTGCCTGGATTAGGACCTGCGCCGCTTCCTGTGTGAGGCAGGGTCGTACTCTGCGAATGTTGTAGAGCATGAACCTACAGGATCGGGTCACCGCCTTGATGTTAGTGGAGAACGACAGGGTGTTGTCCAGGATCACGCCAAGGTTCTTAGCACTCTGGGAGGAGGACACAAGGGAGTTGTCAACCGTGATGGCGAGATCATGGAACGGGCAGTCCTTCCCCGGGAGGAAGAACAGCTCCGTCTTGCCGAGGTTCAGCTTGAGCTGGTGATCCGTCATCCACACTGATATGTCTGACAGACATGCAGAGATGCGATTCGCCGCCTGGTTATCAGAAGGGGGAAAGGAGAAGATTAATTGTGTGTCGTCTGCATAGCAATGATAGGAGAGTACTACATGACCAACAGTATGTGGACACCTGCTCGTTGAACATCTCATTCCAAAATCATGGGCATTAATATGGAGTTGGTCCGCCGTTTGCTGCTATAACAGGGATTACACCTGGCTTCCAGTCTGCATTCCAATTCGTCCCGAAGGTGTTCGATGGAGTAAAGGTCAGGTTTCTTTGCAGGCCAGTCAAGTTCTTCCACACAGATCTCGACAAACCATTTCTGTATGGACCTCGGTTTGTGCTTACGAGTACTGTCATGCTGAAACAGGAAAGGGCCTTCCCTGAACTGTTGCCACAAAGTTGGAAGCACATAATCATCTAGAATATTATTGAATGCACTAAGATTTCCCTTCACTGAAACTAAGGGGCCTAGCCCAAACCATGAAAAACAGCCCTAGACCCTTATTCCTCCTCCATCAAACTTTACAGTTGGCACTATGTATTCGGCAAGGTAGCGTTCTCCTGGCATCCTCCAAACCCAGATTTGCCCGTCGGACTGCCAGATATGGGGCGGCAGGTAGCCTAGTGGTTGGAGCGTTGGGCCAGTAACCAAAAGGTTTCTGGATCGTATCCCTGAGCCGACAAAGTAAATATCTGTTCTGCCCCTAAATAAGGCAGTTAACCCACTGTTCCCTGGGAGGCTGTCATTGTAAATAAGAAATTCTTCTTGACTTGCCTGGTTAAATAAATAAATGTTGAAGTGTGATTCATCACTCCAGAGAATGCGTTTCCACTGCTCCAGAGACTGATGGTGGCGAGCTTTACACCACTCCAGCCGACACTTGGCATTGCGCATGGTGATCTTAGGCTTGTGTGTGGCTGCTCAGCCATGGAAACCCATTTCATGAAGCTCCCGACCAACAGTTATTTTGCTGACGTTGTTTCCAGAGGCAGTTTGGAACTCGGTAGTCAGTGTTGCAATTGAGGACAGACGACATTTGCACGCTACGTGTTTCAACACTCGGCGGTCCCTGTGTGCTGTGTGCTCGATTTTATACAATTGTCAGCAACGGGTGTGGCTGAAATATCAGAATCCACTAATTTGAAGGGGTGTCCACATACTGTAATGTATATATAATAAATAATATATATATATACATATATATTATATATGTAATATATATCATCATCCAAGATGGCGTAGCAGTGGGGATGTCTGTTTTGATTGTCTTGTCCTGTCCGTTGCATATATTGTTTTTCTTCGTATATGTTTGTATTTATTTTTTTAATCTAATTTTCCATCTACGGACTGAACATACTCTCCTGCAACCTCACCCAATGTGGTATGGATCTGCTATTTTTTACACTTTTGAACCGGAACCCTTTTGAACTAGTTACTAGCTAGTAGTCAGTTTGCCACTGCTAGTGGTCATTCCCGTTATTGCGGACTGCCAGCCTCAGCCCGGGCAACTCCTGCCAGCCTGCACAGCGCGATATCTACCCAGAGCATATCGGACTGCTTTTCTCTTCTCCGGATTCCTACTGCATGCTCTGAACCTTTACTCTTGTCTAACGTCTCTGTCCCGAAGCAAGCACCAGTTAGCCTGGAGCTAGCCTCGAACTAGGTCCATCTCCCAGCTAGCCGAAGAGATTCCATCAAGCAATCCCTGGGCCTCAATACCTCTTCTGCCAATTGGCCTGGACCCTTTGCTGCCGACACGGAGCCCCGCCGATCCATCACGACTGGTCTACCGACATAACCGTCTGAGGGGTTTTCTGTCCCAAAGCAAGCACCAGTTAGCCTGAAGCCAGGCCCTTCTCCCGGTTAGCCGAACAATTCCATCAGATAATTCCTGGGCTTCAATATCTCTTCTGCCAATTGGCCTGGAACCTTTGCTGCCGACACAGAGCCCCGCCAATCCATCACGACTGGTCTGCCGATGTAACCGTCCAAGGGGGTTTCAATAGACTTTCCCGTTGCGACGTCCCCCTCAGGCCCATCTGCTAGCCTGCTAGCTATCTGAATCGCCGTTCCTCCAGCTCGCCTAGCTACTCACTGGACCCTATGATCACTCGGCTACACACGCCTCTCTCTGTTTTGGTTAGTAATTTTTGTCTTATTTCACTGTAGAGCCTCCAGCCCTGCTCATTATGCCCTTATGTTCCACCCCCCACACATGCGGTGACCGCACCTGGCTTAAATGGTGCCTCTAGAGACAAAACCTCTCTCATTGTCACTCAATGCCAAGGCTTACCTCCACTGTACTCACATCCTACCATACCCTTGTCTGTACATTAGGCCTTGAATCTATTCTTCCGCACCCAGAAACCTGCTCCTTTTACTCTCTGTTCCTAGAAGACCAGTTCTTTTAGCCTTCAGCCCTACTCTTATCCTACTCCTCCTTTGTTCTTCTGGTGATGTGGAGGTTAACCCAGGCCCTGCAGCCCCCAGCATCACTCCCATTCCACAGGCGCTCTCATTTGTTGACTGTAACTGTAAAAGCATTGGTTTCATGCCTGTTAACATTACAAGTCTCCTACCTAAGTTTGTTTTATTCACTGCTTTAGCACACTACGCCAACCCGGATGTCCAACCTGTGTCTGAATCCTGGCTTAGGAAGGCCACCAAAAATCCAGAAATTTCCATCCCTAACTATAACATTGTCTGACAAGATAGAACTGCCAAAGGGGGCGGAGTTGCAATCTACTGCAGAGATAGCCTACAGAGTTCTGTCTTGCTATCCAGGTTTATGTCCAAACAATTAGAGCTTCTACTTTTAAAAATCCACCTTTCCAGAAACAAGTCACTCACCGTTACCGCGTGTTATAGATCCCCCTCGGACCCCAGTTGTGCCCTGGACACCATATGTGAGTTGTTCGCTCCCCCATCTACCTTCAGAGTTCATAATGTTAGGTGACCTAAACTGGGACAAGCATAACACCCCGGCCATCTTACAATCTAAGCTAGATGCCCTCAATCTCACACAAATCATCAAGGAACCTACCAGGTACAACCCTAAATCCGGAACCATGGCACCCTCTTAGATATCATCCTGACCAACCTGCCCTCTAAATACACCTCTGCTGCCTTCAACCAGGATCTTAGCGATCACTGCCTCATTGCCTGCATGCGTACTGCGTCCGCGGTCAAACAACCACCCCTCATCACTGTCAAAAGCTCCCTAAAACACTTCAGCAAGCAGGCCTTTCTAATCGATCTGGCGGGGGTATCCTGGAAGGATATTGACATCATCCCGTCAGTAGAGGACACCTGGTTGCTCTTTAAAAGTGCTTTCCTTTCCATCTTAAATAAGCATGCCATATTCAAAAAATGTAGAACTAAGAACAGATATAGCCCTTGGTTCACCCCATACATGACTGCCCTTGACCAGCACAAAAACATCCTGTGGCATTCTGCATTAGCATCGAATAGCCCCCGCTATATGCAACTTTTCAGGCAAATCAGTAAACAATATACTCAGTCAATTAGGAAAGCTAAGGCTGGCTTTATCAAACAGAAATCTTCTTCCTGTAGCACTAATTCCAAAAAGTTTTGGGACACCGTAAAGTCCATGGAGAATAAGAGCACCACCTCCCAGCTGCCCACTGCACTAAGGATAGGAAACACTGTCACCACCAATAAATCTACGATAATCAATCATTTCAATAAGCATTTTCCCATGGCTGGCCATGCTTTCCACCTGGCTACCCCTCCCTGGCCAACATCTCAGCACCCCCTGCAGCAACTTAGACCCAGACACTCTAGACCCAAGCTGGTATAGACCTATTTCCATCCTGCCCTGCCTTTCTAAAATCTTCGAAAGCCAAGTTAATAAACAGATCACCGACCATTTCGATTCCCACCGTACCTTCCCCACTATGCAATCTGGTTTCCGAGCTGGTCACGTGTGCACCTCAGCCACGCTCAAGGTCTTAAACAATATCATAACCGCCATCGATAAAAGACAGTATTGTGCAGCTGTCTTCATCAACCTGGCCAAGGCTTTCGACTCTGTCAATCACTGCATTCTTATCCGCAGACTCAATAGCCTTGGCTTCTCAAATGACTGCCTCGCCTGGTTCACCAACTACTTCTCAGATAGAGTTCAGTGTGTCAAATCAGAGGGCCTGTTGTCCGGACCTCTGGCAGTCTCTATGGGGGTGCCACAGGGTTCAATTCTCAGGGTTCAATTCTCGATTGCGTCCCACACCCTCCCGCCCGACTAGCATCACTACTCTGGACGGTTCTGACCTAGAATATGTGAACAACTACAAATACCTAGGTGTCTGGTTAGACTGTAAACTCTACTTCCAGACTCACATTAAGCATCTCCAATTCAAAATTAAATCTAGAATTTGCTTCCAATTTCGCAACAAAGCCTCCTTCACCCAAACACACCTTCGTAAAACTGACTATCCTTCCGATCCTTGACTTCGGCAATGTTATTTACAAAATAGCCCCCAACACTCTACTCACTAAACTGGATGTAGTCTATCACAGTGCCATTCATTTAATCACCAAAGCCCCATATACTACCCATCAATGCGACCTGTATACTCTCGTTGGCTGGCCCTCACTACATATCCGTCGCCAAACCCACTGGCTCTCGGTCATCTATAAGTCTTTGCTAGGTTAGGCCCCGCCTTATCTTTTTTTTTTCCCAAGATGGCGTAGCAGTTCAGACGTCCTCTACCCTCCTCTTGTCGTGTCCCGTGTATATATATATATTTACATATTTTTTTCTTCACTTATCTTTTTATATATATATATATTTTTTTTAATTCTAAAAACTCAACCTCAAAGCACTCTCCTGCAACACGCCTCACCAATTTAAAAAAGAAAGTATTATTTACCTCATCTGAATTCCACAACAGAAGCTAGCAAGAGGTTAGCCATTTTCACTGGCTAACGTTGAAGTTCAGCTAGCCACGGTTAGCTGTCCTCAGCTATCCATTAGCTCGAAAAGCTATCGCCAGTTTTTGTACAGCGCGACTCAGACCAGAGCATACCGGACCTATTCTCTCTCCTTTCCCCGATTTCTACCGCAGGCTCTGGACATTTACACCTGGATCTTGCAGCTAACTAGCTGCTACCTGAGTGACTATTGGCAACGTCGGTCACGGAATTAACACACATTATTACGGAGCTAGCCAGCTAGCCAGCTGAAGAGTTCCGTCAGCCACTCCTGGGCTATTCCTGAGCTAGCCAGCTGAAGTGTCTCCTGGGCTACAACTCACCTATCCTGACCCGTTTTACTGCCGATGCGGAGCCCCATCGGGTCTTCACGACTGGACCACCGACGTTATCTGCCCGAGGGAGTTATCCAACTGGCCCCTCCGTCGCGACGTAACCTGATCGCCCATCTGCGGCCCGCTAATCGTTAGCTGTCTTTTCGGCTGCGATCTGAATAGGTCTATCGGACACTTTTCTTGGGCCACTATAACTAACTATTTTGCCAACTTGGACTGGTCCCCCCTTCCACACGGAACCCCACTAACCCACAGACGGAAACGCACGAGGTGGCTAAAAACAGACCTCCCTCCCATCTTCCACCAGCTTGCTACCTATGGCCCGGCTAGCTGTCTGAATCTCACTGGACCCTTTGATCACTCGGCTAAGCATGCCTCTCCTTAATGTCAATATGTCTTCTCCATTGCTGTTCTGGTTAGTGTTTATTGGCTTATTTCACTGTAGAGCCTCTAGCCCTGCTCATTATACCTTATCCAACCTCTCAGTTCCTCCACCCACACATGCTATGACATCTTCTGGTTTCAATGATGTTTCTAGAGACAATATCTCTCTCATAATCACTAAATGCCTAGGTTTACCTCCTCTGTACTCACATCCCACCATACCTTTGTCTGTACATTATACCTTGAAGCTATTTTATCGCCCCCAGAAACCTGCTCCTTTTTCTCTCTATTCTGGACGTCACAGACGACCAATTCTTATAGCTTTTAGCCGTACCCTCATACTTATTCTTCTCTGCTCCTCTGGGGATGTAGAGGTGAATCCAGGCCCTGCAGTGCCTGGCTCCACTCCTACTCCCCAGGCGCTCTCTTTTGATGACTTCGGTAACCGTAATAACCTTGGTTTCATGCATGTTAACATTAGAAGCCTCCTCCCTAAGTTTGTTTTATTCACTGCTTTAGCACACTCTGCCAACCCGGATGTCCTAGCTGTGTCTGAATCTTGGCTGAGGAAGTCCACCAAAAACTCTGAAATCTTCATCCCTAACTACAACGTTTTCAGACAACATAGAACGACCAAAGGGGGCGGTGTTGCAATCTACTGCAGAGATAGCCTGCAGAGTTCTGTCCTGCTATCCAGGTCTGTACCCAAACAATTTGAACTTCTACTTTTAAAAATCCACCTCTCCAAAAACAAGTCTCTCACCGTTGCCGCCTGCTATAGACCCCCCTCGGCCCCTAGTTGTGCTCTGGACACCATATGTGAACTGATTGCCCCCCATCTATCTTCAGAGCTCGTGCTACTAGGTGACCTAAACTGGGACATGCTTAACACCCCAGCCATCCTACAATCCAAGCTTGATGCCCTCAATCTCACACAAATTATTAATGAACCCACCAGGTACAACCCCAAAGCCGCAAACACTGGCACCCTCATAGATATCATCCTAACCAACGTGCCCTCTAAATACACCTCTGCTGTTTTCAACCAAGATCTCAGCGATCACTGCCTCATTGCCTGCACCCGTAATGGGTCAGCGGTCAAACGACCTCCACTCATCACTGTCAAACGCTCCCTGAAACATTTCAACGAGCAAGCCTTTCTAATCGACCTGGCCCTGGTATCCTGGAAGGATATTGACCTCATCCCGTCAGTAGAGGATGCCTGGTTATTTTTTTTTAAATGCCTTCCTCTCCATCTTAAATAAGCATGCCCCTTTCAAGAAATTTAGAACCAGGAACAGATATAGCCCTTGGTTCTCCCCAGACCTGACTGCCCTTAACCAACACAAAAATATCCTGTGGCGTTCTGCATTAGCATCGAACTGCCCCCGCGATATGCAACTTTTTAGGGAAGTTAGAAACCAATACACACAGGCAGTTAGAAACGCCAAGGCTAGCTTTTTCAAACAGAAATTCGCTTCGTGCAACTCCAACTCTAAAAAGTTTTGGGACATTGTAAAGTCCATGGAGAATAAGAACACCTCCTCCCAACTGCCCACTGCACTGAGGATAGGAAACTCTGTCACCACCGATAAGCCCACTATAATTGAGAATTTCAACAAGCATTTTTCTACGGCTGGCCATGCTTTCCACCTAACTACCCCTACTGCATTCAACAGCACTGCACCCCCCACAGCTACTCGCCCAAGCCTCCCCCATTTCTCCTTCTCCCAAATCCATTCAGCTGATGTTCTGAAAGAGCTGCAAAATCTGGACCCCTACAAATCAGCTGGGCTTGACAATCTGGACCCTTTCTTTCTAAAATTATCTGCCGAAATTATTGCAACCCCTATTACTAGCCTGTTCAACCTCTCTTTCGTGTCGTCTGAGATTCCCATAGATTGGAAAGCAGCTGCTGTCATCCCCCTCTTCAAAGGAGGTGACACTCTTGACCCAAATTGCTACAGACCTATATCCATCCTACCCTGCCTTTCTAAGGTCTTCGAAAGCCAAGTTAACAAACAGATTACCGACCATTTCGAATCCCACCGCACCCTCTCCGCTATGCAATCTGGTTTCAGAGCTGGTCATGGGTGCACCTCAGCCACGCTCAAGGTCCTAAACGACATCGTAACCGCCATCGATAAGAAACAATACTGTGCTGCCGTATTCATTGACCTGGCCAAAGCTTTTGACTCTGTTAATCACCACATCCTCATCGGCAGACTCAGTAGCCTTGGTTTCTCAAACGATTGCGTCGCCTGGTTCACCAACTACTTCTCTGACAGAGTTCAGTGTGTCAAATCGGAGGGCCTACTGTCTGGACCTCTGGCAGTCTCTATGGGGGTACCACAGGGTTCAATTCTTGGGCCAACTCTTTTCTCTGTATACATAAATGATGTCGCTCTTGCTGCTGGTGAATCTCTGATCCACCTCTACGCAGACGACACCATTCTGTACACTTCTGGCCCTTCTTTGGACACTGTGTTAACAACCCTCCAGACGAGCTTCAATGCCATTCAACTCTCCTTCCGTGGTCTCCAACTGCTCCTAAACACAAGTAAAACTAAATGCATGCTCTTCAACCGATCGCTGCCTGCACCTGCCCGCCTGTCCAGCATCACTTCTCTGGACGGTTCTAACTTAGAATTTGTGGACAACTACAAATACCTAGGTGTCTGGTTAGACTGTAAACTCTCCTTCCAGACTCACATCAATCATCTCCAATCCAAATTGAAATCTGGAATTGGCTTCCTATTTCGCAACAAAGCATCCTTCACTCATGCTGCCAAACATACCCTCGTAAAACTGACCATCCTACCAATCCTCGACTTCGGCGATGTCATTTACAAAATAGCTTCCAATACCCTACTCAACTAGCTGGATGCAGTCTATCACAGTGCCATCCGTTTTGTCACCAAAGCCCCATATACTACCCACCACTGCGACCTGTACGCTCTCGTTGGCTGGCCTTCGCTTCATAATCGTCGCCAAACACATTGGCTCCAGGTCATCTACAAGACCCTGCTAGGTAAAGTCCCCCCTTATCTCCGCTCACTGGTCACCATAGCAGCACCCACCTGTAGCACGCGCTCCAGCAGGTATATCTCTCTGGTCACCCCTAAAGCCAACTCCTCCTTTGGTCGTCTCTCTTTCCAGTTCTCTGCTGCCAATGACTGGAACGAACTACAAAAATCTCTGAAACTGGAAACACTTATCTCCCTCACTAGCTTTAAGCACCAGTTGTCAGAGCAGCTCACAGATCACTGCACCTGTACATAGCCCATCTATAATTTAGCCCAAACTACTACCTCTTCCCCTACTGTATTTATTTATTTTATTTATTTTTGCTCCTTTGCACCATATTATTTATATTTTATCTCTGAACTTTCTTCAAACTACAAATCTACCATTCCAGTGTTTTTCTTGCTATACTTTATTTACTTTGCCACCATGGCATTTTTTTGCCTTTACCTCCCTTATCTCACATCATTTGCTCACATTGTATATAATCTTATTTTTATGTATTTTTTTATTTTTTTCTACTGCATCATTGATTGTATGTTGTTTTACTCCATGTGTAACTCTGTGTTTTTGTATGTTGTCGAACTGCTTTGCTTTATCTTGGCCAGGTCGCAATTGTAAATGAGAACTTGTTCTCAACTTGCCTACCTGGTTAAATAAAGGTGAAATAAAAAAATTCAAAAAATAAATCTCAGCTCACTGGTCACCATAGCAACACCCACCCATAGCACGCGCTCCAGCAGGTAAATTGCACTGGTCATCCCCAAAGCCAACACTTCCTTTGGCTGCCTTTCCTTCCAGTTCTCTGCTGCCAATGACTGGAATGAATTGCAAAGATCTCTGAAGCTTATATCTCCCTCTCTAACTTTAAGCTTCACCTGCCTGAGCTGCTTACCGATCACTGTACCTGCACACAGCCAATCTGTAAATAGCACACCCGACTACCTCATCGCCATATTATTACTAGGGCCTATTTATTGCCTACCTCCCTACTCTTCTACATTTGCACACACTGTACATAGATTTTTCTATTTTCATCCAAACATATAATATATAACCCATTGACGCCGCAGCCCGTCTGGTGTTCAACCTTCCCAAGTTCTCTCACGTCACCCCGCTCCTCCGCTCTCTCCACTGGCTTCCAGTTGAAGCTCGCATCCGCTACAAGACCATGGTGATTGCCTACGGAGCTGTGAAGGGAACGGCACCTCCATACCTTCAGGCTCTGATCAGGCCCTACACCCAAACAAGGGCACTGCGTTCATCCACCTCTGGCCTGCTGGCCCCCCTACCTCTGAGGAAGCACAGTTCCCGCTCAGCCCAGTCAAAACTGTTCGCTGCTCTGGCACCCCAATGGTGGAACAAGCTCCCTCACGACGCCAGGACAGCGGAGTCAATCACCACCTTCCGGAGACACCTGAAACCCCACCTCTTTAAGGAATACTTAGGATAGGATAAAGTAATCCTTCTAAACCCCCCCCCCCCCCCTTAAAAGGTTTAGATGCACTATTGAATAGTGGTTGTTCCACTGGATATCATAAGGTGAATGCACCAATTTGTAAGTCGCTCTGGATAAGAGCGTCTGCTAAATGACTTAAATGTAATGTAAATGTAAAATGTAAATGTTGTGCCCGGAGAAAGCTACCGCTTAGAGCGTCAGGCACTCCCCACAACCAGCATAGAGTCCCACAGTGGAGGTGTCATAATACCCATAAAACATAGCGGTCAAAAAGGCAAATGGTTCCAATCATTTTTCCACCAATCATTTTTCCCATAAGGAATTTTAGAAACACTTAAAATAAGGCCTGTGTTTTTTGTGTAGGTTTACCCTGGCATGACGTTTTGATAACCATGTACAGTAAAAGCTTCCTTCTTTTCACTCTGTCATTTAGGTTAGTATTGTGGAGTAACTACAATGTTGTTGATCCTTGCTCAGATCTGATATCACAACCATTAAACTCTGTAACTGTTTTAAAATAAAATCAGCATTGGCCTCATGGTGAAATCCTCCTGTATCTTTGTAGTGAGTGGGTGTATTGATACACCATCCAAAACCTAATGAATTACTTCACCACGCTCAAAGGGATAATAGGTGTCTTCTTTAAAAATAAATTCAAAATTCAAAATTCACATCTAGCAATTGGTGCCTTTTTTTGTGAGGCGTTGAAAAAATTCACTACTCAATTGTATTTTTGGGGTACAAAGATGGGATAGTTATACAAAATCATGTTAAGTAAGGGATAAATGCCAATGTTCTGTACATTACCTTGGAAATAATGGACAATGCAGCAGAATGAGTCGGCGCCTAGTCCCTTTGCAGAGTTCATTTGTCCAAGGTAATGTATAGAACGAAGGGGTTTATACCACTTATACCCACATTTTGATTTTTAAAAAACTATATGAAAGCACACATTTATCTGTAGGTATACAGTACCAATCAAAAGTCTGGACACACGTACTCATTCCAGGGTTTTTCTTTATTTTTACTATTTTCTATAATAATAGTGAAGACATCAAAACTATGAAATAACACATGTAAGCAAAAAAAGTGTTCATTAAAAGAATCAGCTTCATTAAATTGTACCTGTAAAACAGTCTCATTGTCAACAGTGAAGAGGCGACTCCGGGATGCTGACCTTCTAGGCCGAGTTCCTCTGTCCAGTGTATGTGTTCTTTTGCCCATCTAAATATTTTATTTTTATTGGCCAGTCTGAGATATGGATTTTTCTTTGCAACTCTGCCTAGAAGGCCAGCATCCCGGGGTCGCCTCTTCACTGTTGACGTCGAGACTGGTGTTTTGCGAATACTATTTAATGAGGCTGCCAGTTGAGGGCTTGTGAGGAGTCTGTTTCTCAAACTAGACACTAATGTACTTCTCCTCTTGCTCACTTGTGCACCGGGGCCTCCCACTCCCACTTTCTATTCTGGTTAGAGCCAGTTTGCGTTGTATGAGAGCTTCCGTTCCTTGGCAATTTCTCACATGGAATAGCCTTAATTTCTCAGAACAAGAATAGACTAACAAGTTTAAGAAGAAAGTTATTTGTTTCTGGCCATTTTGAGCCTGTAATCGAACCCACAAATGTTGATGCTCCAGATACTCAACTGGTCTAGAGAAGGCCAGTTTTATTGCTTCTTTAATCAGATCAACAGTTTTCAGCTCTGCTAACATAATTGCAAAAGTGTTTTCTAATGATCAATTAGCCTTTTAAAATGACAAACTTGGATTAGCTAACACAACGTTCCATTAGAAAACAGGAGTGATGGTTGCTGATAACGGGCCTTTGTACTCCTGTGTGGATATTCCAAAAAAATCTGCCGTTTCCAGCTACAATAGTCATTTACAACATTAACAATGTCCACACTGACCAAAGTGCAGCGTGTGTGTCGTTCCACATTTTATTTATACTGTGAAACTATGCAATACATAAATAAACTGAATGACAAAAAAACGTGACGCAGAGGTGAAACATACACTACACAAAATTAAACTCCCACAAACCCAGGTGGGACAAACACCAACTTAAATATGACCTCCAATTAGAGACAACGATGACCAGCTGCATCTAATTGGAGATCATCTCAAACAAAGCCCAACATAGAAATACAAAACTAGACCCTGACAACATAGAAATAGAAAACATAGAAAAAAAAACCTGTCACCCCCTGACCTACTCTACCATAGAAAATAACATCTTTCTATGGTCAGGACGTGACATTCTGGGGTATTGTGTGTAGATCAGTGACACGTTTACTTCTGTCACGCCCTGACCTTAGAGAGCCTTTTTTATTCTCTATTTTCTAAGGTCAGGGTGTGACTTGGGTGGGCATATCTATGTTTCTATTTCTTTGTTGGCCTAGTATGGTTCCCAATCAGAGGCAGCTGTTTATCGTTGTCTCTGATTGGGGATCCTACTTAGGCAACCCTTTTTCCCCCACCTGTGATTGTGGGATCTTGTTTGTGTGTAGTTGCTTTCTGCACTGCATGTAGCGTCACGGTCGGTTTCGTATTTTGTTTTTTTTCCCTGGTGTCATTGTAAATAAAAGAAAATGTACACCTTCCAGCAACGGATGTGACAACTTCATCTGTAACACAACAAAATGTGGAAAAGGAAAAAGTGCCTGAGAATATTTAGTCTGAAGGGACTAAATATTTTGAGACAAGAAATAGATTTAGACTATGTATGCTGAATGATAGAGTTGAACTTTGAGCCTGAAGTTACTAAGCAACTTTAGGTACTAAAAAAGGTACTAAGCCATTGCAATGAACAATATATTCCCACAAATAAACAGTGAGTTTATGCCTATCCTGTATTTATGACCTGTAAACTGACATTGTGGAAATGAAACATGGGAATCAATGAGTCTGGACATGTTGGTTTGTATTGATTTTATTGGAAATAAGAAAAAGGTTAAGTTAGAATGCCAGTAAGAG
Organism: Salmo salar; assembly: GCF_965601325.2. Lineage (NCBI taxonomy): Eukaryota > Metazoa > Chordata > Actinopteri > Salmoniformes > Salmonidae > Salmo > Salmo salar. The sequence goes on along the minus strand of NC_138294.1, from coordinate 29,616,700 downwards.
GTTTTAAAATGTTTGACTCTGAGACTGACCAGAGGGGTGTTCCAGAAAGTTGAGTTAGTGAGATCCAGTCAAACCAGGATTTGAACAAACTCAGAATTCCAGTTCCAGAAAGAGTTCATGTATAGCCTGACCAGAAACCACAGCAACGAATGCTCTGAAGCAAACCTGCTACCTACTTGTTTAACTTGATCTTAGCCTGTCCTGGTGAATAAAGATGGGTCTTTCCGCCAATCAAATTCTTGTCAGTCACTATGGCCTGTCCCTTTACGGAAAATCCAAATGACATCGAAACCAGCATTGTTTGCCGTGCATTACAAAGGGACCTTCAAATAGATCCTTGAGATCATTCAGAAGCTTTTCTTTTGGAAGGTTATCGTTTTACAGCACAATCAATTATATAATCAGCCGCATTGACATTTAGATAAATCAAAGAATGGGATTACTTTAACAAGTTACATCATTTTATGTGATAGTCAGATGTTTACTTACCAGTAGCCTGTGGGCCAGGGGAGAACATGAGTTACAGTTTCTCCTGGCCCAGAGGCTACTTTCAGGTCAGGGAGCCATCTGATTCCATGAAATATCCCTAACTAATCATTTAATACCCCTACCTGTATGTATGATGTTCTTGCATTTAGTTTTGATCTGCTGCCAGGTTATTTTTGCTCCCATGGGGTTACAAATAAACATATAACACATTGCTGCCCGTGTCATTAAAAAGCACTTTGAATTCAATAAATAACGATTAATCCTCCATAGGCTATGGAATGGGACTGCCATTACAATTGTGACATAGCCTAATATGTAAGTTGTAGTAGTCTATAGTCTTGACGTGTAACATCGCCAGCGTTGCAGTAGAAGTGCTCTATGAAGTGGAAGCATTATTACTAATAACCCATGTGTGCACGCTAGGGCTGTTAGATATTGTAATCATTCCACTTGACTTGCGCATTTACTGTCTTCAATTTTCTTCCATTGCCAGGCTCCCTCTGGGTTTTTTGGAAAATACGTAAACATATTCAATGTTACAATTGCTTCTTGTTCTAGACTTGTGAAATATTGGGCTGTCTTTTGATTTTGTATCTATAATTTTTTTCTGTCATCGACATAAGGACCTTTTTGAATGTTGCGTGCATGTGTCAGTTGTCGGATCAACCAATCTGCTCATTAGAAGCAGCCATTGTGGAGCCAACAAATCATGGACTCCCTCATCTGGTTAAGAGAACCTCGGAAATGTTCAACATGTCCTGAATTTGTTAAACCATCTTTCTGGAATACCCCCCGATATCAAACCTATGGTTGTGTGGCACACACGCATGCATGCACACAGTAAGAGAGTAAGAGCAGCTCATGATTGTATTACAGTGCAGGGTCACACTTTAATTGGATAGTCTGGTTTGTCCATCTGTAGACGCTATACAGATGGTCATTCTATCAGCAAACTATATCTGCTGATAAGCAACTGCTTGCTAAGGTTGCGATTAGGTTTAGAATATGGGTTATGGTTAGGTTAGTTGAAATGTTACTGATAGTCTGTAGAGACCCTACAGATGGACTATCCAGATAAGTGTTGCCCAGTACAGTCGCAGACATCTACACATCCAGAGCTCTTAGATCATATCAACCGTCAAACGATAAGTACTGCACCACATACTAAACCCTTTGTTCTCCCAAGTCTGCTGTGAAAACACCCCACGATGGCGTAACCAAGAGTATTTTTTTTTTAGGATATTGACGTCAGGTACTAGGCCTAACTATTATTTTATCCAGACCTGGGACTATTCTGGTTTGTGCTGAGTTTCTGTTGTCTTGACAATGGGGAAGCCAACTGAAAAAAAGTGTAATAAGTGAATTGATAAATGAATGAGCATATGAATGACTGAATGAAATATGGCGATTTGATTGTCAATATGAAAATAATTTGTTAATAGTTGTACATCTGATTGAGGGTAGATTTACATGTACTCGAGACTTTCGGTTACTATGGATTATGAGGCTGTAACACAATAGATTAAAGCCTGTGATTTCAAAGTGATAGTTCTTAATGAAGACCTAGCTGCATTCAAAACTGACCAACAGACCCTAGATCTGAAAGGGTCAATTAGGAATGGAATAGAATGAAATGACAACGTCTGACAATATTCAATTTCAGAGTATTTATCATCCAGTTGACTGTGAGATTAATTCAACAAACAATGAATTGAGCTATTGTTCCTTTGTTCAACTAAGATTAAATTACAAACTCTCCTTGTTCAGGTTACTCGTCTTCGTATTTGGGTTTTTCAACTGTTGCAAAATAAATCGAATGAACTGCGTGATTACATCTGCATACTCCCTTGAGTTTCAGAATACGCCAAATTTCGGCGATACTCACATCAGAAGTATTCACATTTCTCAAAGTCATCCTGGCTCACCAAGCGTGTAAGACTCAAGAGGGTATGTCAAAAATCCTTGCACATAATTAAGCGGAGGGAGACAGTGTGGTAATAATTTGAGAGGTGTATCTTTACGATCACGGTCTTGAAAGAGACATCACAATGGGGAAACACTGAAGACAACCTTAGCTGTTAACGTAAGAGGAATAATGTAAATAAGGCGTTCACTATTGGTGTCAACCCAGAGTTAGTTATTTCTGTTGGAAAAGCAATCATCACTTAATCCTTGGCATTCTTAACAACAAAGTGTGTCGTAAAATACACAATATAACATTTCAGCTGTAGATAGTGACTTGAACTTTTCTCTGGCCAATAAATGAGAAGGTCAATATGAATCAACGCTTGAAGTCAATGAGTATTTGTATATTTGTATCTTTCATTTATGTATAATGCAACGGTCACCCTTTTCCACCAGGCTTGCTGATGTTGAAAGGAAGCCCCTTCTACATCTCCCTCCTTCCCACATGCACATGGCCTGCTTATCTTCCCACATTCACCCTGACCCCGCTTCAAACTGGACTTTAACCTGACCACTACTAACTTATTTTTTCACAAGAATAGACCAATGTAATACAGAAGAAACTCCATCTACTACAATGATTAATAGATTAAGTTGTCTGATGGAAAGGGTCGTTTCAGGTCAAGATGTTCAGGTCAAGTTGCCTGATGATAAGGGGTGGGTTTGAAGCTGGGACACTGTTCTTTTTTCCATTCACGCTTCGGGGGCAAGCATGGTGCTGCAGGTGTGGAAATCCAGTCTCCATGTGTGGGGACAATCCATATCAGGGAAGCGCCTGATGACAAATGTGACATTGCCCTACAGTACGAGACGTTAAGGTGGCTCTCCGCAGAACCACACCTGTCTCTCTGAATCAAAGACATACCTGTCATGCCTATGTCTTGTTGTGACGAGCAGGAGGGTGACATGCGGAAAATAACAAGGACAAACATGGATGCTGCCTTCCCTACAATAATAATAACAACAAAACACCACACATTTATGAGTACTTTTCGTGTTCCCAAAATCAAGGATGCTGTACATTTAAAGTTCTACATTTATACAAGTCTGTGTTTGGGAAACAAAAACGGTCGCCCTGCCACTCAAATTGATAGACAAAGCTATGGATGCAAGGACTGAAGATCCATGAGATCAAATGTATACTTTTAAAGGGCAACTCCACCACTTTTAACATTTGGGTTGATATTCTTTTGTATTTAGTAAGGTCCTACACAGTTTCAGTGTAATTTTATGATTTCAAGTAGGATCCCTAAGATGACTAATGATGGTGTCACGTCCTGACCATAGAAAGATGTTATTTTCTATGGTAGAGTAGGTCAGGGCGTGACAGGTTTTCTTTCTTCTATGTTTTCTATTTCTGTGTTTAGGTTCTAGTTTTGAATTTCTATGTTGGGGTTTTGTTTGGGATGATCTCCAATTAGAGGCAGCTGTTCCTCGTTGTCTCTAATTGGAGATCATACTTAAGTAGGGGTTTTTCCACCTGGGTTTTGTGGGTGATTAATTTTGAGTTGTGTATGTGTTCATCTCTGCGTCACGGTTTGTTGTTTTTTCATTCATTGTATTTATGTATTGCATAGTTTCCACAGTATTAATAAAATGTGTAACGACACACACGCTGCACTTTGGTCCTCTTCTTCCTACGACAGCCATGACAGAATCACCCACCACCAAAGGACCAAGCAGCATGGTCAGGAGGACTGGATTAAGCAGCGTGCCCGGGAGGAGATGGCATCCTGGTCGCTGGAGGAGTTGGAGGAAAGGATAGACTGGACTTGGGAGCAGGTATTGGAGAGATACAACAGCCTGCCGGGGAAGCAGGTGGAGGCAGCGAGGGAGTCACGGCAACGAAGGAAGCCCGAGAGGCAGCCCCCCCCAAAAAATTGGGGGGGGGGGGCACACGGGGAGATTGGCAGAGTCAGGGTGGAGACCTAAGCCAACTCCCCGTGCTTACCGTGGGGAGCAAGTGACGAAGCAAGCACCGTGTTATGCGGTGACGCGCACTGTGTCGCCAGTGCGCATTCACAGGCCGTTGCGATCTGTGCCCGCACCCCGCATTTGCCGAGCTAGGCCGAGCTAACCCAGCCAGGACGGGTTGTGCCAGCTCTATGCTCGAGACCTCCAGTGCGCCTCCACGGTCCAGTATATCCTGTGCCTGCCCCACGTACCCGGCCTCCAGTGAGTCTATCCAGCCTGGTACGCCCTGTTCCTACTCCCCACACTTGCCCTGAGGTGCGTGTTACCAGTCTGGCGCCACCTATGCCAACCCCACGCATCAGGCCTCCAGTGCGCCTGCCCAGTCCGGAGTGTCCTGTTCCTGCTCCCCGCACTCGTCCTGAGGTGCGTGTTACTAGTCTGGCGCCACCTATGCCAGCCCCACGCATCAGGCCTCCAGTGCGCATTCCCAGTCCAGAGCTTCCGGCGACGGTTCCCAGTCCGGAGCTTCCGGCGACGGTTCCCAGTCCGGAGCTTCCGGCGACGGTTCCCAGTGGCGACGGTTCCCAGTCCGGAGCTTCCCGCGACGGCCTCCAGCCCGGAGCCTCCGGCGGCGGTCTGCAGTGCAGAGCCTCCGGCGATGATCTACAGTCTGGTTCCTCCGATGACGATCCCCGGTCCGGTGGTACTAAAGCAGAGAGATCAGCGGGCGGAGCGGGGGTTACGCCCCGAACCGGAGCTGCCGCCTCTGTGGGAGGATCCGCTGGATGATAGGGTTCTGGGTACTGCACCAGAGCCGCCATAGACAAGTTACCCACCCTGCCCTCCATTTTTGTATTTTTTTGAGGGGGGGGGGGTGTTTTGGTGTTGTTTTGTCTAGGTGCGGTCGGAGTCTGCACCTTTGGGGGGGGGGGTAGTGTCACGTCCTGACCATAGAAAGATGTTATTTTCTATGGTAGAGTAGGTCCGGGCGTGACAGGTTTTTTTCTATGTTTTCTATTTCTATGTTTAGGTTCTAGTTTTGTATTTCTTTGTTGGGGTTTTGTTTGGGATGATCTCCAATTAGAGGCAGCTAGTCCTCGTTGTCTCTAATTGGAGATCATACTTAAGTAGGGGTTTTTCCACCTGGGTTTTGTGGGGGATTAATTTTGAGTTGTGTATGTGTTCATCTCTGCGTCATGGTTTGTTTTTTCATTCAGTGTATTTATGTATTGCATAGTTTCCACAGTATAAATAAAATGTGGAACGACATACGCTGCACTTTGGTCCTCTTCGTCCTACGACAGCCATGACAGATGGACAATAATTTTTGATCCTATTGAAACCCCTTGCTTTATGATGCTCTGGTTGTCTTTGTCTAATGACAAATCAATATTTTAAATAGACACTCAAAAACCTATAGAATTATATTCTACGACAACTTATTCCAATATTTTCCTGGTATTTTAAGGCTCAAACTCCCATGATTTTTGGGCAAAACCACTCCTACCATCACCGTTGAAGTTGCAGCTCCAGGAGCAATTGCTCCTTGTCCAAATAGACTATATTTTTGTAGTGAATTACTTGTAAAATTCCTATTTTTTATTAGTTCCAATAGGCCTACAGTGTTGTTGGATGGTTGCTTGGGCAGTCACTAAGGCAAATCACGTTCAGCCAATCAGACCAGGGTGAAAAAAGATACTGCGGCAACACCCAGGACTAGCATAATAAAAATATGCATATTTTCCGAATTTTCTTATGCCTCTCACCATTAAATTGAGTTAAGGAGGAAATTGAGCCTTTGCAGCCTGAATGGAGAATGTTTTATGTACAAACCGATCCACGGGGGATACAAGTGTATAGCCACCTGCATACATTTCCTATGCATGGTAAGAGGAAAGGTGTCATCATCATGTGTGTAGGTGGCAAGTAAGTCAGGAGAAACAAACTTGGTATTACTGGAGTTATTTTAATAAAATAATAAACAAACAACGAACTCCAAAACCAAAATGTACATAAAATAACATGGGCAACAATACCCGTAGCTCACTACTACAAAATAACATACAAACAATCTCGGACAAGGACATGAGGGGAAACAGAAGGTTAAATACACAACAGGTAATGAATGGGAATGGAACCAGGTATGTGTGAAAACAAGACAAATCCAATGGATAATGAAAAATGGATCAGTGATGGCTAGAAGACCGGTAACGTCGATCGGCGAGCACCACTCGAACAAGGAGGGGCATCGACTTCGGTAGAAATCGTGACAAAAGGACTCACTAACAACATCTTCTGGCCTTTGGGCTAATATAGATGTATACATCCAAGACAGGTAGACGGCATGGTTAAGACATGTTATTATTTGTGGATTTGATCTGATAAAAACAAACCAAAAATTGGCTACCTGATGTCTCAAACAATATGTAGCCTTACACATGTGAAATTTGGTCGTCACCAGTTACCATAGCCACAAAGTCCAAACTGGCAATATCCGAAAAATGTTTGTGAACAAACATTTGCTTTTTGATCTTCATTTAAGGTTAGGGTTAGGCATGAGGTTAGCGGTGTGGTTAAGGTCAGGGTTAAGGTTAGGTTTAAAATCGACAACCCTTTAATTAGTTCACTTCCGCAACAGTCGGTTTGCCCAGAGACGCATTCAGCAGGACTCTACGGTGTGCAGCGTTAATTCAACGGAATCGGTGCTGTTCTGAATGACCAGTTGAAGAATGTTATGTGATTATGGTGTTGTGGCAGTGTGTGCTAATATTTCCTCTAAATGCAAATTAATCAATAGCAATCACTACAGTTTCAAAATCTGTGATAGGCATTGCAGAAGTAGGCTTCTTCTGTGTGGACAGGGAGCAAACTGCAGACAATATCATCTCAAATGTTAAACTCCAGCACATTTACCTTCGGCCATTGGAGTGCATTTGTCTACTGGTGGGGCCAGTATGTGAAAACTACTCTTCTCAAACATATATGTTTCCCTTTCTGTTCCTTTGAAGATAAGGATTTATTTTATACCTGTAATCTGCAGGGGGAAATCTAAGACAAAGGGTATCCCCCGCATGTCCATTTAAGGAACACCATGATTTTATTTTTGGTACTTTTTGCCAAACCATTTCCTGGTGTATAGCCAGCACCATCCTCTTTGTCAGGTGATTTCCAGGAAGACTGTCCTTTTACTGCTACTAGAATAATTGACAACCAAACGAGTGAGCATCAACAGATCATTAGACTTGTGCAGCACCTATGCTAGCTCAGGTCCATGTGGCAACAAGTGTGGTTAATTCATTTTCTGAACAAGTTATTGGCCAATGTTTAATCATGAAAATGTCACCAAACACAGATGGCATACACTTGAAATATTTAGGTATTTATTTAACGGTGAATAGAATGTACATATATGCAGATAAAATTAAAAATATATATGTTTAAACATAATTTATTTTGTTCATCGTCCTCCTGATTGGCTAGCCTTATTGGTTGTCATTGAAAACATAATTCTATTGCACAAATATATAAAAAAAAAATTACAATAAAGTATGAAATCAGTACAAAACTATTTTAGATACAGTAGTAGCCCACTCTTAAATGACAATGGTTTATCAAAATTATCAGTAAAACCTCACAAATGGTGCATTTAACGTGGTGAAATAACTCATTGATTGGTGACCGGCTTATAGTTCACTTTGTTAGCTAGTACTAGGCAAGACAGTTAAATCAGTCAATCAATCAAATGCATTTAGAAAGCCGATGTCACCAAGTGCTTATTCAGAAACCCAGCCTAAAGCCCGAAACAGCAAGCAATGCAGATGTAGAAAGGCGGGAACCTAGGAAGAAACCTAGAGCGGAGGGATAGCCAGTCCTCTTCCGGCTGTGCTGGGTGGAGTTAAAGTAACTGCCCAGTGAAAATCTCACTTTTAAAAGTTCATATTCTCTTAACGCATACCCAAATAATGCTGTTCATTCGTCCAATACTTGCATTTGTGGTCAAAGCATAAATTGGAGGGGAAAAAACACTTTAAAAACCATACAAGTTTGAGGTATCTCAAACATGCCGTTTAAAAAACGTTTGGTATTTCCTCATACTGTAGAAAGGATGTTATCAACCTGAGGAGGATAATCTGGCCAATCAGTGGTCTACTCCCATTCCTATTTTTTGTGAACGGTATACGCCAACACCATTCTGTTGGTGTACGCCCACACCATTCCAACACAGAAAATCTGCTTTTTAACATATTTAATTACCATTTTCTGGAAGGAAAACAATTTCACTCATATTGTATGTAATGATAGATCGTATTTCATAAAAGTTTGGAAATACTGGATAGTTAGTTTAAAATAAAGAAAGGACAGAGATGCATTGATATTATTCATTGTGCATTCTCCCTCAATAGGCTACAGCATCGCTTTGGTTGGTATTTTAATCAATAAAGAATCTACCGTGTAGTGCAAAAAGAACATCTGATATGGCTAATGCAATTATGCTTTATAGATCACTAATTCATTAACAGATATTGTTCATATTGTATGCCAAGGGAAAGATCAACGGAAACAGCCCTCCTCCACATCTATTGCTCCACATCTACCCTCCACGACACCTCTGAAAGGTGATGAAGGTAGTCCCATTCTTCACCCCCAGCTCTCCCAGGCTCTGGTGCCCCTGGACGGGTTTGCCATTGTAGGCGAGGTTCAGGCTTCCCGTCAGGTCAGGATGCTTCAGTAGGAACCTCTTCTGAAGTTTGCCGATGGTGTCTGTGCTCTTGAGGACCAATGGGACTCTTTTGCCGTCTGAGCCGTTGAGCACGGTGACAGTTAAACGGGAGGATCGGGTCGGTTTATGGTCTTGGACAACCAGAAGAGAGGCGTGAGTTGCGTTCAGGAATGTTGGATCGTACGGAACAGGGATCGGTGGGTCTCCTCTGGGGCAATCGTGGAGTCTAACAGGTAAGGCCTGGGACAGAGCGAGAGAAAGAGACAGGGGGGTAGAGAGAGATATAGAGTGTGTGTGTGAGAGGAGAGAGATATATCTTCAAGAATGTCAAGGTTGTTAATCCTCTTCATTCTTTTCTGGCGTACTACATCAATAAACATCACTTTTGCAATGTAAAACAATAACGGAAAATGCCACACATTTGTTTATTTCATGCACTCCACTATGCCTGCTTTCAGTTTCTGTTACTGTGTCGTACAGTTGCTATCATGATAAAGAATTGTGAATGATAAAAGAAAAACCCTCTGACATACATTTTACTTTTTGGCACAAGAAATAGTGCTTACATTTTCAACATTGATGACCAATACATATCTCTTCTAAAAAAATGTTTTACTCGAAACAATACTAAAGTATGTTACCAACCACGACAGTATGACATTATAGTGTGGAAGTACCGGTGCGTAAATAAATAAACCTTACCATTGGCCATTGTAGCTGTACCGTTGCCATTTTGCAGAGAGTTTATAAAGAATATTCAGCAACCTTATATGTTTCTCTTTTACTTTGAACTGTATTTATACTAAATCAATAGGGGAGGTCCAAAACCTGCCGAAGCCAGAGAAAGTCCCTAGATCCCCAAATTAAATGGGTTTTTTTTCAACTTTTCTGGAGTATAGCCAGCATGATCCTACTTGTCAGGTGGTTTCTGCGAGCTGTCATGACTCCAGGCACCAGTGCCATCAGATAGGCAACAGTCATAGAGTTATAACTCTCTAAAAACAACAACCTGCACCAGGAACAGAGCAACAAGACAAACCTGTGAAAGTGAAAGAGATGAAGAGGTCATAGTAACAATAGCTAATAAAACAACAGTGCAATCCGCCACCATTTCCAAACTTAATTTCTGTGAAAACACACGTTTAATTTGAACTATGTTTATGCATTAGTGTTTTAAAAGTCAGACAAATGATTGGTAACAATAATGTAAATGGTAAGCTTATTTCCCATTCGATCACAACTATTATCAACAAGTGTCTGGGGTAACATGAGTTAGGCATAAGGTTAGCAGTATGGTTAAGGTCAGGGTTAAGGTTACGGTTAAGGTTAGGGTTAAAGGTTAAAATGACATTTTAATCGAAATTGTAGAAATAGGCGGGCTTTATGATTTTCTGATTGTGTTAACTAGAGAGGACCCTTTAATTAGTGTATTTGCTCAACGATCGGTTTGGCCATTCAGCAGGACACTACGGTGTGCAACGTTAATTCAACGGAAACAGTGCTGTTCTGAATGACCAGTTGAAGAATGTTATGTGATTATGGTGTTGTGGCAGTGTGTGCTAATATTTCCTCTAAATGCATATTAATCAATAGTAACCACTATAAATTCCAAATATATGAGGGGCATTGTAGAAGCAGTCTCCTTCTGTGTTGCTTGGAGCAAACTGCAGACCATATCATCTCAAATGTTAAACCCCAGCACCTTTTCCTTTGGCCATTGGTGTGCATTTGCCATTATTACTGGTGGAGTAAGTATGTGAAATCTACTCGTCTCAACCATAGAGTTTCTCTTTCTGTTCCTTTGAATGTAAACCCCCTTATATACCTTTAATCTACAAGGGGAAATCCAAGCCATGTCCATTAAGAAACACCACACTTTCCTTTTGGTACTTTTGGCACCATCCTCTTTGTCAGGTGATTTCCAGGAAGACTGTCCTTCTACTGCTACTAGAACAAGTGACAACCAAACGAGTGAGCATCAACAGATCATTAGATTTGTGCAGCACCTATGCTAGTTCAGGTCGATGTGGCAACAAGTGTGGTTAATTTATTTTCTGAACAAGTTAATGGCCAATGTTTTATCATGAAAATTTCACCAAACACAGATGGCATACACTTGAAATATTAAGGGTGAATAGAATGTCCATATATGCAGATAAAATAAAAAATTAAAATATATATATGTTTAAACATAGTTTATTTTGTTCATCATCCTCCTGATTGGCTAGCCTTATTGATTGTCATTGAAAATATAATTCTATTGCACAAATATGTATTTTTACAATAAAGTAAGAAATCAGTACTAAGCAATTTCTGATACAGTCGTAGCCCACTCTTAAACGACAATGGTTAATCGAAATTATCAGTAAACCCTCAGAAATGGTACATTTAACGTGGTGAACTAACTCACATTGATTGGTGACCGGCGTATAGTATAGCTAGTACCAGGCAAGAGCAAAACAAGACAATTAAATCAGTCAATCAATCAAACGTATTTAGAAAGCTGTTGTCACAAAGTGATTATTCAGAAACCCAGCCTAAAACCCCAAACAGCAAGCAACGCAGATGTAGAAGCACGGTGGCTAGGAAAAAATCCCTCAAAAGGCAGGAACCTAGGAAGAAACCTAAAACAGAAACAGGCTCTGAGGGGTGGCCAGTCCTCTTCAGGCTGTGCTGGGTGGAGTTAAAGTAACTGCCCAGTGACAATCTCACTTTTAAAAGTTCATATTCTCACATATCCAAATATATCCAAATAATGTTGTTGATTTGTTCAATACTTGTATTTGTGGCCAAAGCATAAATTGTAGAATTTTTTGTTGTTGTTATTTTCTCATATAAATAATGTAATCTCCCTGAGAAAGATGAGCTGGCCAATCAGCAGTCTTACTCGCATGAATATTCTTTATAAACGGCATACGTCGACACCTTTCTGATGTTGGTATACGCCCACAACATTCCAACACAGAAAATATGCTTTTTAACATACTCAATTACTATTTTTTTGGAAGAAAAACTATTTCACTCATATTGTAAGTAATTATAGAACATATTTCATAGAAGTCTAGAAACACTGGACAGTTACTTTAACATAAAGAAAGGACAAAGATGCATTAACATTATTCATTGTGCATTCTACCTCAGCAGGCTACCACATCACTTTGGTTGGTATTCTAAACAATAAAGAATCTACTATGTAGCGCAAAAAGAACACCTGATATGGCTAATGCAAATATTCTTTATAAATCACTAATTCATTGACAGATATTGTTCATATTGCATGACAAGGGAAAGATCAACGGAAACAGCCCTCCTCCATATCTATTGATGCACTTTTACTCAACGTCTACCCTCCACGACACCTCTGAAAGGTGATGAAGGTAGCCCCATTCTTCACCCCCAGCTCTCCCAGGCTCTGGTGCCCCTGGACGGGCTTGCCGTTGTAGGCGAGGTTCAGGCTTCCCGTCAGGTCAGGCCGCTTCTGTAGGAACCTCCTCTGAAGTTTGCCGATGGTGTCTGTGCTCTTGAGGACCAATGGAACTATTTTCCCATCTGAGCCGTTGAGCACGGTGACAGCGAAACGGGAAGCTCGGGTCGGTTTGGTGTCTTTGACAACCAGTAGAGAGGCGTGAGTTGCCTTCAGGAATGTTGGATCGTACGGAACAGGGATCGGAGGGTCTCCTCTGGGGAAATGCTGGAGTCTAACAGATAAGGCCTGTAACAGAGAGAGCGAAAGATAGAGTGGGGGTAAAGAGAGTGTGTCTGAGATGAGAGAGATGGCATAAGTATAGGCTATATAATCAAGAATGTCAAGGTTGTTAATCCTCTTCCTCCTTTTCTGATACACTATCACTTTTGCAATATAAAAAATGCCAGAATATGCCACAGATTTGTTTATTTCATGCACTGCACTATGCCTGCTTTCAGTTTCTGTTATAGTGTCATACAGATGATACCATGATAAAAGAGAAACTCTCTCACACACATTTTACTTTTTGGCGCAAGAAATAGTCCTTACAATTTCAACATTGATGTCTAATACATATATCTTCAACAAACAAAAACTCTAAACAATACTATGTTACCAATCACTACAGCTTTAAGATCTATGACATTATAGTGTGGAAGTACTTTTGCATGTAGAAAACTATAATATTGTGTAGAAAAACACCTAATATCCTTACCATTGGCCATTGCAGGTTTGCCGTTGCCATTTTGCAGAGGGTTTGTGAAGAGTACTCCTCAACCTTATATTTTCCTCTTTCACCTTGGAATGTGTGACTGTGACTGTGTGTGGCTGTAACTTATTCTAAATCTGTAGGGGCGGTCCAAAAGTGTCAGAAGCCAGAATGAAGTCCCTAGATCCCCTAAAGTCAATTTTTCTACCATTTGGCCACCATTCCCTTCTCTGGAGTATCAATCAAATCAAATCAAATCAAATGTATTTTTATATAGCCCTTCGTACATCAGCTGATATTCTCAAAGTGCTGTACAGAAACCCAGCCTAAAACCCCAAACAGCAAGCAAAGCATGTAAAAGAAGCACGGCATTATCCTATTTGTCAGGTGATTTCCGCAAACGGTCATGGCTCCTGGTACCAGTTCAATCAGATAGGCAAAGGTCATAGAGTTATAACTCTCTAACAACAACCTGCACCAGGAACAGGGAAACAAAAAACACCTGACTGCCAAGTTGTTGTGAGTTGTTAATCACTGGCTGAGTTACCATTAGACAGAATAGGCAATTGCCTCAGGTCTCACATCATCAAGAGACCTCCTGAGCTGGGCATCATAATTAAAAATATAACAATAACATTGTTTTTATATGTATATTCTCCACTTGAACATCACCCATGCTGATATTCAATCCAAACCTCCAAAAGAATGAAGAATTGTTGAGAAGGATTATTGGGAGTGACAACAGTTTAATGAATCAGCATGATAATGTGAAGCAAATACGTGCAGAGACCTTGACTGTGTGTGTGCATGTGTGTTTGTTTGCCTGAGAAAGTGAAAGAGTTGAAGAGGTCACATGACTTTCAGTAACAGTAATAAAACAACAGAGGAAACGATTGCATTTCTAGCCCTCATTTCTTTAAAAACACAAGTTTAGGTTGAACTATGTTTAAATGTTAGTGTTTTTAAAAGTCACTCAAACGAATGGTAACACTAATGTAATTGCTAAGCGTATTCCTATTCGATCAAAACTGTTATCAACACGTCTGGGGTAACACTAGTTCGAACCTCGACTCAGTAACCTCTAACCTCGACTCAATAGTGTCTCTGTGCTGCATTATTTGTCAAACAATGGTAACAGCGTGAAAATCCACATCAATCAATCAATCAAATGTATTTATAAAGCCCTTTTCACATCAGCAGATGTCACAAAGTGCTATACATAAACATAGCTACCACTACAGTTTCCAAATCTATGAAAGGCATTGCAGAAGTAGGCTTCTCCTGAGTGGCATGGAGCAAACTGCAGACAATATCATCTCAAATGTTAAACCCCAGCACCTTTACCTTCGGCCATTGGAGTGCATTTGTCATTATTACTGATGGAGTCAGTATGTGAAAACTACTCTTCTCAAACATACATTACCAGTCAAACGTTTGGACACACCTGCTCATTCAAGGGTTTTTCTTTATTTTACTACTTTCTATATTGTAGAATAATAGCGAAGACATCACAACTATGAAATAACACATGTGGAATCATGTAGTAACCAAAAAAGTGTTAAAGAAATCAAAATATATGTCATATTGAAATATTTCTACAAAGTAGCCACCCTTTGAATTGATGACAGCTTTGCACACTCTTTGCATTCTCTCAAACAGCTTCACCTGGAATGTTTTTCCAACAGTCTTGAAGGAGTTCCCACAAATTCTGAGCACTTGTTGGCTGCTTTTCCTTCACTCTGAAGTCCAACTCATCCCAAACCATCTCAATTGGGTTGAGGTTGGGTGATTGTGGAGTCCAGGTCATCTGATGCAGCACTCCATCACTCTCCTTTTTGATCAAATAGCCCTTACACAGCATGGAGGTGTGTTTTGGGTCATTGTCCTGTTGAAAAACAAATGATAGTCCCACTAATCACAAACCAGATGAGATGGCATATCGCTGCAGAATGCTGTGATAGCCATCATGGTTAAGTGTGCTTTGAATTCTAAATAAATCACAGACCGCGTAACCAGCAAAGCACCCCCAAACCATCACACCTCCTCCTCCATGCTTCACGGTGGGAACCACACATGCAGAGATCACCCGTTCACCTACTCTGCATCTCACAAAGACACGGCAGGCCAAATGAGAGGTTTCCACCGTCTGATGTCCATTGCTTGTGTTTCTTGGCCCAAGCAAGTCTCTTCTTGTTATTGGTGTCCTTTAGTATTGGCTTCTTTGCAGCATTTCAACCACGAAGGCTTGATTCACACAGTCTCCTCTGAACAGTTGATGTTGAGATGTGTCTGTTACTTGAAATCTGTGAAGCATTTATTTGGGCTGAAATTTCTGAGGCTGGTAACTCTAACGAACTTATCCTCTGCAGCAGAGGCAACTCTGGGTTTTCCTTTCCTGTGTCTGTCCTCATGAGAGCCAGTTGCATCATAGCACTTGATGGTTTTTACGACTGCACTTGAAGAAACTTTGAAAGTTCTTGAAATGTTCTGCATTGACTGGCCTTCATGTCTTAAAGTAATGATAGACTGTTGTTTCTCTTTGCTTATTTGAGCTGTTCTTGTTCTTGGTCTTTTACCAAATGGGACAATCTTCTGTATACCACCCCTACCTTGTTACTACACGACTGATTGGCTCAAACGCATTAAAAAGGAAAAATGTTCCACAAATTAACTTTTAACAAGGCATACCTGTTAATTGAAATGCATTCCAGGTGACTACCTCATGAAGCTGGTTGAGAGAATGACAATAATGTGCAAAGCTGTCATCAAGGCAAAGGGTGGCTACTTTGAAGAATCTCAAATCTCAAATATTTTTTGGTTACTACATGATTCCATGTGTTATTTCATAGTCTTGATGTCTTCACTATTATTCTACAATGTAGAAAAAAGAACAAATAAAGAAAAACCCTTGAATGAGTAGGTGTGTCTGTACTTTTGGCTGGTACTGTATAAGTTTCTCGTTCTGTTCCTTTAAAAATAAGGATTTATTTTATACCTTTAATCTGCAGGGGGAAATCTAATCCAAAGGGAATCCCCTACATGTCCCTTAAGGAACACCACACTTTCTTTTGGTACTTTTGGCACAGCCATTTCCTGGACTGTAGCCAGCACCATCCTCTTTGCCATGTGACTTCAATGAAGACTGTCCTTTTACTGCTACTAGAATAATTGACAACCAAACGAGTGAGCATCAACAGATCATTAGATTTGTGCAGCACCTATGCTAGCTCAGGTCGATGTGGCAACAAGTGTGGTTAATTTATTTTCGGAACTAGTTATTGGCCAATGTTTTATCATGAAAATGTTACCAAACACAAATGGCATATGCTTTAAATATTTAAGTGTTTATTTAATGAAGGGTGAATACAATGTCCATTCCATATACACATAAAATAAATGCACATATGTTTAAACATTATTTATTTTGTTCATTATACTTCTGATTGGCTAGCCTTTTTGGTTGAAATTGAAAACATATTTCTAGTTAAAAAAAAAATTCTGTTACAATAAAGTAAGAAATACAGTAATAGCCTACTCTTTAAACAACAATTGTATATCAAATGTATCAATAAAACCTCACAAACGGCACATTTAACGTGGTGAACTAAATCACATTGATTGGTGACCGGCTTATCGTGCACTTTGTTAGCTAGTACCAGGCAAGAGCAAAACAAGACAAACGTATTTATAAAGCCCTTTTTAAATCAGACAGATGTCACCATGTGCTTATACATAAACCCAGACTAAAACATCAAACAGTAAACAATGAAGATGTAGAAGCATGGCTATGGAAAACTCCCTAGAAAGGCAGGAACCTAGGAAGAAGTCTAGAGAAGAACCAGGCTCTGCGGTGTGGCCAGTCCTCTTCTTGCTGTGCCTGGTGGAGTTAAAGTAACTGCCCAGTGGAAATCTCACATTTAAAAGTTCCTTTTCTGATTTGTCCCATACATATTTTTGGCCAAAGCATAAATTGGAGAAAAAACACTTAGAAAAATCATTAACAGATACTGTTTGTATATTATTTTATACCATGGGATAGAAAATGGAATCAGCCCTCCTCCACATCTATTGCTCCACGTCTACTCCACGTCTACCCTCCATGACACCTCTGAAAGGTGATGAAGGTAGCCCCGTTCTTCACCCCCAGCTCTCCCAGGCTCTGGTGCCCCTGGCCTGGGACAGAGAGAGGGGGGGGGGGGTAGTAGAGAGAGATAGAGAGTATGGGTGAGATGAGAGAGATAGAGTTATAACTCTCTAACAGCAACCTGCACCAGGAACAGAGCAACAATAAAAACCTGGTTATTGGGAGTGATACACAACAGTTTACTGCATCAGCATGATAATGTGGCACAAATATGTGCAGAGACCTTGACCTGTGTGTGTGTGTGTGTGTGTGTGTGTGTGTGTGTGTGTGTGTGTGTGTGTGTGGTGTGTGTGTGTGTGTGTGTGTGTGTGTGTGTGTGTGTACGTGTGTGTGTGTGTGTACGTGTGTGTGTGTGTGTGTGTGTACGTGTGTTTGCCTAAGATAGAACGGGAAAGAGATGAAGAGTTCATATGACTGTTAACAACAATATTAAAACAACAGTGGAAACAACTGCATTTCTAGCCCTCATTTCTTTGAAATCATAAGTTTAGTATGGACTATGTCTATACATTAGTGTTTTAAAAGTCAATAAAATGATGGGTATCACTAATGTATTTGGTAAGCTTATTTCCTATTCGAGCAAAACTGTTGTCAACAAGTGTCTGGGGTAACATGAGTCCTAACCTCGACTCAGTACTCAGTCCCGGTCATGCATAATTGTCTGTGCTGCATTATTTGTCAAACAGTGGCAACAGCATGAAACTCCACAAAAACGTTTATTTGGGGGAACCCCATCCTCGTGATAGGGCAATATAATAATATGTTTGCCACAGATTTCTTCGTCGCTAGACGACATAGCGAAATCATCGTCGGAGAACGTGGACCAATACGCAGAGGAGTTAGTGCTCATCATCTTAATTTATTAAACGAATGTGAACACGGAGGAAAAACAAGAAAACGAAATAAGACTAGTGACAGTTTTACAGGCATATATAACGCAGTGCAAAATACAACTACCCACAAAACACAAAGACAAACACACCCTATTATATATGACTCCCAATCAAAGGCAACACAACACACCTGAATTCAATTGGGAGTCCAACCCCAATTAACTATACATAGAAAAACAAACCTAGAACCTATACCAACAACTAACACCCCACACAAAACCCCAAAATACAAAACAAATATACCTCTGCCACGTCCTGACCAAAATATAATACAAATAATACCTAAATATTGGTCAGGACGTGACAAACCAAAAATTGGCTACCTGATGTCTCAAACAATATGTAGCCTTACACATGTGAAATTTGGTCGTCACCAGTTACCATAGCCACAAAGTCCAAACTGGCAATATCCGAAAAATGTTTGTGAACAAACATTTGCTTTTTGATCTTCATTTAAGGTTAGGGTTAGGCATGAGGTTAGCAGTGTGGTTAAGGTCAGGGTTAAGGTTAGGTTTAAAATCGACAACCCTTTAATTAGTTCACTTCCGCAACAGTCGGTTTGCCCAGAGACGCATTCAGCAGGACTCTACGGTGTGCAGCGTTAATTCAACGGAATCGGTGCTGTTCTGAATGACCAGTTGAAGAATGTTATGTGATTATGGTGTTGTGGCAGTGTGTGCTAATATTTCCTCTAAATGCAAATTAATCAATAGCAATCACTACAGTTTCAAAATCTGTGATAGGCATTGCAGAAGTAGGCTTCTTCTGTGTGGACAGGGAGCAAACTGCAGACAATATCATCTCAAATGTTAAACTCCAGCACATTTACCTTCGGCCATTGGAGTGCATTTGTCTACTGGTGGGGCCAGTATGTGAAAACTACTCTTCTCAAACATATATGTTTCCCTTTCTGTTCCTTTGAAGATAAGGATTTATTTTATACCTGTAATCTGCAGGGGGAAATCTAAGACAAAGGGTATCCCCCGCATGTCCATTTAAGGAACACCATGATTTTATTTTTGGTACTTTTTGCCAAACCATTTCCTGGTGTATAGCCAGCACCATCCTCTTTGTCAGGTGATTTCCAGGAAGACTGTCCTTTTACTGCTACTAGAATAATTGACAACCAAACGAGTGAGCATCAACAGATCATTAGACTTGTGCAGCACCTATGCTAGCTCAGGTCCATGTGGCAACAAGTGTGGTTAATTCATTTTCTGAACAAGTTATTGGCCAATGTTTAATCATGAAAATGTCACCAAACACAGATGGCATACACTTGAAATATTTAGGTATTTATTTAACGGTGAATAGAATGTACATATATGCAGATAAAATTACAAATATATATGTTTAAACATAATTTATTTTGTTCATCGTCCTCCTGATTGGCTAGCCTTATTGGTTGTCATTGAAAACATAATTCTATTGCACAAATATAAATATTTTTTTTACAATAAAGTATGAAATCAGTACAAAACTATTTTAGATACAGTAGTAGCCCACTCTTAAATGACAATGGTTTATCAAAATTATCAGTAAAACCTCACAAATGGTGCATTTAACGTGGTGAAATAACTCATTGATTGGTGACTGGCTTATAGTTCACTTTGTTAGCTAGTACTAGGCAAGACAGTTAAATCAGTCAATCAATCAAATGCATTTAGAAAGCCGATGTCACCAAGTGCTTATTCAGAAACCCAGCCTAAAGCCCGAAACAGCAAGCAATGCAGATGTAGAAAGGCGGGAACCTAGGAAGAAACCTAGAGCGGAGGGATAGCCAGTCCTCTTCCGGCTGTGCTGGGTGGAGTTAAAGTAACTGCCCAGTGAAAATCTCACTTTTAAAAGTTCATATTCTCTTAACGCATACCCAAATAATGCTGTTCATTCGTCCAATACTTGCATTTGTGGTCAAAGCATAAATTGGAGGGGAAAAAACACTTTAAAAACCATACAAGTTTGAGGTATCTCAAACATGCCGTTTAAAAAACGTTTGGTATTTCCTCATACTGTAGAAAGGATGTTATCAACCTGAGGAGGATAATCTGGCCAATCAGTGGTCTACTCCCATTCCTATTTTTTGTGAACGGTATACGCCAACACCATTCTGTTGGTGTACGCCCACACCATTCCAACACAGAAAATCTGCTTTTTAACATATTTAATTACCATTTTCTGGAAGGAAAACAATTTCACTCATATTGTATGTAATGATAGATCGTATTTCATAAAAGTTTGGAAATACTGGATAGTTAGTTTAAAATAAAGAAAGGACAGAGATGCATTGATATTATTCATTGTGCATTCTCCCTCAATAGGCTACAGCATCGCTTTGGTTGGTATTTTAATCAATAAAGAATCTACCGTGTAGTGCAAAAAGAACATCTGATATGGCTAATGCAATTATGCTTTATAGATCACTAATTCATTAACAGATATTGTTCATATTGTATGCCAAGGGAAAGATCAACGGAAACAGCCCTCCTCCACATCTATTGCTCCACATCTACCCTCCACGACACCTCTGAAAGGTGATGAAGGTAGTCCCATTCTTCACCCCCAGCTCTCCCAGGCTCTGGTGCCCCTGGACGGGTTTGCCATTGTAGGCGAGGTTCAGGCTTCCCGTCAGGTCAGGATGCTTCAGTAGGAACCTCTTCTGAAGTTTGCCGATGGTGTCTGTGCTCTTGAGGACCAATGGGACTCTTTTGCCGTCTGAGCCGTTGAGCACGGTGACAGTTAAACGGGAGGATCGGGTCGGTTTATGGTCTTGGACAACCAGAAGAGAGGCGTGAGTTGCGTTCAGGAATGTTGGATCGTACGGAACAGGGATCGGTGGGTCTCCTCTGGGGCAATCGTGGAGTCTAACAGGTAAGGCCTGGGACAGAGCGAGAGAAAGAGACAGGGGGGTAGAGAGAGATATAGAGTGTGTGTGTGAGAGGAGAGAGATATATCTTCAAGAATGTCAAGGTTGTTAATCCTCTTCATTCTTTTCTGGCGTACTACATCAATAAACATCACTTTTGCAATGTAAAACAATAACGGAAAATGCCACACATTTGTTTATTTCATGCACTCCACTATGCCTGCTTTCAGTTTCTGTTACTGTGTCGTACAGTTGCTATCATGATAAAGAATTGTGAATGATAAAAGAAAAACCCTCTGACATACATTTTACTTTTTGGCACAAGAAATAGTGCTTACATTTTCAACATTGATGACCAATACATATCTCTTCTAAAAAAATGTTTTACTCGAAACAATACTAAAGTATGTTACCAACCACGACAGTATGACATTATAGTGTGGAAGTACCGGTGCGTAAATAAATAAACCTTACCATTGGCCATTGTAGCTGTACCGTTGCCATTTTGCAGAGGGTTTATGAAGAATATTCAGCAACCTTATATGTTTCTCTTTTACTTTGAACTGTATTTATACTAAATCAATAGGGGAGGTCCAAAACCTGCCGAAGCCAGAGAAAGTCCCTAGATCCCCAAATTAAATGGGGTTTTTTTCAACTTTTCTGGAGTATAGCCAGCATGATCCTACTTGTCAGGTGGTTTCTGCGAGCTGTCATGACTCCAGGCACGAGTGCCATCAGATAGGCAACAGTCATAGAGTTATAACTCTCTAAAAACAACAACCTGCACCAGGAACAGAGCAACAAGACAAACCTGTGAAAGTGAAAGAGATGAAGAGGTCATAGTAACAATAGCTAATAAAACAACAGTGCAATCCGCCACCATTTCCAACCTTAATTTCTGTGAAAACACACGTTTAATTTGAACTATGTTTATGCATTAGTGTTTTAAAAGTCAGACAAATGATTGGTAACAATAATGTAAATGGTAAGCTTATTTCCCATTCGATCACAACTATTATCAACAAGTGTCTGGGGTAACATGAGTTAGGCATAAGGTTAGCAGTATGGTTAAGGTCAGGGTTAAGGTTACGGTTAAGGTTAGGGTTAAAGGTTAAAATGACATTTTAATCGAAATTGTAGAAATAGGCGGGCTTTATGATTTTCTGATTGTGTTAACTAGAGAGGACCCTTTAATTAGTGTATTTGCTCAACGATCGGTTTGGCCATTCAGCAGGACACTACGGTGTGCAACGTTAATTCAACGGAAACGGTGCTGTTCTGAATGACCAGTTGAAGAATGTTATGTGATTATGGTGTTGTGGCAGTGTGTGCTAATATTTCCTCTAAATGCATATTAATCAATAGTAACCACTATAAATTCCAAATATATGAGGGGCATTGTAGAAGCAGTCTCCTTCTGTGTTGCTTGGAGCAAACTGCAGACCATATCATCTCAAATGTTAAACCCCAGCACCTTTTCCTTTGGCCATTGGTGTGCATTTGCCATTATTACTGGTGGAGTAAGTATGTGAAATCTACTCGTCTCAACCATAGAGTTTCTCTTTCTGTTCCTTTGAATGTAAACCCCCTTATATACCTTTAATCTACAAGGGGAAATCCAAGCCATGTCCATTAAGAAACACCACACTTTCCTTTTGGTACTTTTGGCACCATCCTCTTTGTCAGGTGATTTCCAGGAAGACTGTCCTTCTACTGCTACTAGAACAAGTGACAACCAAACGAGTGAGCATCAACAGATCATTAGATTTGTGCAGCACCTATGCTAGTTCAGGTCGATGTGGCAACAAGTGTGGTTAATTTATTTTCTGAACAAGTTAATGGCCAATGTTTTATCATGAAAATTTCACCAAACACAGATGGCATACACTTGAAATATTAAGGGTGAATAGAATGTCCATATATGCAGATAAAATAACAAATTAAAATATATATATGTTTAAACATAGTTTATTTTGTTCATCATCCTCCTGATTGGCTAGCCTTATTGATTGTCATTGAAAATATAATTCTATTGCACAAATATGTATTTTTACAATAAAGTAAGAAATCAGTACTAAGCAATTTCTGATACAGTCGTAGCCCACTCTTAAACGACAATGGTTAATCGAAATTATCAGTAAACCCTCAGAAATGGTACATTTAACGTGGTGAACTAACTCACATTGATTGGTGACCGGCGTATAGTATAGCTAGTACCAGGCAAGAGCAAAACAAGACAATTAAATCAGTCAATCAATCAAACGTATTTAGAAAGCCGTTGTCACAAAGTGCTTATTCAGAAACCCAGCCTAAAACCCCAAACAGCAAGCAACGCAGATGTAGAAGCACGGTGGCTAGGAAAAAATCCCTCAAAAGGCAGGAACCTAGGAAGAAACCTAAAACAGAAACAGGCTCTGAGGGGTGGCCAGTCCTCTTCAGGCTGTGCTGGGTGGAGTTAAAGTAACTGCCCAGTGAAAATCTCACTTTTAAAAGTTCATATTCTCACATATCCAAATATATCCAAATAATGTTGTTGATTTGTTCAATACTTGTATTTGTGGCCAAAGCATAAATTGTAGAATTTTTTGTTGTTGTTATTTTCTCATATAAATAATGTAATCTCCCTGAGAAAGATGAGCTGGCCAATCAGCAGTCTTACTCGCATGAATATTCTTTATAAACGGCATACGTCGACACCTTTCTGATGTTGGTATACGCCCACAACATTCCAACACAGAAAATATGCTTTTTAACATACTCAATTACTATTTTTTTGGAAGAAAAACTATTTCACTCATATTGTAAGTAATTATAGAACATATTTCATAGAAGTCTAGAAACACTGGACAGTTACTTTAACATAAAGAAAGGACAAAGATGCATTAACATTATTCATTGTGCATTCTACCTCAGCAGGCTACCACATCACTTTGGTTGGTATTCTAAACAATAAAGAATCTACTATGTAGCGCAAAAAGAACACCTGATATGGCTAATGCAAATATTCTTTATAAATCACTAATTCATTGACAGATATTGTTCATATTGCATGACAAGGGAAAGATCAACGGAAACAGCCCTCCTCCACATCTATTGCTCCACGTCTACTCCACGTCTACCCTCCACAACACCTCTGAAAGGTGATGAAGGTAGCCCCATTCTTCACCCCCAGCTCTCCCAGGCTCTGGTGCCCCTGGACGGGCTTGCCGTTGTAGGCGAGGTTCAGGCTTCCCGTCAGGTCAGGCCGCTTCTGTAGGAACCTCCTCTGAAGTTTGCCGATGGTGTCTGTGCTCTTGAGGACCAATGGAACTATTTTCCCATCTGAGCCGTTGAGCACGGTGACAGCGAAACGGGAAGCTCGGGTCGGTTTGGTGTCTTTGACAACCAGTAGAGAGGCGTGAGTTGCCTTCAGGAATGTTGGATCGTACGGAACAGGGATCGGAGGGTCTCCTCTGGGGAAATGCTGGAGTCTAACAGATAAGGCCTGTAACAGAGAGAGCGAAAGATAGAGTGGGGGTAAAGAGAGTGTGTCTGAGATGAGAGAGATGGCATAAGTATAGGCTATATAATCAAGAATGTCAAGGTTGTTAATCCTCTTCCTCCTTTTCTGATACACTATCACTTTTGCAATATAAAAAATGCCAGAATATGCCACAGATTTGTTTATTTCATGCACTGCACTATGCCTGCTTTCAGTTTCTGTTATAGTGTCATACAGATGATACCATGATAAAAGAGAAACTCTCTCACACACATTTTACTTTTTGGCGCAAGAAATAGTCCTTACAATTTCAACATTGATGTCTAATACATATATCTTCAACAAACAAAAACTCTAAACAATACTATGTTACCAATCACTACAGCTTTAAGATCTATGACATTATAGTGTGGAAGTACTTTTGCATGTAGAAAACTATAATATTGTGTAGAAAAACACCTAATATCCTTACCATTGGCCATTGCAGGTTTGCCGTTGCCATTTTGCAGAGGGTTTGTGAAGAGTACTCCTCAACCTTATATTTTCCTCTTTCACCTTGGAATGTGTGACTGTGACTGTGTGTGGCTGTAACTTATTCTAAATCTGTAGGGGCGGTCCAAAAGTGTCAGAAGCCAGAATGAAGTCCCTAGATCCCCTAAAGTCAATTTTTCTACCATTTGGCCACCATTCCCTTCTCTGGAGTATCAATCAAATCAAATCAAATGTATTTTTATATAGCCCTTCGTACATCAGCTGATATTCTCAAAGTGCGTACAGAAACCCAGCCTAAAACCCCAAACAGCAAGCAAAGCATGTGAAAGAAGCACTGCATTATCCTATTTGTCAGGTGATTTCCGCAAACGGTCATGGCTCCTGGTACCAGTTCAATCAGATAGGCAAAGGTCATAGAGTTATAACTCTCTAACAACAACCTGCACCAGGAACAGAGAAACAAAAAACACCTGACTGCCAAGTTGTTGTGAGTTGTTAATCACTGGCTGAGTTACCATTAGGCAGAATAGGCAATTGCCTCAGGTCTCACATCATCAAGAGACCTCCTGAGCTGGGCATCATAATTAAAAATATAACAATAACATTGTTTTTATATGTATATTCTCCACTTGAACATCACCCATGCTGATATTCAATCCAAACCTCCAAAAGAATGAAGAATTGTTGAGAAGGATTATTGGGAGTGACAACAGTTTAATGAATCAGCATGATAATGTGAAGCAAATACGTGCAGAGACCTTGACTGTGTGTGTGCGTGTGTGTTTGTTTGCCTGAGAAAGTGAAAGAGTTGAAGAGGTCACATGACTTTCAGTAACAGTAATAAAACAACAGAGGAAACGATTGCATTTCTAGCCCTCATTTCTTTAAAAACACAAGTTTAGGTTGAACTATGTTTAAATGTTAGTGTTTTTAAAAGTCACTCAAACGAATGGTAACACTAATGTAATTGCTAAGCGTATTCCTATTCGATCAAAACTGTTATCAACACGTCTGGGGTAACACTAGTTCGAACCTCGACTCAGTAACCTCTAACCTCGACTCAATAGTGTCTCTGTGCTGCATTATTTGTCAAACAATGGTAACAGCGTGAAAATCCACATCAATCAATCAATCAAATGTATTTATAAAGCCCTTTTCACATCAGCAGATGTCACAAAGTGCTATACATAAACATAGCTACCACTACAGTTTCCAAATCTATGAAAGGCATTGCAGAAGTAGGCTTCTCCTGAGTGGCATGGAGCAAACTGCAGACAATATCATCTCAAATGTTAAACCCCAGCACCTTTACCTTCGGCCATTGGAGTGCATTTGTCATTATTACTGGTGGAGTCAGTATGTGAAAACTACTCTTCTCAAACATACATTACCAGTCAAACGTTTGGACACACCTGCTCATTCAAGGGTTTTTCTTTATTTTACTACTTTCTATATTGTAGAATAATAGCGAAGACATCACAACTATGAAATAACACATGTGGAATCATGTAGTAACCAAAAAAGTGTTAAAGAAATCAAAATATATGTCATATTGAAATATTTCTACAAAGTAGCCACCCTTTGAATTGATGACAGCTTTGCACACTCTTTGCATTCTCTCAAACAGCTTCACCTGGAATGTTTTTCCAACAGTCTTGAAGGAGTTCCCACAAATTCTGAGCACTTGTTGGCTGCTTTTCCTTCACTCTGAAGTCCAACTCATCCCAAACCATCTCAATTGGGTTGAGGTTGGGTGATTGTGGAGTCCAGGTCATCTGATGCAGCACTCCATCACTCTCCTTTTTGATCAAATAGCCCTTACACAGCATGGAGGTGTGTTTTGGGTCATTGTCCTGTTGAAAAACAAATGATAGTCCCACTAAGCACAAACCAGATGAGATGGCATATCGCTGCAGAATGCTGTGATAGCCATCATGGTTAAGTGTGCTTTGAATTCTAAATAAATCACAGACCGCGTAACCAGCAAAGCACCCCCAAACCATCACACCTCCTCCTCCGTGCTTCACGGTGGGAACCACACATGCAGAGATCACCCGTTCACCTACTCTGCATCTCACAAAGACACGGCAGGCCAAATGAGAGGTTTCCACCGTCTGATGTCCATTGCTTGTGTTTCTTGGCCCAAGCAAGTCTCTTCTTGTTATTGGTGTCCTTTAGTAGTGGCTTCTTTGCAGCATTTCAACCACGAAGGCTTGATTCAGTCTCCTCTGAACAGTTGATGTTGAGATGTGTCTGTTACTTGAAATCTGTGAAGCATTTATTTGGGCTGAAATTTCTGAGGCTGGTAACTCTAACGAACTTATCCTCTGCAGCAGAGGCAACTCTGGGTTTTCCTTTCCTGTGTCTGTCCTCATGAGAGCCAGTTGCATCATAGCACTTGATGGTTTTTACGACTGCACTTGAAGAAACTTTGAAAGTTCTTGAAATGTTCTGCATTGACTGGCCTTCATGTCTTAAAGTAATGATAGACTGTTGTTTCTCTTTGCTTATTTGAGCTGTTCTTGTTCTTGGTCTTTTACCAAATGGGACAATCTTCTGTATACCACCCCTACCTTGTTACTACACGACTGATTGGCTCAAACGCATTAAAAAGGAAAAATGTTCCACAAATTAACTTTTAACAAGGCATACCTGTTAATTGAAATGCATTCCAGGTGACTACCTCATGAAGCTGGTTGAGAGAATGACAATAATGTGCAAAGCTGTCATCAAGGCAAAGGGTGGCTACTTTGAAGAATCTCAAATCTCAAATATTTTTTGGTTACTACATGATTCCATGTGTTATTTCATAGTCTTGATGTCTTCACTATTATTCTACAATGTAGAAAAAAGAACAAATAAAGAAAAACCCTTGAATGAGTAGGTGTGTCTGTACAAGTTTCTCGTTCTGTTCCTTTAAAAATAAGGATTTATTTTATACCTTTAATCTGCAGGGGGAAATCTAATCCAAAGGGAATCCCCTACATGTCCCTTAAGGAACACCACACTTTCTTTTGGTACTTTTGGCACAGCCATTTCCTGGACTGTAGCCAGCACCATCCTCTTTGCCATGTGACTTCAATGAAGACTGTCCTTTTACTGCTACTAGAATAATTGACAACCAAACGAGTGAGCATCAACAGATCATTAGATTTGTGCAGCACCTATGCTAGCTCAGGTCGATGTGGCAACAAGTGTGGTTAATTTATTTTCGGAACTAGTTATTGGCCAATGTTTTATCATGAAAATGTTACCAAACACAAATGGCATATGCTTTAAATATTTAAGTGTTTATTTAATGAAGGGTGAATACAATGTCCATTCCATATACACATAAAATAAATGCACATATGTTTAAACATTATTTATTTTGTTCATTATACTTCTGATTGGCTAGCCTTTTTGGTTGAAATTGAAAACATATTTCTAGTTAAAAAAAAAAATCTGTTACAATAAAGTAAGAAATACAGTAATAGCCTACTCTTTAAACAACAATTGTATATCAAATGTATCAATAAAACCTCACAAACGGCACATTTAACGTGGTGAACTAAATCACATTGATTGGTGACCGGCTTATCGTGCACTTTGTTAGCTAGTACCAGGCAAGAGCAAAACAAGACAAACGTATTTATAAAGCCCTTTTTAAATCAGACAGATGTCACAATGTGCTTATACATAAACCCAGACTAAAACATCAAACAGTAAACAATGAAGATGTAGAAGCATGGCTAGGGAAAACTCCCTAGAAAGGCAGGAACCTAGGAAGAAGTCTAGAGAAGAACCAGGCTCTGCGGTGTGGCCAGTCCTCTTCTTGCTGTGCCTGGTGGAGTTAAAGTAACTGCCCAGTGGAAATCTCACATTTAAAAGTTCATTTTCTGATTTGTCCCATACATATTTTTGGCCAAAGCATAAATTGGAGAAAAAACACTTTGAAAAATCATTAACAGATATTGTTTGTATATTATTTTATACCATGGGATAGAAAATGGAATCAGCCCTCCTCCACATCTATTGCTCCACGTCTACTCCACGTCTACCCTCCATGACACCTCTGAAAGGTGATGAAGGTAGCCCCGTTCTTCACCCCCAGCTCTCCCAGGCTCTGGTGCCCCTGGCCTGGGACAGAGAGAGGGGGGGGGGGGTAGTAGAGAGAGATAGAGAGTATGGGTGAGATGAGAGAGATAGAGTTATAACTCTCTAACAGCAACCTGCACCAGGAACAGAGCAACAATAAAAACCTGGTTATTGGGAGTGATACACAACAGTTTACTGCATCAGCATGATAATGTGGCACAAATTTGTGCAGAGACCTTGACCTGTGTGTGTGTGTGTGTGTGTGTGTGTGTGTGTGTGTGTGTGTGTGTGTGTGTGTGTGTGTGTGTGTGTGTGTGTGTGTGTGTGTGTGTGTGTGTGTGTGTGTGTGTGTGTGTGTGTGTGTGTGTGTGTGTACGTGTGTTTGCCTAAGATAGAACGGGAAAGAGATGAAGAGTTCATATGACTGTTAACAACAATATTAAAACAACAGTGGAAACAACTGCATTTCTAGCCCTCATTTCTTTGAAATCATAAGTTTAGTATGGACTATGTCTATACATTAGTGTTTTAAAAGTCAATAAAATGATGGGTATCACTAATGTATTTGGTAAGCTTATTTCCTATTCGAGCAAAACTGTTGTCAACAAGTGTCTGGGGTAACATGAGTCCTAACCTCGACTCAGTACTCAGTCCCGGTCATGCATAATTGTCTGTGCTGCATTATTTGTCAAACAGTGGCAACAGCATGAAACTCCACAAAAACGTTTATTTGGGGGAACCCCATCCTCGTGATAGGGCAATATAATAATATCTTTGCCACAGATTTCTTCGTCGCTAGACGACATAGCGAAATCATCGTCGGAGAACGTGGACCAATACGCAGAGGAGTTAGTGCTCATCATCTTAATTTATTAAACGAATGTGAACACGGAGGAAAAACAAGAAAACGAAATAAGACTAGTGACAGTTTTACAGGCATATATAACGCAGTGCAAAATACAACTACCCACAAAACACAAAGACAAACACACCCTATTATATATGACTCCCAATCAAAGGCAACACAACACACCTGAATTCAATTGGGAGTCCAACCCCAATTAACTAAACATAGAAAAACAAACCTAGAACCTATACCAACAACTAACACCCCACACAAAACCCCAAAATACAAAACAAATATACCTCTGCCACGTCCTGACCAAAATATAATACAAATAATACCTAAATATTGGTCAGGACGTGACATTACCCCCCCCCCCCAAAGGTGCATACACCGAATGCACCAACATAAAGAAAACCCAATACAAAAATAAACCCCCTAAAGTAAAGGGAGGGAAGGGAGGGTGGCTGCCGTCACTGTGCTACACCCCCCCTCCCCAACCCACCTATATTGGAGGTGGCTCCGGTTCTGGCCTACTGCCCTCCAGACAGTAGACAGACTTGCTTGGCTTTGGACAGTAGGCAGACTCCTTCGGTTCCAGGTCGTAGGCCGACTCCTTCGGTCCCGGTCTGTAGGCAGACTCATTACAGTCACAGTTACTTAATTCAAATTTGGGATCGTAGCCAGACTCACCCGGTTCTGGGTCACAAGCAGATTCCCTCAGTCCCGGGTCGCAGGCCGTCCCCCTTGGTTCCGGGTCGCAGGTAGACCCCTTCGGTTCTGGGTCACAAACAGACCCCTCCGGCAGCTCCGGGCAGATGGGCCACTCTGGCAGCTCCGGGCAGACGGGCCACTCTGGCAGCTCCGGGCAGACGGCCACTCTGGCAGCTCCGGGCAGACGGGCCACTCTGGCAGCTCCGGGCAGACGGGCCACTCTGGCAGCTCCGGGCAGACGGGCCACTCTGGCAGCTCCGGGCAGACGGGCCGCTCTGGCAGCTCCGGGCAGACGGGTCGCTCTGGCAGCTCCGGGCAGACGGGCCGCTCTGGCTGATCCGGGCAGACGGGCCGCTCTGGCTGATCCGGGCAGACGGGCCGCTCTGGCAGATCCGGGCAGACGGGCCGCTCTGGCAGATCCGGGCAGACGGGCCGCTCTGGCAGATCCGGGCAGACGGGCCGCTCTGGCGGCTCCTGACTGGCGGGCGGCTCTGGCGGCTCCTGACTGGCGGGCGGCTCTGGCGGCTCCTGACTGGCGGGCGGCTCTGGCGGCTCCTGACTGGCGGGCGGCTCTGGCGACTCCTGACTGCCGGGCGGCTCTGGCGACTCCTGACTGGCGGGCGGCTCTGGCGGCTCCTGACTGGCGGGCGGCTCTGGCGGCTCCTGACTGGCGGGCGGCTCTGGCGACTCCTGACTGCCGGGCGGCTCTGGCGACTCCTGACTGGCGGGCGGCTCTGGCGACTCCTGACTGGCGGGCGGCTCTGGCGACTCCTGACAGGCGGGCGGCTCTGGCGACTCCTGACTGGCGGGCGGCTCTGGCGACTCCTGACTGGCGAGGCTGGGCTGACGCACTAGATGCCTGATGCGTGGGGCTGGTACTGGATGTACCAGTCTGGGCACACGCACCTTAGGGCTAGTGCGGGGAGCGGGAACAGGCTGAACAGGACTAGGCTGACTATTTGGAAGCTTGGTCCGGGTTGCTGGTACTGGTCATGCTAGACTCGGAGTACTCACTCCCGGGATACTCCGAGAGGAAGGAACCGGAAAGACTGGGCCATGGAGGCGCACAGGTGGCCATGATCGCACCACCTGCACAACCCGTCCTGGCTGGATGGAACTAGTAGCCCTGCACAAGCGGGGTGCTGGTACAGGGCGGACTGGGCTAAATATTGGTCAGGACGTGACAATGTTACCCTAGCTACTAACTCCACACACTACAAACGTTGTACTGTACTGGGCATGTTGTTATTGAGAGACACTCCAAAGATTAAATTCAAATCAATGAAGAAAATTCCCAGAGATGAAACTCATAAAATGAAACTCTACAACAATAACTTTTCACACATGTATTTTTTGTGCACAAATAGTCGTGGTTATACATCTTTTTGGGGCATTCTTTTCAAAACATGTAGTTTTACAAACACCAGAACGTAGGCTACAAACTACTTGTGAACCAAATAAGAGAGCACAGAATCGATTTATCAAAGACAAGACCAACATACAGACTGGACAATACAGACCAATGCATCACATCACTTCTGCAAATTGCTATTTACACCGTGAATAGTGAAATCTAAGGTCAGCCTAAATATCTTATATTGAGGGATAATTAGCATTTTAAATTATTTTATCTAAAAGAAATTGTACCAAAATAAATTATCCAATGTCATTGGCCGGTAATTTTGTGTCACGACTTCCGCCGAAGTCAGTCTCTCTCCTTGTTCGGGCCTCGTTCGGCGGTCGACGTCACCGGCCTTCTAGCCATTGCCAATCCACTTTTCATTTTCCATTTGTTTTGTCTTTGTCTTACACACCTGGTTTCAATCCCCCAATTACTTGTCCATTATTTAACCCTCTGTTCCCCCATGTTTGTTTGTGAGTGATTGTTTTTATGTAATACGGTCCATTTATTGTGGGCTCGCTTATTGTGTATTTTATTTTGTCTATTTTAAGTAAAATATGTTTATTTACTCATATCTGCTGTCCTGCACCTGACTCCTCTACACCAGCTACACACAGACTACATTACAGAATCACTCACCCGAAGAATGGAGTAAGCAGGAGCAGACGCCCTCCCTGTGGACATAGAGGAGCGCATCCAGCAGCACGCAACCATATTGCAACATCTGGGCACCACCATGGATCGCGTGCTGCAGAAGATGGATCGTGAGAACGTGCCCACCCTCGTCTCCTGCCTCTCAGGCAAAGCCCTGCAGTGGGCCAACGCCATATGGAGTGAGGGAGTTCACCCGCCGCTTTCGGGCAGTGGGCGGCATTCATCCCCTGGGCAGAGATGGCCCAAAACTCACTCCGCCGCTCCTCCACTAACCTCTCTCCTTTCCAGTGCATACTGGGGTAATAGCCGGTTCTGGCACCTTGGCATCAGAGCCAGATCAAAGCTCCTGCAGTGGACGACTGGTTTAAGCACTCGGAGGAGACCTGGGACGCCGCCCATGTGCACCTGCAATGGGCCGTGAGGCGGCAGAAGGCGAGCTCCGACCGCAACCGCAGTGAGGCCCCGGTGTTCGCACCGGTGGGCCGGGTCTGGCTCTTGACCCAAAACCTGCCCCTCTGCCTGCCCTGCCGGTAGCTGGGTCTGCGGTTTGTGGGGCCATTCAAAGTCCTGAGGAGAGTGAACGAGGTATGCTACAGGTTACAACTTCCCTCAGATTACCGTATTAATCCCTCGTTTCATGTGTCTCTCCTCAGGCCGTTGGTGGCTGGTCCACTCCAGGAGTCTGAGGTGCGGGAGGTTCCTCCACCCACACTGTACATCGAGGGGGCCCAGGCGTATGATGTTCGAGCCATCCTGGACTCGAGACGTTGGGCGAGGGGCCTTCAGTACCTCGTGGAGTGGGAGGGGTATGGTCCGGAGGAGAGATGCTCGGTGCCGGTGGAGGACGTCTTGGACACTTCGTTGCTGCGGGAGTTCAACCGTCTCCATCCGGATCGCCCTGTGCCTCGTCCTCCGGGTCGTCCCCAAGTTCGGTGTTGGCGCGCGGCTCAGGGGGGGTACTGTCACGACTTCCGCCGAAATCGGTCCTTCTCCTTGTTCGAGCGGCATTCGGCGGTCGACGTCACCGGCCTTCTAGCCATCGCCGATCCAATTTTCATTTTACATTTGTTTTGTCTTTGTCTTACACACCTATTTTCAATCCCCCAATTACTTGTTCATTATTTAACCCTCTGTTCCCCCATGTTTGTTTGTGAGTGATTGTTTTTATGTAATACGGTCCGTTTATTGTGGGCTCGCTTATTGTGTATTGTTTTTTGTCTATTTTGAGTAATATGTTTATTTACTCATATCTGCTGTCCTGTGCCTGACTCCTCTACACCAGCTGCACACAGAACACATTACATTTTGCTTATGTTAACCAAAAAAAAGTCTTAATACAAGTAATTTATCTTATAACAGCCGACTCTACTGAGGGCCGCACTAACCAGATGGAACTCAACCTCCAGGCTGGCATAGACCATCTACTTTTACCAATCTGATCTACGTGCACTGTTCCGGATTATGAGGGACAATCAGGATGACTGGGATGGTGAGACCCTGACCATGGCCTCCAGATTTGATCTTTGACTGTCAAAGGCATCCACCTGCTCATGGCCTATGATGGCATTTTCAATTAAACTGATGCATTTTTCCATGTTCTGCAGAACAAAGTCATGGAAATGGGTTTCTGCCATAGCCTGCTGGCTGCAACCTGGTTTCAGAGCATTTTGTATAATTCTGTACGGAAATCCGAGACACTCCATTTAGTATTATATATTACGCTTTGTATGGTATGTATTAATTTGTGGATGTCCATCACCCATTTAGTATGATATATTATGAATAAGAATTTGTATTATATGTTACGAATTTGCAAAATGTACAATATGTTAGCTAGATGGCTAACTTTAGCTAGACTAGGTTTTAGAGTTAGGGTTAAGGTTAGGGTTAAGTTTAGGAGTTAGGCTAAAGAGTTAAGGTTAGGGTTAAGGGAAAGGTTAGCTAAAAGGGTTCATGTTAGGGTTAGAGGAAGGGTTAGCTAAAAGTGTTAAGGCTAGGGGAAAGGTTAGCTAACATGCTAGTAGTTGCAAAGTAGCTAAAAAGTAGTAAGTAGTTGAACATTTGCTAATTAGCTAAAATACTAGCGTTGTTAGTGATGCAATTTTTATCTCGCAACCTTTGGGTTGCTAGATGTTCATATTATACATCTACCAATCCACCCCAACCAACCTACGTTTTTGCCTTAACTTACCATCTGTCTTATCTAACCATACCAAACATAACATATCATACTAATTTGAGTGTCCCGGATTTACATTTACTATGTCAGGTCTATGAGACCAGGCTGACAAACTCTGTGGCAAAAATCTGCTTTATGAGTGTCTGTGTGCGTGAGTGGGAGATGGGGACCAGAAAGTGAAAGTGCCTAGCTGGCCTCAGAACTCACCGCAAGTCACAGCAGAGCTAAGATAAGGTACTTTCCACATAAAGTGAAAGTAAAGTCAAACTCTAAAACAATAACTTTTCCTAGAGGTATTTATTGAACACAAACAGTCTTGATAATTAATATTTGCTTGAAGTTCTTTTCAAAACATTTATTTTTACAAACACCAGAAAGTAGGCTCCAAACCACTTGTGAGCCAAATAATGTGTGGATGAAGAATCCTTATTTTGGACAGTTAGTATAAAGTAGGCTAACCATTATGGGTGCTTAGAGAGAGAACAGAATCCCCCTACCAGATTGCCATCCCTCCTTACAGGACACTTTCGGATCAGGAGAAAAAAGAAGAGTTATCAGAGACCTGACCTGTATCAGACCAACATATAGACTGGACAATACAGACCAATGTATCACATCACTTCTGATAAAAGCAGCAAATTCCTCTTTAATACCAATTTAGTTATTGAATTTGTATTGGACACATCTAACTTCAAATGCAGAATTGACCCCAACACTGATTTAGTCATAAACAGCTCTTACAGAGCAACCTATTATAATGATTTGTTGTTATTTTATTGATATTGACAGATATAGGCATGTAGTAGTCTACATAATATTCATGAGCATTCCATTTTCTTTACAATGGAGAATTCCCTGGATCATAATAAATAAAACAAACTCAGATACACAGATTTGAAGTGCAACTGAGCACTTAACATTCACCATAGGGAGGGACCGAGTCCCCGTCATGTAGATAAACCTGGTTTATTGAAAAACATGCTAAGAATATAACACCCTGTGTAAACAGTGAAATCAAGATATAGTTTGTTTCAACCATTCCATCCATCCAAAAGCGTTGCTGTAAATGTAGAGTTTGAAACACTACCACCTACTCAAGGTGATAAGAGATCTGGAAGTCAAGATCATGTTTGTTTCCATTTTTTGTATTTCCCACAAAATGGAGGTAGGAAACCCTTTCCGCAGGTGTCAAGCATCTGCACTGATCCACAGATCCT
The DNA here is from genome assembly GCF_965601325.2 of Salmo salar. NCBI lineage: Eukaryota > Metazoa > Chordata > Actinopteri > Salmoniformes > Salmonidae > Salmo > Salmo salar. Next base: position 29,580,477 of record NC_138294.1, on the reverse strand, counting down.
CCTTTGTGTTGAAATAGTCTGCTCATGCATTCCAGACTCACATACCCATTGCGCTTAGCCATGTACAGTACGTCCTGTTCAGAAACACCCTCTAGATAGGCGTAGATGTGAAAGGATTAGATAGGTATGTGGAGATATTCCCTTTTTTACTTATACCTATCCATTTTCAAATATACATAAAGTGAAGTGACTAAGGGGTAGGGGTTAGATCTGAACATCCAATCACAGAACCTGTGCACTCTGTTTACAGTGAGCTCCAAATGTATTGAGACAGTGACACATTCGCTGTTCTTTTGGCTCTGTACTCCAGCACTTTGAAACTATACAATGACTGTGAGGTTGAAGTGCAGACTGTCAGCTTTAATTTGAGGGTATTGTCATTTATATATTACATGTACTTTTTGTACATACTGTAGTCCCCCCATTTTAGGGGACAAAAAGTATTGGGACAAATTCACTTATGTGTATTAAAGTAATCAAAATTTTAGTATTTGGTCCCTGATTAGATCAAGCTTGTGACTCTACAAACGTGTTGGGTGCATTTGCTGTTTGTTTTGGTTGTGTTTTGTGCCCAATAGAAATTAATGGTAAATAATGTATTGTGTGATTTTGGAGTCACTTTTATTAAATAAGAATGGAATATGTTTCTAAACACTTCTACATTAATGTGGAGACTACCATGTCCCATTTCTTTCTATCGTAATGTAAGTCTTCTTTTTCCTCTAGGCCTGACCGAGGTCCAGGATCAGGAAGAACAAAAAGGCCCAGTTTGTCAACACCCATAAACTGCTGCTGCTCCAATACAAGTATGAGGTGAGACAGTGAACGGATGGTGAACTGGGCAGTCATTCATTCTGTGCTATGAGTCTAGTCAATCTACCCTTGTTAGAAATGAACAAGCCTCTGTTATAGCTGAAGTCTTCAACTTCCTTCCCAGACTGATGTTTTGAGGATTCTTCTGGGCTACCTGGCTCAGGACAGAGAGAGGCCACTACTTATACAGGTGAGTGTAAAACAAAGTCTTTAGTGTTGTGATGAATACAATATATAGATTTATGACAATGTTGTTGACTGTGTGTGTTCAGGTGCTGCGGTCGCAGTGCCAGACCTGGGCCAAACCCCTCTGGTGCAGCAGCTCTATGTGAGCCGGGCTCTGCTGCTGTGTGTGGGACTACTGAGACATGCAGAGATACAGGAGCTACGCTCAGGTAACACCCCCAACACTACGATACAGTATTATGTCACACGATTAGAGCTGTTCACACTACTTTCTGACCTCTGGCTTGTGTTCATTGGAAAGCATTTTCCTACAGAAAACGACAATGGGCGTTTTGTTATGGGTTTTGTCCATGTAGACACGCCTTGTTGGAAGTCCAGTTTCTTCTGTTTGGTGCCTAATGATCACGACCCTGATGTACTTTCCCCTGTCAGAGCTGCTGCAGTGCATGCTGGGAAGGACGCAGAGCCACCTGGACAGCAGCGTAGTGCGTGTGAGACGCATGGGCATGGTGGTGGGGAAGTGTCTCCACTCCTGCAGGAACATCAGCGGACTCAAGCTCAAATTCGAGGTACAGTATGGCACCTTACCCAAGGTTTTGGGTGTGTCTCAATAGTCTGAAATGGCTCCCTAGCTTCTGTTCTCTGCTCATGCTGATCTAAAAGAACTTGACAGGTGAAAATAAATACCATAATGCTTCCACATACTGTAGCACTGTTGTATTGACTCTATGTTCCTGTCCTGTCCTGTGTATTAACCAGTGATGATTCACTTACCCCTTACGATATGTCAGCTGACCAGGAGATGAGCCAAGTCCCGCCTATCTACCTCTGAGACTGTCTGGAGGGCGGGAGGTGGACATTTAAGCTTATCAACACTCTGTTGAGGGACTGGTTAGGAAGAACACTTCCACTCACAGAGAGGTGATAGGTCACACACGACTTAATGTTAAATATTTACATCCCCTTATCGGTTCATCGCATTTAAGTGCCAGGTGTAGATTATCCATATCCATTACTTTGAGTGTTTTACTAAATGTATTTATTTTTGTGTTGCAGGGGCAGTCAAGAAATGGAATGGCAAGGCCACAGAACATGATCTACACAGAGCTGTGGAAGATTACCTCAAGCCTGCCCCTGGTAGAGCCGGGAGTGGTGTTTACCACTGCAGCCTGCCATGGTGGTGGTGTTTACCACTGTAGCCTACCATAGGGGTGGTGTTTACCACTGTAGCCTACCATAGGGGTGGTGTTTACCACTGCAGCCTGCCATGGGGGTGGTGTTTACCACTGTAGCCTACCATAGGGGTGGTGTTTACCACTGTAGCCTACCATAGGGGTGGTGTTTACCACTGCAGCCTGCCATGGGGGTGGTGTTTACCACTGTAGCCTACCATAGGGGTGGTGTTTACCACTGTAGCCTACCATAGACCACCACACCTTTAGCAGGCTTGGAAAGTGGCATTGATCTGTTTGTCTTTGTTTGATCCATTTGATTGGTTCAGTTTTCAGTAATTGAATCCTTTGACATATTGTTGATTTAAAAATGTTTTTAAAATGCACTGGATGGGTCGAAAAGATATACTAAACTTACATACCATGCACAATTTTGACATAGCGGAAGATGCATAATGAATGTATGCTGTTTCTCATGCTAAGATAGACCAAGATATGTGTTGCTTTTGCGCATACTTGTTCATTGGTTTTGCAAGTCGGTTGATTGGTTTTGCAATATGTTTATGCCATTGATTAAAAGAGTAAGAATAGGATGCAATGTCCAACCCAAAATCTAAGCTTGTTTTACTCCATTGTTTGGAAAATTAATTGTGAGAAGAAGAAGAAAAAAAAAAAAATCGCAGTTGGTTGCATAGATAATTATTATTACTAAATGTTACATGAAATGTATATATTAAATATCAAAACCGAATGAAAAACCCATTTGTAAATATGTATTGGCAATAATTCACTTAACTGTGAGGCATGGAATATTTTTTTCTTTTTTTTGTCAGGCTGGATGTTTGAAATATGAGTAGACATGATGATTGGAGTCATGCTTCTTCAGCAGTGGAATAAAGGCAATTAGCTCTTGAATGTTGTAAAGAAAATACTGTGTGTAAATACTGGAATGTTGTATGATTGTCAGTGGCGATTTTAGCATGTAAATCTCTTGGTGGGCATGTCAATCTTGGTGGGGCAAACTCCCCCAAAAAATGTAGACGCATGCCAGCTAATCCACCACACAACACAAAACAATACATTAATTGCACTATAACGGTGACAAACGGTGCCCACAAACTGTTAGGGCCTACACAAAGCTGTCCGATCAGCAGAGATTTAATTTCAGCACCATGGAGTGAATCCTTACCACCTCTAAACCTGGCTATCAGCGGAGCCTTGTCTGGCAGTGAAACAGTTAATTCAGCCTCATTTACTGCCTTTTTAAAAAACATAGCTGATATGGCTGACTTGCTTAAACAAATGTGGTTTCTACTGACAATTGAGATGTACAAACTATGGCATAAGGGGACGACAAGCGTATAAGAGGCAATCCGTAATTTCGATTACGACATTAATGAGCAAGGTGGAACAGATGTAATCAATATAACTATTTGTTCAGCACTTTTGAAACGTACAGCGACAGAATTCAGAACATGGTCAGAACCCTAAGATAAATAAAGGGGGCATATAAGCAGACAATGAAAGCGCTTTCATTTTTCGATGATTACGTTTCTCTAAACAGGCTATAGGCTACATGTGCACCACCAAGTCAGAACAGTAGGCTAAGTTATGAGGGGGAAAGGGATCAAATTATTAGGGTAAGCCACATGGGCTACTAACAGCTAACTACACAACATACACTTAGTATTACTTTCTTAGCTACAGTATACATATCTCGTATTGTGTTCCGGAACTCCAATTTGAGCAGCAGCAGCTGAAAAATGAGCTCCTACAAATATTGAAATTTACATGGTTTTTAGAGTGAAGTACATCGGAAAAAATCAAAAGAAAACTGCAAGACTGAATAGGAGAAAAAACAAGCAACAAACAAAGAAGATAGGCTTTTGAAAAATAACTATTTTTCATAAAATTGTAGTTATCTTAGCTAGCTGAATTGTTTACCAGTTGCTAAGCAGTTGCTAGGGACTCTTTTGGAAGAAGCTAGCTAGCTAACGAAGAACAACAAAGAATATCTAGTTAACAGAAGAAAAGAAAGAGAAAATCAGGACAGAAGAAAAAGGATATCAAAGTGAAACAGTTCTCTAAAGACACAGGAGACAATAATACAAGAAACAACACTTCTGTAGCTTGTCAACTATGTGTCTGTCTATCCCTGTTCTCTCCTCTCTGCACAGGCCATACAAACGCTTCACACCGCGTGGCCGCTGCCACTCCAACCTGGTGGTCCCAGCGCGCACGACCCACGTGGAGTTCCAGGTCTCCGGCAGCCTCTGGAACTGCCGGTCTGCAGCCAACAAGGCTGAGTTCATCTCAGCCTATGCTACCCTCCAGTCCCTAGACTTCCTGGCGCTGACGGAAACATGGATTACCACAGATAACACTGCTACTCCTACTGCTCTCTCTTCGTCTGCCCACGTGTTCTCGCATACCCCTAGAGCATCGAGCCAGCGGGGTGGTGGCACTGGAATCCTCATCTCTCCCAAGTGGACATTCTCTCTTTCTCCCCTGACCCATCTGTCTATCTCCTCATTTGAATTCCATGCTGTCACAGTTACCAGCCCTTTCAAGCTTAACATCCTTATCATTTATTGCCCTCCAGGTTCCCTTGGAGAGTTCATCAATGAGCTTGACGCCTTGATAAGTTCCTTTCCTGAGGATGGCTCACCTCTCACAGTTCTGGGTGACTTTAACCTCCCCACGTCTACCTTTGACTCATTCCTCTCTGCCTCCTTCTTTCCACTCCTCTCCTCTTTTGACCTCACCCTCTCACCTTCCCCCCCTACTCACAAGGCAGGCAATACGCCTGACCTCATCTTTACTAGATGCTGTTCTTCCACTAATCTCATTGCAACTCCCCTCCAAATCTCCGACCACTACCTTGTATCCTTTTCCCTCTTGCTCTCATCCAACACTTCTCACTCTGCCCCTACTCGGATGGTATTGCGCCGTCCCAACCTTCGCTCTCTCTCTCCCGCTACTCTCTCCTCTTCCATCCTATCATCTCTTCCCTCTGCTCAAACCTTCTCCAACCTATCTCCTGATTCTGCCTCCTCAACCCTCCTCTCCTCCCTTTCTGCATCCTTTGATTTTCTCTGTCCCCTATCCTCCAGGCCGGCTCGGTCCTCCCCTCCTGCTCCGTGGCTCGACGACTCACTACGAGCTCACAGAACAGGGCTCCGGGCAGCCGAGCGGAAATGGAGGAAAACTCGCCTCCCTGCGGACCTGGCATCCTTTCACTCACTCCTCTCTACATTCTCCTCTTCTGTCTCTGCTGCTAAAGCCACTTTCTACCACTCTAAATTCCAAGCATCTGCCTCTAACCCTAGGAAGCTCTTTGCTACCTTCTCCTCCCTCCTGAATCCTCCTCCCACTCCCCCCCCTCCTCCCTCTCTGCGGATGACTTCGTCAACCATTTTGAAAAGAAGGTTGACGATATCCGATCCTCGTTTGCTAAGTCAAACGACACCGCTGGTCCTGTTCACACTGCCCTACCCTGTGCTTTGACCTCTTTCTCCCCTCTCTCTCCAGATGAAATCTCGCGTCTTGTGACGGCCGGCCGCCCAACAACCTGCCCACTTGACCCTATCCCCTCCTCTCTTCTCCAGACCATTTCCGGAGACCTTCTCCCCTACCTCACCTCGCTCATCAACTCATCCTTGACCGCTGGCTACGTCCCTTCCGTCTTCAAGAGAGCGAGAGTTGCACCCCTTCTGAAAAAACCTACACTCGATCCCTCCCATGTCAACAACTACAGACCAGTATCCCTTCTTTCTTTTCTCTCCAAAACTCTTGAACGTGCCGTCCTTGGCCAGCTCTCCTGCTATCTCTCTCAGAATGACCTTCTTGATCCTAATCAGTCAGGTTTCAAGACTGGGCATTCAACTGAGACTGCTCTTCTCTGTGTCACGGAGGCTCTCCGCACTGCTAAAGCTAACTCTCTCTCCTCTGCTCTCATCCTTCTAGACCTATCTGCTGCCTTTGATACTGTGAACCATCAGATCCTCCTCTCCACCGTCTCCGAGTTGGGCGGCCCACGCTTGGATTGCGTCCTACCTGACAGGTCGCTCCTACCAGGTGGCGTGGCGAGAATCTGTCTCCGCACCATGCGCTCTCACCACTGGTGTCCCCCAGGGCTCTGTTCTAGGCCCTCTCCTATTCTCGCTATACACCAAGTCACTTGGCTCTGTCATATCCTCACATGGTCTCTCCTATCATTGCTATGCAGACGACACACAATTAATCTTCTCCTTTCCCCCTTCTGATAACCAGGCGGCGAATCGCATCTCTGCATGTCTGTCAGACATATCAGTGTGGATGACGGATCACCAGCTCAAGCTGAACCTCGGCAAGACGGAGCTGCTCTTCCTCCCGGGGAAGGACTGCCCGTTCCATGATCTCGCCATCACGGTTGACAACTCCCTTGTGTCCTCCTCCCAGAGTGCTAAGAACCTTGGCGTGATCCTGGACAACACCCTGTCGTTCTCCACTAACATCAAGGCGGTGACCCGATCCTGTAGGTTCATGCTCCACAACATTCGCAGAGTACGACCCTGCCTCACACAGGAAGCGGCGCAGGTCCTAATCCAGGCACTTGTCATCTCCCGTCTGGATTACTGCAACTCGCTGTTGGCTGGGCTCCCTGCCTGTGCCATTAAACCCCTACAACTCATCCAGAACGCCGCAGCCCGTCTGGTGTTCAACCTTCCCAAGTTCTCTCACGTCACCCCGCTCCTCCGCTCTCTCCACTGGCTTCCAGTTGAAGCTCGCATCCGCTACAAGACCATGGTGATTGCCTACGGAGCTGTGAAGGGAACGGCACCTCCATACCTTCAGGCTCTGATCAGGCCCTACACCCAAACAAGGGCACTGCGTTCATCCACCACTGGCCTGCTGGCCCCCCTACCTCTGAGGAAGCACAGTTCCCGCTCAGCCCAGTCAAAACTGTTCGCTGCTCTGGCACCCCAATGGTGGAACAAGCTCCCTCACGACGCCAGGACAGCGGAGTCAATCACCACCTTCCGGAGACACCTGAAACCCCACCTCTTTAAGGAATACCTAGGATAGGATAAAGTAATCCTTCTAACCCCCCCCCCCCTTAAAATATTTAGATGCACTATTGTAAAGTGGTTGTTCCACTGGATATCATAAGGTGAATGCACCATTTTGTAAGTCGCTCTGGATAAGAGCGTCTGCTAAATGACTTAAATGTAAATGTAAATGTAAATCTCCCTGGCATATTGCATAATTTATGCAGCAGCATACAATAAATTTTTGGACTCACCTTGTGCTGTGCTCACTTGAACAGGAAGGTGGAGCGGCGGTCCTTCTTGTAGGCAAATTTTGTCATCAAACTTTGTCATCAAAGTCTTGCATTCTCTGGCTTTATGGTGCTTTCAAGACAACTGGGAACTCATAACGTCACTGACCTTTAGGTCGGAGCTCAAGAAAGAGGCACGAGTTCCCGACTCGGAATTCCGAGTTGGATGAACGTATTTTACCAGAGTTCCCAGTTGTCTTGAACTCACTGAAGGCTGAGATTACCGAATTCAAAGTTTCCAGTAATTTTGAACATGGCAGAAGTCATGCTGGATTGACACCATGGCCAATGTGTTCAACCTTTTCTGGGCCATGGTGTGTTTGCGAGTGAATGTTTATCCTCAAGGATGATCAATGGAAACAGGATGCACCTGAGCTCAATTTCAAGTCACAAAGCAAAGGGTCTGAATAGGGCTTTCTGAATAGGGCTTTCTCCTATAGAGCTCCATTTTTATGGAATGCTCTGCCTACCCATGTGAGAGACGCAGACTCAGTCTCAACCTTTAAGTCTTTACTGAAGACTTATCTCTTCAGTAGGTCCTATGATTAAGTATAGTCTGGCCCAGGAGTGTGAAGGTGAACGGAAAGGCTGGAGCAACGAACCGCCCTTGCTGTCTCTGCCTTGCCGGTTCCCCTCTTTCCACTGGGATTCTCTGCCTCTAACCCTTTTACAGGGGCTGAGTCACTGACTTACTGGTGTTCTTCCATGCCGTCCATGGGAGGGGTGCGTCACTTGAGTGGGTTGAGTCACTGACGTTGTCTTCCTGTCTAGGTTGGCGCCCCCCCCTTGGGTTGTGCCATGGCGGAGATCTTTGTGGGCTATACTCGGCCTTGTCTTCGGACGGTAAGTTGGTGGTTGTAGACATCCCTCTAGTGGTGTGGGGGCTGTGCTTTGGCAAAGTGGGTGGGGTTATATCCTGCCTGTTTGGCCCTGTCCGGGGGTATCATCGGATTCGGCCACAGTGTCTTCTGATCCCTCCTGTCTCAGCCTCCAGTACTTATGCTGCAGTAGTTTATGTGTCGGGGGGCTAGGGTCAGTCTGTTACATCTGGAGTATTCTCTTGTCTTATCCGGTGTCCTGTGTGAATGTAAATATGCTCTCTCTAATTCTCTCTTTCTCTCTTTCTTTCTTTCTCTCGGAGGACCTGAGCCCTAGGACCATGCCTCAGGACTACCTGGCATGATGACTCCTTGCTGTCCCCAGTCCACCTGGCCATGCTGCTGCTCCAGTTTCAACTGTTCTGCCTGCAGCTACAGAACCCTGACCTGTTCACCGGACGTGCTTGTTGCACCCTCGACAACTACTATGATTATTATTATTTGACCATGCTGGTCATTTATGAACATTTTAACATCTTGACCATGTTCTGTTATAATATCCACCCGGCACAGCCAGAAGAGGACTGGCCACCCCTCATAGCCTGGTTCCTCTCTAGGTTTCTTCCTAGGTTTTTGGCCTTTCTAGGGAGTTTTTCCTAGCCACCGTGCTTCTTTCACACGCATTGCTTGCTGTTTGGGGTTTTAGGCTGGGTTTCTGTTTCTGCTGGGTTTCTGGCTATATAAATATATTTGATTTGATTTGAATACTTATGTAAATACAGTGTTTCTGTTGTTTTTTTTATTACATTTGCAAACAATTCTAAAAACATGTTTTAGATTTTTGATGATGGGGTACTGTGTGTGGATTGATGAGGAAAACAAATAATTTAATACATTTTAGAATAAGGCTGTAACATAACAAAATGTGGAAAAAAGTGAAGGGGTCTGAATACATTCTGAATGCACTGTACATGAAAAGGCACAAAACTGTCTATATAAGGTCCCACAGTTCACAGTGCATGTCAGAGCAAAAACCAAGCCATGAGGTCGAAGGAATTGTCCGTAGAGCTCCGAGACAGGATTGTGTCAATGCACAGATCTGGGGAAGGGTACAAAAAAAATCTGCATCATTCTATAATGGAAGAAGTTTGGAACCACCAAGACTCTTCCTAGAGATGGCTGCCCGGACAAACTGAGTAATCGGGGGACAAGGACCTTGGTTAGGGAGGTGACCAAAAACCTGATGGTCACTCTGACAGAGCTCCAGAGTTCCTCTGTGGATATGGGAGAACCTTCCAGAAGGACAACTATCTCTGCAGCACTCCACCAATCAGGCCTTAAACGTAGAGTGACCAGACGGAAGCCACTCCTCAGTAAAAGGCACCTGACAGCCCACTTGGAGTTCACCAAAAGGCACCTAAAGGACTCTCAGACCATGAGAAACAAGATTCTCTGGTCTGGTGAAACAAAGATTGAACTATTTGGCCTGAATGCTAGCACCATCCCTAAGGTGAAGCATGGTGGTGGCAGCATCATACAGTGGGGATGTTTTTCAGTGGAAGGGACTGGGACACTAGTCAGGATCGAGGAAAAGATGAACGGAGAAAAGTACAGAGAGATCTTGATGAAACCTGCTCCAGAGTGCTCAGGACCTCAGACTGGGGCGAAGGTTCACCTTCCAACAGGACAACAACCCTAAGCACACAGCCAAGACAATGGAGTGGCTTCCAGACAAGTCTCTGAATGTCCTTGAGTGGCACAGCCAGAGCCCGGAATTGAACCTGATCGAACATCTCTGGAGAGAACTGAAAATGTAAAAAAAATATATATATGTTTTTTTGCTTTGTCATTATGGGGTATTGTGTGTAGATCGATGAGGATTACTTTTTTTGTTGTTGCGATTTTAGAATAAGGCTGTAACATAACAAAATGTGGAAAAAGTCAAGGGGTCTGAATACTTTCCGAAAGCACTGTATGTATGTATATACAGTACCAGTCAAAAGTTTGGACACACCTACTCATTCAAGGGTTCTTCTTTATTTTGACTATTTTTTACAGTGTAGAATAATAGTGAATACATAAAAACTATGAAATAACACATATGGAATCATGTAGTAACCAAAAAAGTGTTACATTTTTTTAGATTCTTCATTGCCACCCTTTGCCTTAATGACAGCTTTGCACATTCTTCGCTTGGTGGGCTAAAAATCGGCACCTGCTGGAGGAAACAGATTTTGGGCCGAGTTGGGCCTCTGGCTTCGGCTCTTCCTCTCAGCCTTTACAGACAACAAGGGATGAGAAATGAGAACAATGAGAAACCTAGTCCTACAAAGTAATCCACCCTGAATAGGAATGAGAAAAATGACACTAGGCTGGTTTTATTTTTGCACAAGAACTCTGCCTGGAAGATCTAACAGACGTTGACCAAGTAAAAAAAAGAAATGGGTAAAAGGAACATAGGTGGTTTCTATAGATAAGATGGCATAAACATTTTCTTTGCCAAAAAGATGACAGTTATTAAGAACTTGGAGGTGGTGAACGATGGGAGATTCTTGATATTTGAACTTTCATTACAATCAATCTCAATCCTTTTTGTTTTATGAAATGTAAATGTGATGTATTGATGTTCATTTCCTCTTTTGATCCCCCCAAAACTAGCGAAATGTAAACAAAACCAAAAAGATATACATATATTTATACCATGGCTGGGTCTAATCATGAATGCTTATTGGTTAAAACTCTGTTCCATTTGACTGCGCAATCCACTGTCTCATCAGCCCAGCCAGGCAATTTATAAACTCTCCACTATAAAAAGCATCTAGACATTATCTCACATTTCTTTTAGACTAACATTTCATTTTCAACAGCGGAGATTTGTATAAACCTTTCTGTCTGTCTCTCCGACATTTGCAACATTGTTTTAATATTGAAATTCGATCTCCTGCTGTTCCATAGTATGAACGTGTCGGGACATGACAGACATGTAGAGTTTCACAGCCAGTCGAAATCATGAATCATGAACTTCCCTGGTCATCTCTACTGCCTCTGATCTGGCGGACTCACTCAAAACAAATGCTTCGTTTGAAATTATGTCTGAGTGTTGGAGTGTGCCGATGGCTATCCGTCGATAAAATAAAACAAGAACATGGTGCCGTCTGCTTTGCTTAATATAAGGAATTAGAAATGCTTTATACTTTTACTTTTGATACTTAAGTATATTTGAAACCAAATACTTTTAGACTTTTACTCAGGTAGTATTTTACTGGGTGACTTTCACTTTTACTTGAGTCATTTTCTATTAAGGTATCTTTACTTTTACTCAAGTATGACAATTGAGTACTTTTTCCACCACTGGGAACTGGAACAGCCTTGTTTTCTTTGTGACACTAATCCGTCTGAAATATCCGCAGGTGGGTCTGGTTTGGTGTGCTTTGGACATACTATACAGTACTAGTCAAAAGTTTGGACAAACCTACTCATTCAAGGATTTTTCTTTATTTTTACAATTGTAAACATTGCAGAATAATAGTGAAGACATCAAAACTATGAAGTATATAAACGATATCATAACCGCCATCGATAAAAGATAGTACTGTGCAGCCGTCTTCATCGACCTGGCTTCTCAAATGACTGCCTCACCTGGTTCACCAACTACTTCTCAGATAGAGTTCAGTGTGTCAAATCGGAGGGCCTGTTGTCCGGACCACTGGAAGTCTCTATGGGGGTGCCACATGGTTCAATTCTCAGGCCGACTCTTTTCTCAATGTCGTCACTCTCGCTCTTGCTGCTGGTGATTCGCTGATCCAACACTACGCAGACGACACCATTCTGTATACATCTGACCCTTCTTTGGACACTGCTAACAAACCACTAAAAGACCTTCAATGCCATACAACACTCCTTCGGCCTCCAACTGCTCTTAAATGCTAGTAAAACTAAGTGCATGCTCTTCAACCGATTGCTGCCCGCACCCTCCCGCCCGACTAGCATCACTACTCTAGACGGTTCTGACCTAGAATATGTGGACAACTACAAATACCTAGGTGTCTGGTTAGACTGTAAACTCTCCTTCCAGACTCACATCAAACATCTCCAATCCAAAATTAAATCTAGAATCGGCTTCCTATTTCGCAACAAATCCTCCTTCACTCATGCCACCAAACATACCCTCATAAAACTGACTATCCTACCGATCCTCGACTTCCGCGATGTCAATTACAAAATAGCCCCCAACACTCTACTCTGCAAACTGGATTACATTTACATTTAAGTCATTTAGCAGACGCTCTTATCCAGAGCAACTTACAAATTGGTGCATTCACCTTATGATATCCAGTGGAACAACCACTTTACAATAGTGCATCTAAATCTTTTAAGGGGGGGGGGGGGGGTTAGAAGGATTACTTTATCCTATCCCAGGTATTCCTTAAAGAGGTGGGGTTTCAGGTGTCTCCAGAAGGTGGTGATTGACTCCGCTGTCCTGGCGTCGTGAGGGAGCTTGTTCCACCATTGGGGTGCCAGAGCAGCGAACAGTTTGGACTGGGCTGAGCGGGAACCGTGCTTCCTCAGAGGTAGGGGGGCCAGCAGGCCAGAGGTGGATGAACGCAGTGCCCTTGTTTGGGTGTAGGGCCTGATCAGAGCCTGAAGGTATGGAGGTGCCGTTCCCCTCACAGCTCCGTAGGCAAGCACCATGGTCTTGTAGCGGATGCGAGCTTCAACTGGAAGCCAGTGGAGAGAGCGGAGGAGCGGGGTGACGTGAGAGAACTTGGGAAGGTTGAACACCAGACGGGCTGCGGCGTTCTGGATGAGTTGTAGGGGTTTAATGGCACAGGCAGGGAGCCCAGCCAACAGCGAGTTGCAGTAATCCAGACGGGAGATGACAAGTGCCTGGATTAGGACCTGCGCCGCTTCCTGTGTGAGGCAGGGTCGTACTCTGCGAATGTTGTGGAGCATGAACCTACAGGATCGGGTCACCGCCTTGATGTTAGTGGAGAACGACAGGGTGTTGTCCAGGATCACGCCAAGGTTCTTAGCACTCTGGGAGGAGGACACAAGGGAGTTGTCAACCGTGATGGCGAGATCATGGAACGGGCAGTCCTTCCCCGGGAGGAAGAGCAGCTCCGTCTTGCCGAGGTTCAGCTTGAGGTGGTGATCCGTCATCCACACTGATATGTCTGCCAGACATGCAGAGATGCGATTCGCCGCCTGGTTATCAGAAGGGGGAAAGGAGAAGATTAACCTCTCTAGGCTAGGCGGGACGAATTCGTCCCACCTACGTAACAGCCACTGCTATCCTGTGGCGCGATTTTCAAAACCTTAAAAATCCTATTACTTCAATTTCTCAAACATATGACTATTTTACAGCCATTTAAAGACAAGACTCTCGTTAATCTAACCACACTGTCCGATTTCAAAAAGGCTTTACAACGAAAGCAAAACATTAGAATATGTCAGCAGAGTACCAAGCCAGAAATAATCAGACACCCATTTTTCAAGCCAGCATATAATGTCACCAAAACCCAGAAGACAGCTAAATGCAGCACTCACCTTTGATGATCTTCATCAGATGACAACCCTAGGACATTATGTTATACAATACATGCATGTTTTGTTCAATCAAGTTCATATTTATATCAAAAACCAGCTTTTTACATTAGCATGTGACGTTCAGAACTAGCATACCCCCCGCAAACTTCCGGGGAATTCGCTAACATTTTACTACATTACTCACGATAAACGTTCACAAAAAGCATAACAATTATTTTAAGAATTATAGATACAGACCTCCTCTATGCACTCGATATGTCCGATTTTAAAATAGCTTTTTGGTGAAAGCACATTTTGCAATATTCTAAGTACATAGCCCAGGCATCACGGGCTCGCTATTTAGACACCCGGCAAGTTTAGCACTCACCATAATCATATTTACTATTATAAAATTTCATTACCTTTTGTTGTCTTCGTCAGAATACACACCCAGGACTGCTACTTCAATAACAAATGTTGGTTTGGTCCAAAATAATCCATCGTTATATCCGAATAGCGGCGTTTTGTTCGTGCGTTCCAGACACTATCCGAAATAGTAAAGAAGTGTCACGCGCATGGCGCAATTCGTGACAATAAAATTCTAAGTATTCCATTACCGTACTTCGAAGCATGTCAACCGCTGTTTAAAATCAATTTTTACAACATTTTTCTCGTAGAAAAGCGATAATATTCCGACAGGGAATCTCCTTTTCGGCAAACAGAGGAAAAAATCCCAAAGGGGGGGCGGTCGGGGTCACGCGCATAAGCTAGTGTCTCTTGATCGGCCACTTGAGAAAGGCGATAATGTGTATCAGCCTGGGGCTGGAATGACGACATTCTGTTTTTTCCCGGGCTCTGAGCGCCTATGGACGACGTGGGAAGTGTCACGTTAGAGCAGAGATCCTTAGTAAATGATAGAGATGGAAAAGAAGTTCAACAAATGGTCAGACAGGCCACTTCCTGTAAAGGAATCTCTCAGGTTTTGACCTGCCATTTGAGTTCTGTTATACTCACAGACACCATTCAAACAGTTTTAGAAAATTTAGGGTGTTTTCTATCCATATGTAATAAGTATATGCATATTCTAGTTACTGGGTAGGAGTGGTAACCAGATTAAATCGGGTATGTTTTTTATCCAGCCGTGTCAATGCTGCCCCCTAGCCCTAACAGGTTAATTGTGTGTCGTCTGCATAGCAATGATAGGAGAGACCATGTGAGGATATGACAGAGCCAAGTGACTTGGTGTATAGCGAGAATAGGAGAGGGCCTAGAACAGAGCCCTGGGGGACACCAGTGGTGAGAGCGCGTGGTGCGGAGACAGATTCTCGCCACGCCACCTGGTAGGAGCGACCTGTCAGGTAGGACGCAATCCAAGCGTGGGCCGCCCAACTCGGAGACGGTGGAGAGGAGGATCTGATGGTTCACAGTATCAAAGGCAGCAGATAGGTCTAGAAGGATGAGAGCAGAGGAGAGAGAGTTAGCTTTAGCAGTGCGGAGAGCCTCCGTGACACAGAGAAGAGCAGTCTCAGTTGAATGCCCAGTCTTGAAACCTGACTGATTAGGATCAAGAAGGTCATTCTGAGAGAGATAGCAGGAGAGCTGGCCAAGGACGGCACGTTCAAGAGTTTTGGAGAGAAAAGAAAGAAGGGATACTGGTCTGTAGTTGTTGACATGGGAGGGATCGAGTGTAGGTTTTTTCAGAAGGGGTGCAACTCTCGCTCTCTTGAAGACGGAAGGGACGTAGCCAGCGGTCAAGGATGAGTTGATGAGCGAGGTGAGGTAGGGGAGAAGGTCTCCGGAAATGGTCTGGAGAAGAGAGGAGGGGATAGGGTCAAGTGGGCAGGTTGTTGGGCGGCCGGCCGTCACAAGACGCGAGATTTCATCTGGAGAGAGAGGGGAGAAAGAGGTCAAAGCACAGGGTAGGGCAGTGTGAACAGGACCAGCGGTGTCGTTTGACTTAGCAAACGAGGATCGGATATCGTCAACCTTCTTTTCAAAATGGTTGACGAAGTCATCCGCAGAGAGGGAGGAGGGGGGGAGTGGGAGGAGGATTCAGGAGGGAGGAGAAGGTAGCAAAGAGCTTCCTAGGGTTAGAGGCAGATGCTTGGAATTTAGAGTGGTAGAAAGTGGCTTTAGCAGCAGAGACAGAAGAGGAGAATGTAGAGAGGAGTGAGTGAAAGGATGCCAGGTCCGCAGGGAGGCGAGTTTTCCTCCATTTCCGCTCGGCTGCCCGGAGCCCTGTTCTGTGAGCTCGTAGTGAGTCGTCGAGCCACGGAGCAGGAGGGGAGGACCGAGCCGGCCTGGAGGATAGGGGACAGAGAAAATCAAAGGATGCAGAAAGGGTGGAGAGGAGGGTTGAGGAGGCAGAATCAGGAGATAGGTTGGAGAAGGTTTGAGCAGAGGGAAGAGATGATAGGATGGAAGAGGAGAGAGTAGCGGGAGAGAGAGAGCGAAGGTTGGGACAGCGCAATACCATCCGAGTAGGGGCAGAGTGAGAAGTGTTGGATGAGAGCAAGAGGGAAAAGGATACAAGGTAGTGGTCGGAGATTTGGAGGGGAGTTGCAATGAGATTAGTGGAAGAACAGCATCTAGTAAAGATGAGGTCAGGCGTATTGCCTGCCTTGTGAGTAGGGGGGGGAAGGTGAGAGGGTGAGGTCAAAAGAGGAGAGGAGTGGAAAGAAGGAGGCAGAGAGGAATGAGTCAAAGGTAGACGTGGGGAGGTTAAAGTCACCCAGAACTGTGAGAGGTGAGCCATCCTCAGGAAAGGAACTTATCAAGGCGTCAAGCTCATTGATGAACTCTCCAAGGGAACCTGGAGGACTACAATTTTATGAAAAATAGTAACTTTTTTCAAAAGCCTATCTTCTTTGTTTGTTGCTTGTTTTTTCTCCTATTCAGTCTTGCAGTTTTCTTTTGATTTTTTCCGATGTACTTCACTCTAAAAACCATGTAAATTTCAATATTTGTAGGAGCTCATTTTTCAGCTGCTGCTGCTGCTCAAATTGGAATTCTCTGGATGTAGTCTATCACAGTGCCATCTGTTTTATCACCAAAGCCCCATATAATACCCACCACTGCGACCTGTATGCTCTCGTTGGCTGGCCCTCACTACATATCCGTCGCCAAACCCACTGGCTCCATGTCATCTAAGTTGTTGCTAGGTAAAGCCCCACCTTATCTCAGCTCACTGGTCACCTTAGCAACACCCACCCGTAGCACACGCTCCAGCAGGTATATTGCATTGGTCATCCCCAAAGCCAACACTTTTGTCCGCCTTACCTTCCAGTTCTCTGCTGCCAATGACTGGAACGAATTGAAAAAATCTCTGAAGTTGGAGTCTTATATCTCCCTCTCTAACTTTAAGCTTCAGCTGTCTGATCAGCTTACTTAACACTGTACCTGTACACAGCCAATCTGTAAATAGCACACCCAACCGACTACCGCATCCCCATATTATTACTTACCCTCTTGCTCATTTACACCCCAGTATCTCTACTTGCACATCATCATCTGCAAATTTATCACTCCAGTATTAATGCTAAATTGTAATTATTTTTGCCTCTAGGGCCTATTGCCTACCTCCCTAATCTTCTACATTTGCACACACTGTACATAGATTGTTCTAGTTTTCTTTTGTGTTATTGACTGTACGTCTGTTTATGTGTAACTCTGTGTTGTTGTTTTTGTAGCACTGCTTTGCTTTATCTTGGCCAAGTCGCAGTTGTAAATGAGAACTTGTTCTCAACTGGCCCACCTGGTTAAATAAAGGTGAAATAAAAATTAAATAAATGAAATAACACATATGGAATCATGTAGTAACCAAAAAAGTGTTAAACAAATCTCGAGATTTGAGAATCTTCAAAGTAGCCACCCTTTGCCTTGATGACAGCTTTGCACACTCTTGGCATTCTCTCAACCAGCTTCACCTGGAATGCTTTTCCAACAGTCTTTAAGGAGCAGCTTTTCCTTCACTCTGCGGTCCAACTCATCCTAAACCATCTCAATTGGGTTGAGGTTGGGTGATTGTGGAGGCCAGGTCATCTGATGCAGCACTCCATCACTTTCCTTCTTTGCCAAATAGCCATTACACAGCCTGGAGGTGGGTTGGGTCATTCTCCTGTTGAAAAACAAATGATAGTCCCACTAAGTGCAAACCAGATGGGATGGCATATTACTGCATAATGCTGTGGTAGCCATGCTGGTTAAGTGTGCCTTGAATTCTAAATAAAGCAGTGACAGTGTCACCAGCAAGAGATGCAGAGATCATCCAATCACCTACTCTGTCACACACAAAGACATGGAGGTTGGAACCAAAAATCTCAAATTTGGACTCATCAGAACAGAGGACAGATTTCTACCAGTCTAATGTCCATTGCTCGTGTTTCTTGACCCAAGCAAGTCTCTTCTTCTTATTGGTGTCCTATAGTAGTGATTTCTTTGCAGCAATTCGACCATGAAGGCCTGATTCACGCAGTCTCCTCTGAACAGTTGTTGTCTGTTACTTGAACTCTGAAGCATTTATTTGGACTGCAATTTCTGAGGCTCTGCAGCAGAGGTAACTCTGGGTATTCCTTTCTTGTGGCGATCCTCATGAGAGCCAGTTTCATCATAACGCTTGATGGTTTTTGCAACTGCACTTGAAAAAACTTTCTTGAAATTTTCCAGATTACAGTAATGATGGACTGTCATTTCTCTTTGCTTATTTGAGCTGTTCTTGCCATAATATGGACGGAATAGGGTTATCTTCTGTTTACCACCCCTATCTTGTCACAACACAACTGATTGGCTCAAACGCATTTAGAAGGACATAAATTCCACAAATGAACATTTAACAAGGCACACCTGTTAATTGAAATGCATTCCAGGTGACTACCTCATGAAGCTGGTTGAGAGAATGCCAAGAGTGTGAAAAGCTGTCATCAAAGCAAAGGGTGGCTGCTTTGAAGAATCTCAAATATAAAATATATTTGGATTTGTTTAACACTTACTTTAATTACTGGGTTTCTACTAAACGAACATATGGAATTGTTTTAAGATGGTCATACTAAGGATCATTTAGCTATTTGATTTAGAATTTTAGGACCCCTGTAAGTATGAAATATATATATATATACTGTATATACACACACTTTATTTATTTTGGGTTGAAACAGATAGTAAAAACATTTCTCAAAAGGAAGTATTTTTAAAGTGTCTGTCCAATATCAGAGATTTTAACACTAAAGTACTGCCATATACAGTCTTTATTAGGTACACTCATCTAGACCCGGTTCGGACACTCTTTTGCCTCCAGAACAGTCTGAATGCTTCAGGGACATCCTACAAGGTGTTGGAAACATTCCACAGCGATGTTGGTCCATGGTATCATGCAGTTGATGCAGATTGGACGGCAGTACATTGATGCTGCAAACAGCCCGTTCTATCTCATCCAAAAGACTGGGGACTGCGCAAGCCACTCAAGTAAATTGAACTTGGTGTCATGTTTTCCCCTCCTCAATTGTCCAGTGCTGGTGATCGCTTGCCCACTGGAGCCGCCTTTTGTTTTTAGCTGATAGGAGTGGAAACAGTTGTGGTCGTCTGCTGTAATATCCCATACATGACAAGGATTGACGAGTTGTGCGTTCCAAGATGCCGTTCTCCATACCACTGTAGTAATGCGCCGTTATTTATCTGCCTGTTAGCTTGCATAATTCTTGCCATTCTCATTCAACGTCTCTCATCAACGAGCTGTTTTTGCCCACAGGACTGCCGCTGACTGGATGTTTTTTGTTTGTCGCACCACTCTCTGTAAACCCTGGACACTGTCGTATGTGAAAAGCCCAGGAGGTTGGCCATTTCTGAGATGCTAGATCTGGCGGGCCTGGCACCGACGATCATACCACGCTCAAAGTCACTTAGGTCACTCGTTTTGCCCATTCTAACGCTCAATCAAACAGTAACTGAATGTCTCAATGCCTGTCTGCCTGCTTTATACAGCAAGCCACGGCCATGTGACTCACTGTCTGTAGGAGTGATCCATTTTTGTGAACGTGAAGGTGTACCGTATAAACTGGCCACTGAGTGTATACTTCCATTCATTTTTTTTAACTGGTACAGGGCTACCTTCAGACAAGTCTTGTGAGGCTTGTGGGCATCCTAGAGCAAAACAACCAACATGTACAGCACGTGTTTGTGAGAGTCTCCCCTTTGGTGGGGTCATATTTGTGTTACTTCAGACGAGTCCCGTGACACTTGTGGGGGTTGTTAGCAAAACGGAGAACACCATCGTGTTCATCAATCTCATTTTACCATAATTTGTAGGCCATTTTTTTTATAGGCCCAACCCTTCGGACGCTACAGACGTTTTCATGAGAAGACCAATTTCCGTGATGTCTCCTGGTCCACCTTCCACCGCAGATGCAGAAGGCTGACATCGGCGGATGCGGTATATTGAGACACAGCCCATGCAAAAAACATATCTAGCTTAAACTGATGGATTTTGATGAGCATTCATTTATTATGCTAATTCGATTTCAGCGGGGTGCAGACATCGACTCTAGGGGGACAGATTTCTTTGTCCGACAAGTTGACGTGTTTGGCACTTCAGAGTCAAGAAGTGCGGCTGCGGGTCCGGACTCTGCGCACGCTACGAGTTTGTGTCACAATAGGAGGAGAAAGGCAACTCTAGGTCGGTGTCCTCTTCAGCTTCCCCTCCTTAGAAACGGTCTTGTTTTGAAGAATGTTGTCAGAATCGTATTGTGGACTAACAGCATGAAACTACTAGAGAGTGATATCGAGATGTTAGGAACAGGAAATAACAAATACATATGTTATTAACTGACAGCTATAGTGCTTGCCCGTTTGTAGTCCTAAAAAATAGAAATGAGTTACGGTTTGTTCAGCCATCCCTATGGGGAAAGAATAGGGTTTTGGGATAAATGCAGAAAATAAGGTCTGAGGTTAGTTAACACAGGTTTAGGAGATCTTATACGTTTTGTTCTATGAGATAATGTCCGTCAGTTAACAGGACCTTAATGAATAATGAAGCCTTTATGTGCTTTTTCTGATTACATAAATGCTTAAAAATTCAAAATTGACATTAGCTGATGAATAATTACATCATAAAACAAAAGTATAAGATAACCTATACCTGTGTTTAACACAGGCCTTATTTCGGTGTTTATTATAAAACTGCATTAATTTCCATATAGGCTTTGCCCATCAAACCATGGCTGAGTTAGTGCCTACAAAAAGCCAGGCAGACTAACGTTAGTTAACTAATTAATTTGCTAGCTATCATACAGTAGGCATATAATTAAGAAATACGACACGAGGGGGTGTGGTATATGGCTAATATACCATGGCTAAGGGCTATTCTTTTGCACGCCGCAAAGCGGAGTATTGGCCATATACCACAAACCTCCGAGGTGCCTTATTGCTATTATAAACTGGTTACCAACGTAATTACAGCAGTAAAAATACATGCCTTGTCATACCCGTGGTATACGGTCTGATATACCACGGCTGTCAGCCAATCAGCATTCAGGACTCGAACCACCCAGTTTATAATAATAATTATATAGTTAATATAAGTAGACATGCAATCATAATTGACTGTAGCTCATGTAAAGCACCTACAAGCTACCGGTGGCTGAAAACACAATCGTTGCGGGATGAACGAGTGAGGAATTGCAGGGCAAGGGCGGTCCATTTAAAATTCATTCCTTCCTCCCTCGCACTGCAAGTGTAAACTCGTCAGACGTCATGATAAGTCATCAGAGGTGTCCACTTGATTTGAAGGCTGAGGGTATGTCTTTTAAGCGTTTGGAATGTAACCAGTGTATTGAACAGCGAATGTGTAGGCATTCATAGAACTACGTCACTGTATAGAACGGCGAACGTGTAGCCAAAAACTACAAAGCCCACATGGTAGTGGTACACAAGACGCTGTCTGATGATGCTGCTTTGACAAAAGAACCCACACCCCTCAATACTTACCACAGCCACAAAGTCATAAACCCCTCTATTTCTACAATATTCATAAAATCGGATTTTAAACCTAACCTTAACCACACTGCCAACCTTATACCTAACCTTAAATTAAGACCAAAAAGCACATTTTTGTTTTCATGAATTGTTTTGCATATTTTGGACTTTGTGATTGTGGTAACTAGTGAAAGCCTTAAATCATCCGGAAAAGGAACGCTATTGAGTGAGTTGAATAGCTATTTAGTATTTGCTTTAAACGTTAGTATCGTTTAAATTAATCTGATAGCCATTACATTGGTCAATTATTTAAATGCATGTTGGTTTTGTTCATTCACAACATATATATATTTCTTCAAGAAACATGCCACTGTCGTGGCGGTTTTGCACCAGTTCACGTTAGCTAGCTAGCGTTATTAGCCTTTGATGGCAGTCGGTAGATAAAAGGCAATAGGTGAAATTCTTGCCACTTTGATACTTTCCTCATAGCAGGGAAATAGCGTTCTGTTTAGTAAGCTAGGCAGATAAATGTCATTACTTAATCATTATTACCATATGCTTATTTGCATTCGCCTTAACAAGATACTGACAGCTAGCTAACTCCGTTTAATTTGTGTTTATACCGGTAACTTTGCTGCTTGTTAGTTAACTAACGTTACAGGATCTTGCTATCAGAGCCAAAATGTGCAAGTCGAAGATCTGAATTAAAATTTTGTTGAATGACAGTTTGCAATACATTTTCTTCTGATTTGTTCTCCTTCAAAGCTGTGAAGTTGGCCTACTTGGTGATGGTGGGGTTGTGAGGACCTGGACTACAAGGAAGGCACAAAAGACGACAGGCTGGGAAGCTCTGAAACAACCATCATGCTCAGGAACTGCACTGTCAATGTTAAGGACATTACTGCAAAGCTGTCAAGTGCTCATTGACTAGCTGACCTCTTATAGGGCCCTTATCCCCTACTTTTCGACTTCACGAGTAGACACACTAACAAATGCAGTAAGAGGGAAGTAATATTCACCCACAAACAGACACTCTTGAATTGAAAACATGGTGGATAACCGCTACGCTACGGCCCTGGTCATTGGCTCTGTTCTGAGTCTGCTGGCCACTGTCTATCTCTCCATTGCTGTGGGAACACAGCACTGGTACCAGTACCGAAGTCCGCCCGGCAACCATGAGGCCAGCAATGCTTCGGAGCTCCATGAGGACTTCATCAACGGGGAGTTTGATGAAAAGACCTACAGCGACACGCTGTTCCGCCTCAACGGCACACTGGGGCTGTGGTGGAGGTGTGTGCAGGTGCCAGGCAAGTCATACTGGTTCAAAGAGCCTGGTAAGAACCTACACACACTAGAGTGGAGGAGCGGGGTCACTGAACACATGACTAAGTCACATTGGTTAAAAGCGTCTGCTAAATGGCATTTATTATATTACTATATATTATTATGATTATATATAAATATATTATATTTATTACAGCGTTCATTGCAGGTGTTGGTACAGAAAGGGTGCGCTGGATACACAGGTGGACCAGTTACACATAGCTGTGCCAATCAGTGTTAAACACCATGCTAATATTGTATTATAAAATAAAGGCCTCCTTTTTTCTGATACCCACACAGGAGCAACACTGGGTTTGATAATTGTATATATATTTGGTGCTTACTTCCAATGAGCCTGGGGTTCAATATGATCGCAGGTTGTCGACAATGCAGCTTTTTAAAGGTAATTTCTGATTGAGCGGACATCTGCAGCGTTTAACCGTGAATGCAAACGTGTGAACATTGCCTTTAAAAGCTGCAATGTCGACAACCCACATCCGATTGAATCCCGGCCTAACTCTCTGTCTCTTCTCTTGTATTTTCAGATCCTAAAATGGTAACACAGTGTGTGAGCTTCACTCTGCCTCAACAGTTTGTACCCAAGTACAAAGAACCAGGGAATCACAACACTGGGGAAGACCTGCTTCGGACATGTGAGTCTTGCCTTGCAGCCACACACACATACAGTGCCTTTGGAAAGTATTCAGACCCCTTGACTTTTTCTAAATTTTGTCACGTTACAGCCTTATTCTAAAATGGATTAAAAATAATAATAATAATCCTCAGCGATCTATACAGAATAACCCATAATGACACAGCGAAAACAGGTATTTAGAATTTTTTTGCTAAAAAATGAAATACCATATTTACATAAGTATTCAGACCCTTTGCTACTAGACTCGATATTGAGCTCAGGTGCATGCTGTTTCCATTGATCATCCTTGATGTTTCTACAACTTGATTGGAGTCCACCTGTGGGAAATTTAATTGATTAGACATGATTTGGAAAGGCACACACCTGTCTATATAAGGTCCCACAGCTGACAGTGCATGTCAGAGCAAAAACCAAGCCATGAGGTCAAAGGAATTGTCCATAGAGCTCCGAGACAGGATTGTGTCGAGGCACAGATCTAGGGAAGGGTACCAAAACGATTTCTGCAGCATTGAAGGTCCCCAAGAACACAGTGGCCTTTCTTAAATGGATTAAGTTTGGAACGACCAAGACTCTTCCTAGAGCTGGCAGCCCGGCCAAACTGAGCAATCGGGGGAGAAGGGCCTTGGTCAGGGAGGTGGGACCTTATGGTTACTCTGACAGAGCTCTAGAGTTCCTCTGTGGAGATGGGAGAACCTTCCAGCAGGACAACCATCTCTGCAGCACTCCACCAATCAGGCCTTTATGGTAGAGTGGCCAGACGGAAGCCACTCCTCAATAAAAGACACATGACGGCCCACTTGGAGTTTGCCAAAAGGCACCTAAAGGCTCTCAGACCATGAAAAAAAAGATTCTCTGGTGTGATGAAACCAAGATTTTACTCTTTGGCCTGAATGCCAAGTGTCACGTCTGGAGGAAACCTGGCACCATCCCTACGGTGAAGCATGGTGGTGTCGGCATCATGCTGTGAGGGTATTTTTCAGCGGCAGGGACTGGGAGACTAGTCAGGATTGAGGGAAAGCTGAACGGAGCAAGGTACAGAGAGATCCTTGATTGAAAACCTGCTCCAGAGCGCTCAGGGCCTCAGACTGAGGCGAAGGTTCACCTTCCAGCAGGACAACGACCCTAAGCACACAGCCAAGAAAACGCAGCAGTGGCTTCAGAACAAGTCTCTGAATTTCCTTGATTGGCCCAGCCAGAGCCTGGACTTGAGTCTGATCGAACATCTCTGGAGAGACCTGCAGCAACGCTCCCCATCCAACCTGACAGAGCTTAAAAGGATCTGCAGAGAAGAGCGGGAGAAACTCCCCAAATACACATGTGCCAAGCTTGTAGCGTCATACCCAAGAAGACTCAAGGCTGCCAAAGGTGCTTCAACAAGTACTGAGTAAAGGGTCTGAATACGTATTTAAATGTGATATTTCTGTTTTTTATTTTTCATTAATTAGCCAAAATTAGAATAAGGCTGTAACCTAACAAAGTGGAAAATAGCCAAGGGGTCTGAATGTTTTCCTAAGGCACTGCACATACACACAATGTATAAACATACTGTAGTTCAAACAACGTTCACTACTTTTATTTAGTTTAAGTTTTATAAAACATGTATTTTTCGTTTTTATATTATTTAGAATCCGTTTTAGTTTTAGGGACAGAAAGTAGACTATGTGTGGGAGGCTAGGAAATGCATCAGGTGATGGGTCAGGTCATAGGTTAGGTTTAAAGGTAGACTCAACGAGATGACATAGATGCACGAAGTTAACAGTAGTAGTGGGTCAATTTCCTCAACAACCAGCAGCATTAAAGAGCGAGGCTAAACTTCTCAGCTGTTTTAGTCCCGTAGCTACCACGTTGTAGAAGCGTGAAGTGCACCCGTATACATGCACAGCTACTTTGTGTTAGAGCGAAGTCTTGCATCACGCTCCTTTCGTTGGATGTGATCGAGTAGTAAGGCTAACAAAGCCGACTGTTCGATGAGTGAAGTCTGGGGAGGTGCATCTGTGACATTAGTGGTTTTCAAACAGCAAGGCTCAGATCAACATGATGGCAGTGTCAACAGCCTTCCCTGTGGCTCAGTTGGTAGAGCATGGTGTTTGCAACGCCAGCATGGTGTGTGCAACGCCAGGGTTGTGGGTTCGATTCCCACGGGGGGCCAGTACAAAAAAAAATACAAAAAAATGCATGAAATGTATGTATTCACTACTGTAAGTCGCTCTGGATAAGAGCGTCTGCTAAATGACTAAAATGAAAAAATGTAAATGTAACATAGCTGCGATTGTTTATCTTTTTTTTTTTCTTTATAAATGTTGAAATGAACTTTCTAAACCCCCATATCACACACTCAACAGCAGAAAACATAGGCCTAACTTGTACAATGAATTGGTTAGAGAGGTCTCAAAGATCACTTTGATTTGTATCCCCTGTTCTGCAGTTGCACCTCTGACTTCACTCCTCGACTTTCGTCTACAGTCGGTTGCTTGAACCTTACCACTCAAACCCAATCTGTGACCCACCAGATTCAGAAGCTTGAAAACCCTGTTAGATTTATTTTCCTAAAATTTAGAGAGAAAAAAACACTGATCTTTTTTTGTGTTCTTTTTGGAGTCGTATAATTTTAGTTTTTCAAACAGGTTTGTTAATTATTTTATTTCAGTTTCCAGATTAGTTTTAGTTTGTTTTCATTTACTATAATAACCTTGGTTCAAACTAAGTGTTTCATAGAAATGAGTTGGAAATTTGGTGATTTGTTATTGTTACTGACAGGCATGTGATCTCTTTCCCTTTCTCTCTCAAGCAAACAGACACACAGCCACGCATTCGTAATAAACATTGGTTTGGCATTACAAAGCTCTTTCTTCAGATATTGTTTATCTGTCTACGAAACTATAAAAATAACTTTATTTGTACTGCACTTTTCTGACATTTCTAAATTGGTTTCTCTCGGTGTCTGAGCAGACCTGTGGAGGTGCCAGTTCCTGCTGCCTCTGGTGTCCCTAGCTTTGGTGTTCCTCAGTGGGCTCATCGGTGTGTGCGCCTGCCTCTGCCGCAGCATCACCCCCACCCTGGGTGTAGGAGTGCTCCACCTGTTGGCAGGTTTGAGAACTACATGGATAATCACAATGCCTCTCAACTCCCTTAATCTCACCACACACACAAATTACACCCAACAACACATGTAAAAAGTACTAATGAAAGCTAGGGGATTCATGAAAGTCAAATGTACAATTGAATGAAGTTACATTCATTGTTGTCCTTCCCATCCAGGTCTATGTTCCCTGGGCACAGTGTGCTGCTTCCTGGCTGGCATGGACCTGCTCCACAGGGTCTCAGTGCTTCCCAAAGGTGTGGACGGCTCCCTGGGCTGGTCCCTCTACCTGGCCCTCATCTCCTCACCGCTGCAGATGATGGCGGCCGCCCTCTTCCTGTGGGCCGCCCGGAGCCACCGCCAGAACTACACCCGCATGACTGCCTACCGGGTGGCCTAAAGAGACTGGGGTTTATTTTATATGTCAGGGTTGCTTTCAGTAAGAGCATAACGTTTTGAAATGGAAAATGTGAAGTTGTAGTGTTTCCAGTCACATGCAGACTCCAATTTGTAGAAGGTGAGATTGTTTCTATGAAATGGCTACGTTTCTAAAAATTTTACAAACTGCATGTTTTACTGAATGTGACCCTAAACTAATCCTAAATGGCAGTCTACACAACAATGATTTATACTCCTGAGGGGTATCCTACGAAGCAGACTTGAGTAGTTAGCAAGGTAACTTTGGTCAAGTCCGAGTTCAATTCGGCATACGAAAGTGGCTCACCTTTTAGCCAAATACGTACATTTCTATGGCAACGAACCCTAAAGAACTAACCTGCTCCGGGGCAGACTAACTTGCAGCTAACTCCACTTACCCTGAATAAAATGACTGAGCCTTGAGTTGAGGACCAATGGAATCAGATTCCCCTCTATCAACGATTGCGTTGTCATCCCTTTCATTTGAGGAAGACGAATGATTTAATCAAATGTTTTGTTGGTGTAAAAAAGAAAAAAAATGGTATTTCTTTACACATTTAGTAATGACCAAATGCATTTCAAACTTCAATGTAATGTAACACTTTTGTATATAACGCCCTAAATATTTTGGGGGGGATTGGAGTGGGAAGAAAGTGCTTGTGCGTTGACGAGCACGCCAAAGACGGCATTCACGAGAAGTAATAAAACAAAGATGGCTGGTTAATTTTGGAAAACCCTGAGTAGTTTTAGCTTGCTTCGTTGGACACCCCTCTGCTCTTGGAAGGCCTTTGTATGTTTGCGTCTGTCTTAGCCCAGCGCCAAAGCTGTTAAAGGTCCTGATCTGGGTCTCGTTCAGGGGGGTGCAACGTACTGAAACATTGCGAATAGAAATGTGATAATTAGAGCTGACATTTCTTACTCGTCATGTCAGAGTATCTGAAGGCTCCACAACGTTGCACCCTACTGAACACAACTCGAGTCATTTTGTGCCGGGCTGGGACAAAAGCCTGCGCACTTTGGCCTCGCCAGGACGAGGCATGAAGAGCACATGGTGGCCCAATGATTCACTCTGTAACAGCTACGCATTTAAAGTGTTGTCGTCATGACAATCCTCCCCGTTACTATACCTGAATGACAGATTTTAGGGTGACAACCTTCACAACACCTTAACTACACCCCACAGGGTGGCCTAAACAATCACTCCACCTTAAGCACAACTGTTTGACAGCTGACACTAGCCAATAAAACCTCAAACGAGACATCACCTGTATAAACGTATCCTAAGAGATTCATAGAGACAAGTGGTCAATTTGATTTGATTTTGCGATTAATTTGTCCCCAGCAGCACATACTGTACGGGCATCAGGTAAAACAAAACCTGTGGTTGATTATGAGAAGGTGAGGTGCGTTTTATGTTTTTCTTGAAACCTTTTGTTTGTATGTGCATCTTTAGCGATGCTTTTTTTTTTATTCAAGTAAACAACAGTTGGAGTCATATTTTGCCTTTGCTTCTGTTGCCATCTCTACCATTTATGAATGAAAGCTTTTTGCATCACTGCATGGATGGATAATCCTAGCCTTTTTTGTGGGTTTTCCTAAACTACATTTTTTGTTGTTGTGGTTTTGTATTATGCTATCTATAGCGCGTTGTAGTGACATGACCCCATTTGCCTACATTTAATTTTTTAAATTTTATTTCAGCAGATGACAATTTCCTGCTTAATTTTGTCATATGTTGATTGAATGTCACTTATTGGAATGTAACCACTTCTTTGCCATTGTCATCCATATTTGTTAACTTAAACTTTTTGAATGTAAAGACATTTTGTCCTGTGTTGTTTTGACGCCACTATAGCTAACCTGTGTTTTGATCTTCCTCTTGATGTTTATGATATTTTTTTGGTTATGTTGAAGTAAGTGTAGTTACAATACTTAGGTTTTCTGAAGCCTACAGTGTTTTGAAGCCTGCTTGAAACTACCAATGACAAGACAACTGGCACTAACTCCAAGTACGCTTGGTAAATGAGCACTCAACAGATACGGTTTACTTGGACACATTTTATGAAGGGTGTTTAAATGTGTTGAAACACCTTATGGCTTTTGTGTTTTTATATGTCACTATACCTAAAGCACACTGCTTAATTTTTTTCCATAAGAATAAATTAAACCTTTGCTGACCTCCGGTCTGGTCTGAGTGTTAATATTGTATGTGCGTGAGAGTGTGTTTTAAATAATTAAATGGTGTGTGTGTAACATGAGGAAAGACCACACCTTAAACAATTTACATCTCCTTCCCTCTTGACAATCAAACAATTTACAACTCCCATTCGCCAATCAATGGCTGTATATACTCACCCATTCCAGTTCTTGTTATCGTGATCTTTGATAGTGTTCTGCATCCCTCCACCACCCATCTCCTCCCTTCTCTGCTCTTCTTGTTTTTTCCAGGATACATTAACTTTGCTGAGAAGCAGATACCACCAGGACTCTCACCCCAAACACTGTCTTCATCTCCCGATACCATAACGTCCAAGAAACCATCCTCCCGAACCATCACGCTCTTTCAACCATTCCGAACCATTATGCTCCTTTAATCATCCAGGGTTCTTCTCGATGCTGTGACACTACCTCTGACGATGCCTACCAAGACAACCACCTATCAATCATCCAACTTCATGCCAAACTAAAGCTGATTTTTGCATGACGACATTCTGCGTTGATACACTACATGACCTACAGTATGTGGACACCTGCTCGTTGAAAATCTTCCAAAATCATGGGCATTCATTTGGAGTTGGTCCCCCCTTTGCTATAACAGCCTCCACTCTTCTGGCAAGGCTTTCCACTAGATGTTGGAACATTTCTACGGGCACTTGCTTCCATTCAGCCACAACTGCATTTGTGAGGTCGGTCACTGATATTGGGCAATTAGGCCTGGCTCGCAGTCAGTGTTCCAATTCATTCCAAATGTGTTTGATGGAGTTGAGGGTAAGGCTCTGTGCAAGCCAGTCAAGTTCTTCCACACCGATTTCGACAAACGATTTCTGTATGGACCTCACTTTGTGCACTGGGTCGATGTCATGCTGAAACAGGAAAGGGCCTTCCCCAAATGTATGCCACAAAGTTGGAAGCACAGAATCGTCTAGAATATCATTGTATGCTGTAGCATTAAGATTTACCTTCACTGGAACTAAGGAGCCTAGCCCGAACCATGAAAAACAGCCCCAGACCATTATTCCTCCTCCACCAAACTTTACAGTTCGCACTTTGCAGATTCGTCCATCGGACTGCCAGATGGTGAAGCGTGATTCATCACTCCAGAGAACGCATTTCCACTGCTCCAGAGTCCAATGGCGGCGAGCTTTACAGCACTCCAGCCAACGCTTGGCGTTGCACATAGTGATTTTAGGCTTGTGTGCGGCTGCTCGGCCATTGAAACCCATATCAGGAAGCTCCCGATGAATAGTTATTGTGCTGAAGCTGCTTCCAGAGGCAGTTTGGAACTCGGTAGTGAGTGTTGCAACCGAGGACAGACGATTTTTACTCGCTATGCGCTTCAGCATTCGCAATCCCGTTCTGTGAGCTTGTGTGGCCTACTACTTCGTGACTGAGCAATTGTTGCTGCTAGACGTTTCCCCTTCACAATGACAGCACTTACAGTTGACAGGGGCAGCTCTAGCAGGGCAGAAATTTGACACACTGACTTGTTGGAAAGGTCTCATCCTATGACGGTGCCACGTCGAAAGTCACTGAGCTCTTCAGTAAGGCCAATCTACTGCCAATGTTTGTCTATGGACATTGCTAGCTGTGTACTTGATTTTATATACCTGTCAGCAATGGTTGTGGCTGGAATAGCCAAATCCACTCATTTGAAGGGGTGTCCACATAATTTGTAAATATAGTGTACCTTTAACCTTTTCCTGCATTAAACTATCTCAAAGGTGTCGTCTGTACGTAGAACATTTTTAAATGGAGCAATGAAATGCAACATTACATCACTATGAAGACAACTAATTAAACAGAAAATGTACATGTTTAATTGAAATACTAGGTTATTGCATTGAACCATGCATCCTTTCACATACAGTATTCCTGAGGATATTTGGTGATGACTAAAAACAATAGAATTAAAAATCAATTGAAAATGAGGTTAGACTAGTCAGTGCTTCTTAAGGTTCTGTGCGTGTTTTCCCTTTAATTCTCCCGCTCTTCAAATTGTCTCTTTTCCTCCCCCTCTACCTTCATCAACCTTTCTTCACTTGCAAGGGGGGGATAGTGAGTGTCATCTTTCGTGCCAGGTGGAATGCAATACTCTTCTCATAGTATGCACACTCGTTCACAAAGTAGGGATGGAGGACTTCTACCCCTTCGTACTTCACTATCTCCCCAGAAAACATCAGGAACATGGGATCTCCCGGATGGAGGAGGCAGAAGTCACGGTCCTGGTGAGAAAGATTCACATCAGCATGCTTTGCATTTAGATAATGTACTAGGTCTATGCTGTGAAGTTATACTAAAATGAAAACAATGCCTTCCAACATGGAGAAAGTTATCATTTGTTTTGTTTTGTTTTAAACCTTCTAATAGTGGGGAAAGCAGAATGTTGCTTGAGAGTGATCAGTGTGCATAAGTAGTAGATTGAGAAAGTCTTCCTATTGGGAAGAAGGGAGTCCTAGTTGGAGGAAATTATCAGATTATGGAGACTAGTGAAAGTAACAAAGTGAATGGTAATTGGCTTTCAGATAACAATCCAATAATGCAATATTTTAGTAATTTGAAGAAGATTAAGCATTGGGATTGATATTAAATTAGAGGCCGCTCACTCTTCAAGGCCTGGTCCACTGCTCTCATGTTTAAGTCATCTGTTGTTTGTGATTTAAGATAAGCTTCCTGTGGAACAATAGCTGCCAGTACACACTGAACTCAAACAGGCTGTAAGAGACACAGTGTGGAAATTTGGGACATTTTGTACACCATTGTATGTCAATGCAACAGGTCAAAAAAGATTAAGATTACATGAGAGTTGTTTACTTTAGAAGGTGCCCAATTCAGCTTTACGGGACACCGTATCATCTGATGTGTCTGAAAAGTGCAGCGTGCTATTCAGGTAGGATGCAATTTTGTATTTTTTTTGTATTTTTAAGAATTTATTTTATCTTTACTGCATATCATTGTTATTATTGTAGGCCTATTTATTCATCTAAACCAATTCTTGAAATATGCTAAATGTGTTTTGTTTCATCCTGCTGAGACATTTATGTTGGCTAAATTAAGTTTGATCGGTCTTTTTAATTATGTGCTCTGTATTTAACTTAAGATATGTTAGAAGTAACTTTTGTAAAATAAATATCATTAGCCTATAGCTGTAATGTGTTGAGTATGGTAGGCACTAACCTTTCTTGGTCATTTCTGCAATATAGACTGTTTAAATCTTCTGTGAAGGTTTTGTTTCATTCTGTTGAGCCATTTTCTTTGGCCAAATTAAGTTCCAACTGTAATGTTGTGTCTGCCTTGGTATAATATTCTGCTCATATTTTCCCTATAAACAATGGCTTGACTTACTTTTGATATTGCCCTAATAAAATGTTGAAACGGTGTGGCTATTAACCTATTATACTGCAGGCCTATGATATTAAGGCAGTCCACTACGGCGCTCCAACTGACTCTGACAGTTGAACTTGAGGTGAGGAAGAAAGTTTTAGGCCTACCAGAGTTACTCCTATAATCTAACAATATAATGTTTATCTTTATAAAAAATATTATAATAGAAAAACAACGAATTAGCCTCCTGTACGCCTATATCTGTATAGCAGACACAGTAGCCTGACGCAGTATCTGACAAGGACAAAGAAATGCATGTCGGTGTCGTAGCATGCCGCCAGCATATCTCTCTCTCTCTCTCTCCTCTCTCTCTCTCTCTCTCTTTTCTCTCTCTCTCTCTCTCTCTGGGCTCTGGGGCTAGGCTTAAGATTCTCTTCCTTTATATCTATTTTTAAATATTAATATCATATAGTGGACACCTAAGCCTATACAGTGCCCTGATGCATTTAGCGTACAAACCTCTGACAGCTGAACCGTGAGGTGGACAATTATTGTTTTAGGAAACTAAAAAACAAATAAAACAATATGCTATGAAGTTTTACTTATGCTAAACATGGAAACAAAATGAATAGAGTTTTTGTCATTTGTTATAGGCTGTTTTTAAGGACATGTAAATGTGGCTAATTTGGCCATTATCCATAGTTTATTGTTTGCGTTGGCTGCGTGGGTGGACACTCTAATTGGTTAAGCACCCAATGCATATGGACTACCGGTAAATTTCTCAAATGTCCGATTAAATAAAAACCTTCCCAACTACTTGTCCAGCGTCAAATTGTCATAATCGGAAACCCTGATATGTGTATACTGTATACAGTATATAGTATAGACTACACTAGGGTACAAAATAAACTTCCCAATGACACTGATTCACCCAATGATGAAGGTGAAGCATAGGCTACTCACTGGTGATGGCCGATGAGCTCGTGACAATATCTCAAGATAAGCTACTTTGAAAAACAGTGCTGTTCACTCAGAATCACTCAAAAGTTGTTTCGAATTTTTCAGCAGTAGGCATTTACTTTTCAAACGGTAGGCCTACGTTTTTCTCAAAATTGTATTTTGAAATTTGTGAAAGGCAAACTGGCAGCTGCAACCAACCATAGAAATACAATCCAAAAATGACAGCTCCCACTCATGTCAGAACTGGCAGCCATTGATAGTGTACAAAACTTAATCCACAGCTATTTTTTAGAAGCTAGTTATCCTCTGTCGCTAAATTATACACTCTGGTTTAGTATTTTGAATGATTTAATTTATGTCTTTTCAGACAGGAGTAATATAACTTTAGGAGAAAACATTTTATTTTTGTTGCCTAATTATGGCAAAAGTATTTCAATTTATCAGGGGGTGCTGCAGCTGATTCCAGCAGCTATGCATTGAAGGGTTCATTTACAGGACTTTAACCAACTGCAGGAAGATTCAATTATATACAAGGGCAGAAGGTTCCTGAACCTGTAGTTGGGGATGTATGGCAGCAGTGATTTGATTGGTCTCTGGGTCTCTTGGGTAGTCTACACTCTTCACGAAGGTGTACACATCGTCCACCTCGCCACCTTCAAAGGCACTTCCTGGTAGAGATAAGATGAGAGATGGTTTGTAATTGGTTAATGACTAGAATAGAATCGAAAAATGTAATTTCTCTTGAAAGGAAACTTGTCTTGATACATACATATACGTTATATACAAGAGCACAGGCCAGTTATAGTACACAAGATAGGAAAAAATATGCAAAATACAATAACCACAAATGCCATAAAGACTAACAGCATAGTGTTGAATGGTAGGCACTTGTGCATGAAGAAAATCTAATTGTATCTGTTCCTGGTACGTGGGAGCTAGATGCTTGTAGGTATGAATGATGTTAATGCTATTCTTGTTGTTGACCAAGGCTGTAGGCCAGGTAGCGATGATCAAGGGTTGTTGTGTATTCTGTGTGTAGGGGATGTGAGGGGTCAGCAATGTTTACGGTCGATGGGAGTTCAAGTACCAGAGTTGAAGCACTGGACCCAATCTAGTGTCTGGTCGACTGCCTCCTTCATGATGTTGAAGATGTCGGCTCTGACCACACCATGGGGTTGAGGTCCCACCTCTATCGCTGTGGAGTGACAGCATTAGAATGAACACATTTGTCATGTAAATGTTTCCTATGAACACATAGCACAAGCACAAACACTTACAGAAGCCATGCTTCCCCAGGGAGTCCTGAGAGTAGGCATCAGCTAGTGGTAGATCCAGCAGGATAAACCTCACTGGCGCTGAGGTTATCTTCCTCTGAGAACACAACAGATTAACACTTTACACTCCCATATAACCCAGATTATAGCAGTCAGATGAAGCCCTTCTCCTCATAGAAATCAGGTCAGATGGTGCATGCACATCCCCTTTAAGACAGACATAGAGTCATGTTGAAATTATACTCCAATCAATCCAGCCAGCTAAATTAAGTTTCCATCCAATTGGGAACAGATTTTCATACGAATATTCTAAAATCTGCATTAAGAAAATATGCCAATTTTCCCACCAGTGGTGTGTTTCCACTAAATTAACTTGTTGAGGATAGAAATGAGTGCGTGATGTACTTTTTCGCAATGTGTTTCCATCACATTCTCAACTCTAAAAAAACTGTTGCGTGAAATAGCAAATGTTCTTGGCACTCGCGCTCTAGCAAACCGCAGCGTACAACAGCTCGCAGATACACTGCGGGTAGGCTATGTGGGTAGGCTAGTCTACATTATAAGATTATTATGGGTAAGAGCAAGAATGCTTTTTATTTGTCAAATGGCAGTCAAGCATCGATCATCATGTCACCAGAATAAGGCTCTCGATATTTATTGGAAAGGAGCATCAAGCACTTTCACCATCTGTAACCTAATAAACTCTATAGTTTCCCGAGTCGTAGTGGGAGGACCACACACCATATCACCGTGTGACTCCAAGTTGACTTATACATGATGGTTATTATATCAATATTTGCGCATTAAAGGTGTTTGTAGCGCCATTTCTTTACTATCATAACACATTTTGACACAAAAAGATCCCACCATATCGAATGAACATTGATAAATTGTACCGAAACGTCCTGTTTCCATCGCAGGTGTCATGATTATTTTTTTTTACACAGTGTGACTTTACTCGCATAAAAACTGTGGATGGAAACGTGGTTAAAGACAGCAACAGACAGAATAATGTCCTTCCCCTTCCAGACAGCAATGCTTCCAACCAGCATATTGTCTCAATGACAGTAACAGACAGATTAACCATCCACTTTCCCTTTAAAACAGATTTATTTTTATTTTATTTCACCTTTATTTAACCAGTTAGGCTAGTTGAGAACAAGTTCTCATTTACAACTGCGACTTGGCCAAGAATAAAGCAAAGCAGTTCGACCCTTACAACAACACAGAGTTACACATGGAGTAAAACAAACATACAGTCAATAATACAGTAGAAACAAAAAGGAAAAAAAGTCTATATACAGTGTGTGCAAATGAGGTAAGATAAGGGAGGTAAGACAATAAATAGGCCATGGTGGAGAAGTAATTACAATATACCAATTAAACACTGGAGTGATAGATGTGCAGAAGATGAATGTGCAAGTAGAGATACTGGGGTGCAAAGGAGCAAGATAAATAAATAAATACAGTATGGGGATGAGGTTGTTGGATGGGCTATATTACAGATGGGCTATGTACAGGTGCAGTGATCTGTGAGCTGCTCTGACAGCTGGTGCTTAAAGCTAGTGAGGGAGATATGAGTCTCCAGCTTCAGAGATTTTTGCAGTTCATTCCAGTCATTGGCAGCAGAGAACTGGAAGGAAAGACGACCAAAGGAGGAATTGGCTTTGGGGGTGACCAGTGAGATATACCTTCTGGAGCGCGTGCAACAAGTGGGTGCTGCTATGGTGACTGGTGAGCTGAGATAAGGCGGGGCTTTACCTAGCAGAGACTTGTAGATAACCTGTAGCCAGTGGGTTTGGCGACGAGTATGAAGCGAGGGCCAGCCAACGAGAGCGTACAGGTCGCAATGGTGGGTAGTATATGGGGCTTTGGTGACAAAACGGATGGCACTATGATAGACTGCATCCAATTTGTTGAGTAGAGTGTTGGAGGCTATTTTGTAAATGACATCGCCGAAGTCGAGGATGGGTAGGACGGTCAGTTTAACAAAGGTATGTTTGGCAGCATGAGTGAAGGACGCTTTGTTGCGATATAGGAAGCCGATTCTAGATTTAATTTTGGATTGGAGATGCTTAATGTGAGTCTGGAAGGAGAGTTTACAGTCTAACCAGACACCTAGGTATTTGGTAGTTGTCCACATATTCTAAGTCAGAACCGTCCAGAGTAGTGATGCTGGACGGGCGAGCAGGTGCGGGCAGCGATTGTTTGAAGAGCACGCATTTAGTTTTACTTGCATTTAAGAGCAGTTGGAGGTAACGGAAGGAGAGTTGTATGGCATTGAAGCTCGTCTGGATGTTAGTTAACACAGTGTCCAAAGATGATCGATCTTAATTCCCTCGCACGCAAACAAAATAACATAGAGAGCCTATTTGATGGCCCACATTGGGGGCTGGCAGTACAACTAAGAACAAGAGGACGTTGTTCTTAGTTGTACAAAGATCAGGTCTTGGATCAGTTTCCCTTGTCCTTGATCCTCATTTTATTTAATTGAATTGAAACTCTGGTCACCTGGATTTGTCTATAGATGTGCAGGATGACCCAGTCTTGGTCAGAGTAGGAGATGAGACTGAGGCCCATGTTGGCTGTGGTGTTGTGGAGATCACACACCAGGTCCATGGCCCCCATGCTGCCCTTGGGCCCCAGTAGAGTGTTCAGCTCCTGGGCTCGCCTCATCTCGTACGGAGTGGCGTCCGTCACAGGTGAACTAGGGAGGGAGAGAGAGGGGGAGGGGTGTGGAGAGTGAGAGAGAGAGAATGGAGACAGAGAAAGAGAGAGTGGGAGTGGGAGAGGCAGAAACAGAGAGTGAACGAGTGTGCATACTAGAAGAAAGGTGTATCGCCTTGGCATGGGAGAATGTCAACTACTCATCTTTCCTGGTGAGAAACTGAGAGGAGGAAGTAAATGCCACCAACTCTTTGGGATGTCATCCCTTCAGCTCTGTAGGGTTGAGTAAATCTTGAGTATCAATAAGTACTAAGAATGAATATGAATTATGATATAGTCCCATAAATGCAAAAACTTTAATAGACTGTTCAGATAAGTAGTGGCCTTGGTAGCCAGGCACATAACAGCCCAGGCTGCAAGGTTCAGAATATTCCAAAACAATATCCAAAGTTATCTGGAAATGTTGCCATGACCACATTGTTAATTTACTGACTCCACGGTGGAGGGATATATTATTTGGAAGCTATCTTGTGTATGCTTCCTTGTCTCTTTACAATGCATCGTAAGATCTCATCTTTGATTCACACAGTTCACACCTGAATAGTTAATTTGCCAACAGGTCCGTACTTGTTAGTGGTAAGAAGATAGGATACATTTGTAGTTGTGGTGAACTATCCCTTGATGGATCACACTGATTGCATGTGTAGTTTCATTTGTGCTTATGGCAACCTTTACCTGAGTATGGCGTCGGTGAAACAACGATTGAGGTCCACGTCAGTGTATCGTTTGCACATTTGGACAGCACGCGGGTTGGATATGACTGTGGTCAAGGTCGCCGACCCTACCTTCTCTATCTTCTGCCTCTGCAGCTCCCTCACCAGATACACGCCCGACATCTCGTTGCCATGGGTGCCACCGCAGAGGGCGACGCGGGACTGCGCTGGGAAAGAGACTGGCTCCATCTGCTGGCCAGAGAGCGATAGAGCGAGCGAGCGAGCGAGCGAGAGAGAGAGAGAGAGAGAGAGAGAGAGAGAGAGAGAGAGAGAGAGAGAGAGAGAGGAGAGAGAGAGAGAGAGAGAGAGAGAGAGGAGAGAGAGAGAGAGAGAGAGAGAGAGAGAGAGAGAGAGAGAGAGAGAGAGAGAGAGAGAGAGAGAGAGAGAGAGAGAGAGAGAGAGAGAGAGAGAGAGAGAGAGAGAGAGAGAGAGAGAGAGAGAGATATAGTAAAATAATAACCAAAGTGTAAGCAAATAGTAATCTTTGAGCTCTCTATCCCATTACTCATTACCGGGGCCATGGTAATGTGGTGAGCAGACATTTGCCTCAGCACTTTTCACCAGTTCTGATTTATTTTTATGAACTTAATGATCTGCTGATGAGTATTTTTGTCTTCTCATACAGGAGCAATAAAGGCCTAGTTCATTGTTAAAACACATTTTTTATTTTATCAGCCAGTGCTGCAGCACCCTCAGCACCCCACCCTCAGCACCCCTAGCTATGAATGCCATACATTGTTAATCTTTCACTTAAACAGTGGGTATAAACCAGAAAAATACGTTTTAGGCTAGGCCTACTGTAATTCATTACAGTTTTGTGGTTTTCAGCCAAAATAAATCACCTGGGGCAACATTACAGCAGGCTAAACTTGCCCGGCTGCTCAGTTCACTTGCCCCAGACAAGGTTTACCTGGTTACAATCAGGAAGAAAATAAAATTGAACCACCACTCTGGGACCTGTGGTGCCACCTCTGCTCATTACAGGTACAAGAGTCAGACAATGCCCTAAATAACCCCAGAGGCCCTAAAGGTATTCCCGGCCATTATGTTCACAGTCTACTATGGACAACTCTCTGCAGTAAGACCATTACTTATTCTGGTTCCGATGTCCCCTGGGGTGGTTAAGTGATTCTTCATGGGCTCCTTGGTCCAGGTTTACTGTATGAACTGAGGCTTGGTAGGGTTAAGTTAATTGTTTAGATTTGAGTTAAGGAGCATTGTTAGCATCCAAGCTGTTTACCATTAACCATGGTTGCACTAAAACAGATTAGATACAGACATTTCTTTCTCTCTCTCTGCAAATGCTGTTCATTAACTTTGAATGCACCAACCTTTACAGTTTTCGCAAGCTAGTGAAGGTCGGCGTTGTTATTTGAAACAATGGGTAGAGGAGAGTGGGGTAAGTTGAGCCAAAGGGGTAAGTTGAGCCACCGGTGTTTCTAGGAAACCATACACAAAATGAACAGTTTGACCAAGTATTTAGGAAGAGGTCATAATTTCATGGAGTCTGTGAAGGAAGAAACCACATGGAAAAAGTTAGTTTCAAAAAACGTATTTTTACCAAGTAAAATAAATGTTTTGTGTTAAAGGTTTCATGACGCAATAGTAGATCATTTTAAGATTATTCTATTCATCAGTTGGGGTCTCTATAAGCTTCAATATGAGGTCCGTAAACCTAGCATGAAATGACCATGGGGTAAGTTGAGCCATTGACAAGTTGACCAAATTTAAGTGTTTAGTTCCTATGCGTAATCCAAAGCATTATCACTGGGATATGAGGTAACAATGAGTGTTAAACGTGTTACAATTGTTTGTTAGGTGTTAAGCCTGTGTTAAAAGATACTGAAAATGATTAAAAGACAAAAAAGTGATTATGTTGAATTGTGTTTGGCAAATAAAGATAAATATGGTCTTAAAAAGGTAGTGGTTATATTTCATTCAGTACAGAAATATGTAGGTGGCTTAATTTACCCTGTCCCACGGCTCAATTTACCTCATACCTGTGGTAAATTGTGCCAGGAGACCCCTTTTTTTGGACAAACTGTTTTCAAAACTGTAATGTTTACATGAATTCAATTAAAGTTGCATTTAGGTAACAACCATTGTAAAACTGTTCTATGCAGGAAACTAAGGCCTGACCTAATAGCTTCTATTCATTGTATGTTACTTATCCACAGTTTAAAAATTTGACTCAGGTTTCTGTCTCTATCTCTGTCATACTCTTATCTCTGTCTTTCTCTGTCCGTCTTTGTCTTTCTCCATGTTATTCTCACTTCCCCTCACTCTAATCCCAATCTATCATAAATTATTCTACTCATCAGCTGCTCACCAGGACCTTGATTAGCTGAATCAAGGTTAGCGCAAAAGCCTACATAACCAAGCTCTCCAGAATGGTTGGCCACCTGTGCTCTAATCTATAAGTGGCTTCTCCTAATGTATTTTGTTGCATGGCACACTATGGAAAAGAACTGTGAATAGAATAAAGCTATTTTCATAGAGAATGGTGTTTCTCAAATGTTCTATCATAAATATATAAAATGGCTCTCAGAGCTCATATTGTATAAATCCATCATGGTGTCACCATACACTGACAACAATGTTTACATCCTGAACTTTAACCCTCTGTCATATAACGTGTCCTGAACTTTAACCCTCTGTCATATAACGTGTCCTGAACTTTAACACTCTGTCATATAAACAGACCCACTTCGTTTGTCTTCCCTGTGCCAGAGAGCAAGGGAAATCTAAATTCTGGACAAACAGGCAAGCAGGAAATGTAACAGCTGATATACCAGTATGTGTTTCCGGCCACTCAGTTTCTGCACTTCAAGGCACACATGTAGTATGTATACAAAACACCCCTCCCACAAACTAGTGTGCAGTCACACACAGACACCAGACACCACACTCAATCATTAACATCCAAAGGAATCCATATGAGAGACAGGTAAGAACTCTAGACATGGTATAGAGAAAGGTGTAAGGCTAGCAGTCTTACCGTGTGGTGAAGGGGAAAGTTCCTTCCCTGGCTGGGACTACAGTCTCCCAAGTTATACTGAGCAGTCAGCAACCTTTGAACTTTTCAACTAGCCCGCCCATGCGTGAGCCAAATTTCACAATCTGTAAACAAAGCAAACCAGGCACTACACCAGGACTTTTCAATGCCAGAGGCAAGAAAGACCTGACACACACACCACGCACACACACACACACACGCACACACAACGCAGACCACGCTCTTAGAAAATACTCAATTTTCACAGACGGAACTTTCTTTGATCTATCCCTCCCTTCTTTCCTTTCCCCTCTTCCTGGTGCCTCCTGTCCGTTAATGTTATTCTCAGATCAGATTTCAGTTAGCAACATTTATGATGTAATAGGAACTCCCTCTGCTGGTCCTAGACCACTGCAGTACGAAGTACTGAGTCTCCCAGAGAGAGAGAGAGAGAGAGAGAGAGAGGGGGGGGGTAAGACATTGATTGTGATCTGAGCCATCATCATACATTTTTCATAAGTTGTTAGGTGCAAGGTTTGTGGGGGGAGAGGAAGGAATGGATGAGAAAGAGAAGGTTAGTGGGGGGTGGGGGAAAGGAAGGGATGGATGAGAAAGAGAAGGTTTGTGAGGGTGGGGGAGAGGAAGGGATGGAAGAGAAAGGCCAGTTTCTTGGACGACTGCAGTGCCATACCAAAATGCAAAGTCAGCAATTGACGTATCTTAATCTACTGGTGCTTGTAATTCATAGCTTTTTACTATTTAATTACCTTTTTAATGTCCTTTTGAGTAAATACTTGCTAATGTCTATACCGTAAAAGAAAGTTTTTCCAAAACATATACTTTCCCTGTGTCAACTAATAACATTCTAAAGTGGGTGTGTTGTACCTCTAATGCTTTCTTAATTTTCTTCCTCATTGCCCTCCCTCTTCGCCTGTTTTGTCCTCCTTTTCCATCTTCCTTTCATCTCCACCACTCTCTCTCTCTCTCTCTCGCTCTTTCTCCAAAGCTGTAATTAGCCCACTAATCCTGTTGGGTCAGTCAATCACAGATAAGACTCAAACAGGACAGGAGAGACTAGGAGCAGAGGTGGCAACACCGAGATCTCTTCTTCATGATGTAACTAAGTAAAACTCCAGAAC
Source organism: Salmo salar (assembly GCF_965601325.2). NCBI lineage: Eukaryota > Metazoa > Chordata > Actinopteri > Salmoniformes > Salmonidae > Salmo > Salmo salar. The sequence continues at coordinate 29,537,854 of NC_138294.1, read as the reverse complement.
CTACTTGCAGTAGGAACCTTATGGGTTGCCCTATTGCCTGGGGCAAGTGAACTGAGCATTTAGGAAAACAACAAAACTGAAAAGAATTCCAGTAGGTCTAGCCTAAAACTGATCTTTCTGGTTCATCCCCGTTGTGTACGTGAAAGTGGACAATTTATGGCAGCCGGGCAAGCTGAGCCTGCTCTGTGGTTGCCCTATGGAAAGTGAAGAATTGTGGTTGACCCATGGAAACTGTGGTTGACCCATGGAAAGCACTTTGTTTTCTTTGTAGACGTGCGTCATGCCCGGCCCGCGTAACCTGTGATTTCCATGAATCTAATTGGTCTGGACACACACACACACACACAAATAGAGTCAAAGTTTATTGATCGTGTACACAGATTTGCAGATGTTATAACAGGTGCAAAGAAATTCTACTGCTTCTAGTTCCAACGTGCAGTAACAACACCTAGCAATACAAAACAATACACACATACAAGAGTACAAACAAAGAAATTAAGAAATATCAGAAGGAGCAATTTCAGAGTCTGGAATAAAAATAAATAAACATGGGACAACATCCCTGTGGAACGTTTTCGACAAATTGTAAAGTCCATGCCCCAACAAATTTAGTCTGTTCTGAAAACAAAAGGGGGTGCCTACTCAATATTAGGAAGGTGTTGCTAATGATTTGTACACTCAGTGTATATATACAGTACCTGTCAAAAGTTTGGACATACCTACTCATTCAAGGGATTTTCTTTATTTTTACTAGTTTCTACATTGTAACACATATGGAATCATGTAGTAACCAAAAAAGTGTTAATCAAATCAAAATATATTTTACATTTAAGATTCTTCAAAGTAGCCACCCTTTGCCTTGATGACAGCTTTGCACACTCTTGGCATTCTCTCAACCAGCTTCATGAGGAATGCTTTTCCAACAGTCTTGAAGGAGTTCCCACGTATGCTGAGCACTTGTTGGCTGCTTTTCCTTCACTCTGCGGTCCAACTCATCCCAAACCATCTCAATTGGGTTGAGGTTGGGTGATTGTGGAGGCCGGGGCATCTTTGACTGGGCTGAGCGGGAACTGTGCTTCCTCAGAGGTAGGGAGGCGAGCAGGTCAGAGGTGGATGAATGCAGTGCCCTTGTTTGGGTGTAGGGCCTGATCAGAGCCTGAAGGTACGGAGGTGCCGTTCCCCTCACAGCTCCGTAGGCAAGCACCATGGTCTTGTAGCAGGTGCGAGCTTCAACTGGAAGCCAGTGGAGAGAGCGGAGGAGCGGGGTGACGTGAGAAGGTTGAACACCAGACGGGCTGCGGCGTTCTGGATGAGTTGTAGGGGTTTAATGGCACAGGCAGGGAGCCCAGCCAACAGCGAGTTGCAGTAATCCAGACGGGAGATGACAAGTGCCTGGATTAGGACCTGCGCCGCTTCCTGTGTGAGGCAGGGTCGTACTCTGCGAATGTTGTAGAGCATGAACCTACAGGATCGGGTCACCGCCTTGATGTTAGTAGAGAACGACAGGGTGTTATCCAGGGTCACGCCAAGGTTCTTAGCACTCTGGGAGGAGGACACAATGGAGTTGTCAACCGTGATGGCGAGATCATGGAACGGGCAGTCCTTCCTCGGGAGGAAGAGCAGCTCCGTCTTGCCGAGGTTCAGCTTGAGGTGGTGATCCGTCATCCACACTGATATGTCTGCCAGACATGCAGAGATGCGATTCGCCACCTGGTTATCAGAAGGGGGAAAGGAGAAGATTAATTGTGTGTCGTCTGCATAGCAATGATAGGAGAGACCATGTGAGGATATGACAGAGCCAAGTGACTTGGTGTATAGCGAGAATAGGAGAGGGCCTAGAACAGAGCCCTGGGGGACACCAGTGGTGAGAGCGCGTGGTGCGGAGACAGATTCTCGCCACGCCACCTGGTAGGAGCGACCTGTCAGGTAGGACGCAATCCAAGCGTGGGCCGCCCAACTCGGAGACGGTGGAGAGGAGGATCTGATGGTTCACAGTATCAAAGGCAGCAGATAGGTCTAGAAGGATGAGAGCAGAGGAGAGAGAGTTAGCTTTAGCAGTGCGGAGAGCCTCCGTGACACAGAGAAGAGCAGTCTCAGTTGAATGCCCAGTCTTGAAACCTGACTGATTAGGATCAAGAAGGTCATTCTGAGAGAGATAGCAGGAGAGCTGGCCAAGGACGGCACGTTCAAGAGTTTTGGAGAGAAAAGAAAGAAGGGATACTGGTCTGTAGTTGTTGACATGGGAGGGATCGAGTGTAGGTTTTTTCAGAAGGGGTGCAACTCTCGCTCTCTTGAAGACGGAAGGGACGTAGCCAGCGGTCAAGGATGAGTTGATGAGCGAGGTAAGGGAGAAGGTCTCCGGAAATGGTCTGGAGAAGAGAGGAGGGGATAGGGTCAAGCGGGCAGGTTGTTGGGCGGCCGGCCGTCACAAGACGCGAGATTTCATCTGGAGAGAGAGGGGAGAAAGAGGTCAAAGCACAGATTAGGGCAGTGTGAGCAGGACCAGCGGTGTCGTTTGACTTAGCAAACGAGGATCGGATGTCGTCGACCTTCTTTTCAAAATGGTTGACAAAGTCATCCGCAGAGAGGGAGGAGGGGGGAGGGGGAGTAGGATTCAGGAGGGAGGAGAAGGTGGCAAAGAGCTTCCTAGGGTTAGAGGCAGATGCTTGGAATTTAGAGTGGTAGAAAGTGGCTTTAGCAGCAGAGACAGAAGAGGAAAATGTAGAGAGGAGGGAGTGAAAGGATGCCAGGTCCGCAGGGAGGCGAGTTTTCCTCCATTTCCGCTCGGCTGCCCGGAGCCCTGTTCTGTGAGCTCGCAATTAGTCGTCGAGCCACGGAGCAGGAGGGGAGGACCGAGCTGGCCTGGAGGATAGGGGACATAGAGAATCAAAGGATGCAGAAAGGGAGGAGAGGAGGGTTGAGGAGGCAGGATCAGGGGATAGGTTGGAGAAGGTTTGAGCGGAGGGAAGAGATGATAGGATGGAAGAGGAGAGAGTAGCGGGAGAGAGAGAGCGAAGGTTGGGACGGCGCAATACCATCCGAGTAGGGGCAGAGTGAGAAGTGTTGGATGAGAGCGAGAGGGAAAAGGATACAAGGTAGTGGTCGGAGACTTGGAGGGGAGTTGCAATGAGATTAGTGGACGAACAGCATCTAGTAAAGATGAGGTCAAGCGAATTGCCTGCCTTGTGAGTAGGGGGGGAAGGTGAATGGGTAAGGCAAAAGAGGAGATGAGTGGAAACAAGGGGACAGAGACGAATTAGTCAAAGGTAGACGTGGGGAGGTTAAAGTCACCCAGATCTGTGAGAGGTGAGCCATCCTCAGGAAAGGAACTTATCAAGACGTCAAGCTCATTGATGAACTTTCCAAGGGAACCTGGAGGGCGATAAATGATAAGGATGTTAAGCTTGAAAGGGCTGGTAACTGTGACAGCATGGAATTCAAATGAGGAGATAGACAGATGGGTCAGGGGAGAAAGAGAGAATGTCCACTTGGGAGAGATGAGGATTCCAGTGCCACCACCCCGCTGGCCAGATGCTCTCGGGGTATGCGAGAACACGTGGGCAGACGAAGAGAGAGCAGAGTTCGAGAGAATCTGTAGAGAAGAATGGGAGAAACTCCCTAAATACAGGTGTGCCAAGCTTGTAGCATCATACCCAAGATTATTTGTCCTCCTGTTCAATAAAATGGCGCCGGAGAAGAAGGCAGACGCTTTACGTGTCCCCAACAGATTGTGATTTTTGTTCGTTTTTTTGCGTTGTTTGTAACTTGTTTTTTTTTTACTTATTTTGAACATAATGTTGCCGCTACCGTCTCTTATGACCGAAAATAATTTCTGGATATCAGGGCTGCGATTACCAACCACGGACTGGAGGAATCCTTTTTTCCCTTTAACGAGTCTGACGAGCCCGACAAGAACAATATACTGCTTTCTCAGGAACAGGCCCAGATCCCCATGATTTGCGTGAAGATGAGGCGGAGAAAAAGGGGCCAGAGGGCAGGCTGCCTTCTGAGAATTCGTAGGCGATCTAATAAACCGCCACATCCTTCCATTCTGCTAGCAAACGTGCAATCTTTGGAAAATACAATCGATGACCTACATGAAAGATTAAACTACCAACGGGACATTCAAAACTGTAATATCCTATGCTTCACAGAGTCGTGGCTGACCGACGACACTATCAACATACAGCTGGCTGGTTAAACGCTGTACCGGCAGGATAGAACAGCGGCGTCTGGTAAGACAAGGGGCGGCAGACTAGGTATTTTTGTAAATAACAGCTGGTGCATGATATTTAAGAAAGTCTTGTCGTGGACGAATCAGAATTAGTTAGGTAACATAGATAATTAAGATGTTTTATTAGTATAATATGCTTATTTGAGGTACTTGTCATTAGAAAGTGTCCATTGGACTCTGGTGTCTTTTCAGTTGCACGTCTACCTTAGCTGGGGCTCAGACACTTGGGGTCCAGAGAGGGCAGAGGTCAGATTTGTCATCATGGGAATGTGTCTTTACCTATTTCTTAAACCATGTGAAGGGATGGCGTGATTAATGGGGAACCAATGACTTGTCTCCACAATGTCTGTGAGCAAGTCACTCCCTCCTTTTCTTTATTGTGGGGAGGATTATGGCAGTAAATGGACCCTTGTATGTCCTCTCTTAGATCTCACACTTATCCTGGGATATTATATGGCCTAGAGGCTCACTCCCTCCAGTGAGCCTGTCCAGGAGTGGGGTCAAGAGGGGGTTTGCTTGAGATGGGAGTATCTAGAGTTGACAATTGATATATGCCATTGGATGAAATAGTTCTGTTCAATACCGTACCAGGGAGGGACGGTTCTAAGGAGACCAGATACTGGGCTATACCATTAATCCTGTTGACATAGCAGTTACTGTCTGATGTGTTTTATTGATATCTGTCATACAAAACTTAACCTTTGTGAACTGTTACTAAGTATCTGTGGTTTGTCAATGTACGTTGAAGGGGGTGTATCGTTGCTATAAAAAATCCCTGTAGCCATTCTGTAATCACCTTGTTCAATGATTCATTTGAGAGAGTGCATTATTGGGGGTCAAGAACTTTTGCAAAAGTATCTTAATTAAGTATTAAAGATGTAGTTTTAACTCGGACTGGTGTGTTTGTAACTCCTCATTTGGTAATGCAGAAATTAGCCACTACAGTCTCGAGCTATTGCTCGCCTGAGGTAGATTATGTCATGATAAGCTGTAGACCACACTATCTACCTACAGAGTTTTCATCAGTATTTTTCGTAGCTGTTTACATACCACCACAGTCAGAGGCTGGCACTAAGACAGCATTGAATGAGCTGTATTCCGCCATAAGCAAACAAGAAAACGCTCACCCAGAGGTGGTGCTCCTAATACCCGGAGACTTTAATGCAGGGAACTTAAATCCATTTTTCCAAATTTCTTTAAATGTGCAACCAGAGGAAAAAAAACTCTGGACCACCTTTAGTCCACACACAGAGATACATACAAAGCTCTCCCTCACCCTCCATTTGGCAAATCTGACCATAATTCTATCCTCCTGATTCCTCTTTTCAAGCAAAAATTAAAGCAGGAAGCACCAGTGACTAAATCAACAAAAAAGTGGTCAGATGAAGCAGATGCTAAGCTACAGAACTGTTTTGCTAGCACAGACTGGAATATGTTCTGGGATTCTTCCGATGGCATTGAGGAGTACACCACATCAGTCATTGGCTTCATCAATAAGTGCATCGATGACGTCGTCCCCACAGTGATCATACATACATACCCCAACCAGAAGCCATGGATTACAGGCAACATCCGCACTGAGCTAAAGACAAGAGCTGCTGCTTTGAAGGAGCGGGACTCTAACCCGGAAGCTTATAAGAAATCCCGCTATGCCCTCCGACGAACCATCAAACAGGCAAAGCGTCAATACAGGACTACGATCGAATCCTACTACACCGGTCGTCGGATGTGGCAGGGCTTGCAAACCATTACAGACTACAAAGGGAACCACAACCAAGAGCTGCCCAGTGATACGAGCCACCCAGATGAGCTAAACTACTTCTATGCTCGTTTCGAGGCAAATAACACTGAAACATGCATGGGAGCACCAGCTGTTCCGGAAGACTGTGTGATCACTCTCTCCATGGCCGATGTGAGTAAGACCTTTAAACAGGTCAACATTCACAAGGCCGCAGGGCCTGACGGATTACCAGGATGTGTACTGAGAGCATGTGCTGACCAACTGGAAAGTGTCTTCACTGACATTTTCAACCTCTCCCTGTCCGAGTCTGTAAAACCAACATGTTTTAAGCAGACCACCATGGTGCCTGTGCCAAGAACACTAAGATAACCTGCCTAAATGACTACCGACCAGGAGCACTCACGTCTGTAGCCATGAAGTGCTTTTGAAAGGCTGGTCATGGCACGCATCAACACCATTATCCCAGAAACCCTAGACCCACTCCAATTTGCATACCGCCCCAACAGATCCACAGATGATGCAATCTCTATTGCACTCCACATTGCCCTTTTCCACCTGGACAAAAGGAACACCTATGTGAGAATGCTATTCATTGACTACAGCTCAGCGTTCAACACCACAGTGCCCTCAAAGCTCATCAATATGCTAAGGACACTGGGACTAAACACCTCCCTCTGCAACTGGATCCTGGACTTCCTAACGGGCCGCCCCCAAGTGGAAAGGGTAGGTAACAACACATCCTCAACACAGGGGCCACTCAGGGGTGCGTGCTCAGTCACCTCCTGTACTCCCTGTTCACTCATGACTGCACAGCCAGGCACGACTCGAACACCATCATTAAGTTTGCCGTTGACACAACAGTGGTAGGCCTGATCACTGACAACGATGAGACCTGGCCGTGTGGAGCCAGGACAGCAACCTCTCCCTCAATGTGATCAAGACAAAGGAGATGATTGTGGACTACAGGAAAAAGAGGACCGAGCACACCCTCATTCTCAGTGGAGCAGTTTGAGAGCTTCAAGTTCCTTGGTGTCCACATCACCAACAAACTAACATGGTCCATACACATCAAGACAGCCGTGAAGAGGGCATGAAAAAACCTATTCCCCATCAGGAGACTGAAAAGATTTGGCATGGGTCCTCAGATCCTCAAAAGGTTCTACAGCTGCACCATCCTGACTGGTTGCATCACTGTCTGGTATGGAAATTGCTCGGCCTCCGACTGCAAGGCAATACAGAGGGTAGTGCTGAACGGCCCAGTGCATCACTGGGGCCAAGCTTCCTGCCATCCAGGACCTCTATACCAGGCGGTGTCAGAGGAAGGCCCTAAAAATTGTCAAAGACTCCAGGCACCCTAGTCATAGACTGTTCTCTCTGCTACCGCATGGCAAGCGGTACCAGAGCGCCAAGTCTAGGTCCAAGAGGCTTCTAAACAGCTTCTACCCCCAAGCCATAAGACTCCTGAACACCTAATCAAATAGCTACCCAGACTATTTGCATTGACTCCCCCCCCACCCTTTTACACCGCTGCTACTCTCTGTTGTTATCATTTACGCATAGTCACTTTAATAACTCTACCTACATGTGCAACTAACCGGTGCCCCAGCACATTGACTCTGTACCGGTACCCCCCGGTATATTGTCTCGCTATTGTTATTTTACTGCTCCTCTTTAGTTACTTGTTACTTTTATTTGTTATTGTTATCCATATTTTTTAAAACTGCATTGTTGGTTAGGGGCTCGTAAGTAAGCATTTCACTGTAGGTCGACACCTGTTGTATTCGGCACATGTGACTAATAACATTTGATTTGATTTGATTTTGATTTGACTCGAGGCTTTCATCACTGCCAAAGGTGCATCAACAAAGTACTGAGTAAAGGGTCTGAATGCTTATGTAAATGTAATATTTCAGTTTTTTTATATTTATAAATTTGCCAAATTTGATAAACTGTTTTTGCATTGTCATTTTTATTTGTATTTTTTTATTTCACCTTTATTTAACCAGGTAGGCTAGTTGAGAACAAGTTCTCATTTGCAACTGCGACCTGGCCAAGATAAAGCGTAGCAATTCGACACATACAACAACATAGAGTTACACATGGAATAAACAAAACATACAGTCAATAACACAGTAGAACAAAAGAAAACAAAAAGTCTATATACAGTGTGTGCAAATGAGGTAAGATAAGGGAGTTAAGGCAATAAATGGGCCATGGTGGCGAGGTAATTACAATATAGCAATTAAACACTGGAATGGTAGATGTGTAGAAGGTGAATGTGCAAGTAGAGATACTGGGGTGCAAAGGAGCAAGATAAATAAATAAATACAGTACGTAGGTAGATAGATGGGCTGTTTACAGATGGGCTATGTACAGGTGCAGTGATCTGTGAGCTGCTCTGACAGCTGGTGCTTAAAGCTAGTGAGGGAGATATGAGTCTCCAGCGTCAGAGATTATTGCAGTTCGTTCCAGTCATTGGTAGCAGAGAACTGGAAGGAAAGACGACCAAAGGAGGAATTGGCTTTGGGGGTGACCAGTGAGATATACCTTCTGGAGCGCGTACTACGAGTGGGTGCTGCTATGGTGACCGGTGAGCTGAGATAAGGCGGGGCTTTACCTAGCAGAGACTTGTAGATAACCTGTAGCCAGTGGGTTTGGCCAACCAACGAAGCAATGGCCAACCAACGAGAGCGTACAGGTCGCAGTGGTGGGTAGTGTATGGGGCTTTGGTGACAAAACGGATGGCACTGTGATAGACTGCATCCAATTTGTTGAGTAGAGTGTTGGAGGCTATTTTATAGATGACATCACCGAAGTCAAGGATCGGTAGGATGGTCAGTTTTACGAGGGTATGTTTGGCAGCATGAGTGAAGGATGCTTTGTTGCGATATAGGAAGCCAATTCTAGATTTAATTTTGGATTGGAGATGCTTAATGTGAGTCTGGAAGGAGAGTTTACAGTCTAACCAGACACCTAGGTATTTGTAGTTGTCCACGTATTCTAAGTTAGAGCCGTCCAGAGTAGTGATGCTGGACGGGCGAGCAGGTGCGGGCAGTGATCGATTGAATACAGTGCATTTAGTTTAACTTGCGTTTAAGAGCAGTTGGAGGCCACGGAAGGAGAGTTGTATGGCATTGAAGCTCGTCTGGAGGGTTGTTAACACAGTGTCCAATGAGGGGCCAGAAGTATACAGAATGGTGTCGTCTGCGTAGAGATGGATCAGAGTATCACCAGCAGCAAGAGCGGCATCACTGATGTATACAGAGAAGAGAGTCAGCCCGAGAATTGAACCCTGTGGCACCCCCATAGAGACTGCGAGAGGTCCGGACAACATGCACTCCGATTTGACACACTGAACTCTATCAGAAAAGTAGTTGGTAAACCAGGCGAGGAAATCATTTGAGAAACCAAGGCTGTCGAGTCTGCCAATAAGAATGTGTTGATTGACAGAGTCGAAAGCCTTGGCCAGGTCAATGAATACGGCTGCACAGTAATGTCTCTTATCGATGGCGGTTATGATGTCGTTTAGGACCTTGAGCGTGGCTGAGGGGCACCCATGACCAGCTCGGAAACCAGATTGCGTAGCGGAGAAGGTACGGTGGGGTTCGAAATGGTCGGTAATCTGTTTGTTAACTTGGCTTTCGAAGACCTTAGAAAGACAGGGTAGGATAGATATAGGTCTGTAGCAGTTTGGGTCTAGAGTGTCACCCCCTTTGAAGAGGGGGATGACCGCGGCAGCTTTCCAATCTTTGGGAATCTCAGACGATACGAAAGAGAGGTTGAACAGGCTAGTAATAGGGGTTGCAACAATTTCGGCAGACAATTTTAGAAAGAGAGGGTCCAGATTGTCTAGCCCGGCTGATTTGTAGGGGTCCAGATTTTGTAGCTCTTTCAGAAAATCAGCTATCTGGATTTGGGTGAAGGAGAAATTGTGGGGGCTTTGGCGGGTTGCTGTGGAGGGTGCCGGGCTGTTGACCGGTGTAGGGGTAGCCAGGTGGAAAGCATGGCCAGCCATAGAAAACTTCTTGTTGAAATTCTCAATTATAGTGGATTTATCAGTGGTAACAGTGTTTCCTAGCCTCAAAGCAGTGGGCAGCTGGGAGGAGGTGCTCTTATTCTCCATGGACTTTACAGTGTCCCAGAACTTTTTTGAGTTATTACTACAGGATGCAAATTTCTGCTTGAAAAAGCTAGCCTTAGATTTCCTAGCTGCCTGTGTATATTTCCTAACTTCCCTGAAAAGTTGCATATCACGGGGGCTATTCGATGCTAATGCAGAACGCCACAGGATGTTTTTGTGCTTGTCAAGGGCAGACAGGTCTGGAGTGAACCAAGGACTATATCTATTCCTAGTTCTAAATGTTTTGAATGGAGCATGCTTATTTAAGATGATGAGGAAGGCACTTTTAAAGAATAGCCAGGCATCATCTACTGACGGGATGAGGTCAATGTCATTCCAGGATACCCCGGCCAGGTCGATTAGAAAGGCCTGCTCGCAGAAGTGTTTTAGGGAGTGTTTGACAGTGATGAGGGGTGGTCGTTTGGTCGCAGACCATTACGGATGCAGGCAATGAGGCAGTGATTGCTGAGATCTTGATTGAAAACAGCAGAGGTGTATTTGGAGGGTGAGTTAGTTAGGATGACATCTATGAGGGTGCCCGTGTTTACGGATTTGGGGTTGTACCTGGTAGGTTCATTGATAATTTGTGTGAGATTGAGGGCATCAAACTTAGATTGTAGGATGGCCGGGGTGTTAAGCATGTCCCAGTTTAGGTCACCTAGTAGCACGAGCTCAGAAGATAGATGGGGGGACAATCAATTCACATATGGTATCGAGGGCACAGCTGGGGGCAGAGGGAGGTCTATTGCAAGCGGCAACAGTGAGATACTTGTTTCTGGAAAGGTGAATTTTTAGAAGTAGAAGCTCGAATTGTTTGGGTACAGACTTGGATAGTAATACAAAACTCTGCAGGCTATCTTTGCAGTAGATTGCAACACCGCCCCCTTTGGCAGTTCTATCTTAGCGGAAAATGTTATAGTTAGCGGTGGAGATTTCAGGGTTTTTGGTGGTTTTCCTAAGCCAGGATTCAGACACGGGTCAGACATCCGGGTTGGCAGAGTGTGCTAAAGCAGTGAGTAAAACAAACTTAGGGAGTAGGCTTTTAATGTTAACATGCATGAAACAAAGGCTTTTGCGGTTACAGAAGTCAACAAATGAGAGCACCTGGGGAGTGGGTGTGGAGCTAGGCACTGCAGGACCTGGATTAACATCTACATCACCAGAGGAACAGAGGAGAAGTAGGATAAGGGTTCGGCTAAAGGCTATACGAACTAGCCGTCTAGCACGTTCGGATCAGAGAGTAAAAGGAGCAGGTTTCTGGGCACGATAGCATAGATTCAAGGCAGGGTGTACAGACAAAGGTAAGGTAGGATGTGAGTACATTGGAGGTAAACCTAGGCATTGAGTAATGATGAGAGAGATATAGTCTCTAGAGACGTTTAAACCAGGTGATGTCATCGCATATGTAGGAGGTGGGACAACATGGTTGGTTAAGGCATATTGAGCAGGGCTAGAGGCTCTACAGTTAAATAAGACAGTAATCACTAACCAGGACAGTAATGGATGAGGCATATTGATATTAGAGAGAGGCATGCGTAGCCAAGTGAACATATGGGTCCAGTGAGTGGTTGGGCTGACTGGTGACACGGCGATTCAGACAGTTAGCAGGCCGATGCTAACAAGCTAACAGTGGGGTATTATGGGGTATTGTGTGTAGATTGATGAGGGAAAGATTTTTTTGTTGTATCCATTTGAGAATAAGGCTGTAACGTAACAAAATGTGGAAAAAGTCAAGGGGTCTAAATACTGTATATAGCACTGTATATAGCATATACACTGAGTGTACAAAACATTAGGAACACCTTCCAAATATTGAGTTGCACCCCCCTTTGCCCTCAGAACAGACTCAATTCGTCGGGGCATGGACTCTACACGGTATCGAAAGCATTCCACATGGATGCTGGCTCATGTTGATGCTTCCCACAGTTGTGTCAAGTTGGCCAGATGTCCTTTGGGTGGTGGACCATTCTTGATACACAGGGGAAACTGTTGTGCGTGAAAAACCCAGCAGCGTTGCAGTTCCCAACACAAACCGGTGTTCCTGGCACCTACCCCCATACCCCTTTTAAAGGCACTTAAATCTTTTGTCTTGCCCATTCACCCTATGAATAGCACACATACACAATCCATGTCTCAATTGTCTCAAAGCTTAAAAATCCTCCTTTAACCCATCCCCTTCATCTACACTGATTGAAGTGAGTTTAACAGGTGACATCAATAAGGGATCATCGTTCTCACCTGGATTCACCTGGTCAGTCTGTCATGGAAAGAGCAGGTGTTCCTAATGTTTTGTACACTCATTGTATGCCATTTAGCAAACATCCAAATCGACATACATTTATTAACATCCCATTGGTGAGACTAATCTCTACACCTCTACACCTCTCCTACACAGTTCTATAAATGAGGCAGGTCAAAGGCTAAGGTAACAACCTCTTACCAGCCATTCAATTCCAACTCCATTTTCTCCCAAGGCTAGCTATCGTTCTCCCATGATAGATAATTGTATTATGCATTGGAAAAAGAGGGCAAGAGAGGATAGATCGACATTGTGCATCCTAATAGTTTTATTTTATTGCCTTTTTAGGGCTTTTGTGTAAAGTATAGGAATGTGTGAGAGATTTGAACTGTTCCATCTTTCCCTTTCAGAGAATGGAATGTAATAGAATACTATACAATAGAATAGCTTAGATTTTTCTGTTGGGCCGGTGTGTGTGTGTGCGCCTACGTGTGTCTGTGTGTGTGTGTGTGCGCGCAAGTCACCCCACTTTATTTCCACACCACCAGAAGATGGCCCTTTCAGCTCCCCATAAGTAATCCAGCTAGGAAGGAGCGCAGACAGTTATATAACTCATTAAAAGGGGCACATCAGGTGTAATCCTGCCTAATTGCCAGGGGAACCCATCAGGTGTAATCCTGCATAATTGCTAGGGGAACCCACCAGGAGAAGGGGAGAGAGAAGCCTAATTGGCATGACTCCCTCTGCAGCGAACACCTGTGGTCGGGAACATTAATGTCTTAACATCGGTGTGGCGTCATCTTTTCTACTTTTTATACCGAGCATGTGGATTAGTGGATAAAAGGCACTTTCCCACCTGCCCCTGTGAGTGTCCCAAATAGCACCCTATTCCATAGTGCACCACTTTTGACCAGAGCCCCCAAAGTTATGCACTATAATGGGAATAGGCTGCTGTTTGGGATGAAGCCCCTCTGTCCTTTCCACGCTGCTTAGGTGACACAAATGAGGATGCATGGTGGTTTGGATGCTGTTGAATACCGAGGGGGCTGTGTAGTTTTCAGATAATGTAACTTTTATTACGAGATACAAGGTAATAAGTCACAATGGAGCAAGAACTCCAAAGCTGAAGCTTCAAAAATACATATTGGTTTGGTACCTTGAAAGTTAAATTGATTGTTTTGAATGAGTGCATTAGGATCATAGAGTCAGTCCATCCCGAAAAGGTTGACATAGGCCTATTGGGAACTGTATTCATTTTGGTGGTAAGGCCTTGGCAGATCCATCTATTGAAAATCGATCGTGGGAATTAAGAGAGTTATTTAGGGTAAAAACAACACATTTTGGAGATACTAGACACATTTATCAAATATGACTGTTTAATAAACTTAGTTAATAAACTTATATTTTCAATACTTTGATCACGGAGATGTACCATGAGTGAAATTAACGACTCAGTCAATGGAGGCAACAGATGCGGCAGGCCTTTAATCAGTGCCTGATGCGTGCCTGTCGTTCATCATGATTATGTAAGGCATTTATAAGTGACTCGCCATCAAATTCCATGCTTGCCATATGTTTATGTCTCATTTGTATGAAAGCGTAGCTGAATGATCTACAGTTCAAGTGAATGACAGGTTGTTATTAGAAAGGGGAGTGGAGTGTGACTTGAAGAATTTAATGGAACACCACCTGATCGATTCCCTACGCGCAGCGCACGACTCAGCGCAGTCCATCCCTTTGGATCCTACTGCTGCTCAGAGCTCTAGGATACGTTCACTTATGCGTAGCAAAACAAAGGATAATCTCTGTTTCCAAAGAACTGTTCGAATATTATCTGTAGCCTATTTAAGTAGTACTCTATCATATAGATCAGAAGTTCCGCGCTCTTCAAGTGTCAATTATTTATTGGAGTTGTCACTAGACATTTTGTTACGACTGTCTCCCAAACGCGTTGTCCCTGAATTGACGGGAACAGCAATATAAATGAAGAGGGACTTAACGTGACCGTATTGAGCAGAGCACTTTCGCGTTTTGGTGCGCTGCGAAGGTGTGTGCCAATTCAACTGCTGCCACCTCCAGGCATTGAATCCAAGTAAATATCGTCAGGGTGACTAGAGGAATGGCTGCGGCAAACAACGGATCAAACACAACTAGGACCTTTACAAATCAGTTCGTACAACCGCCTTGGCGCATCGTGCTATGGTCGGTCGCGTACAGCCTTGTGCTCGCCGTGGCAGTTTTTGGGAACCTGATAGTGATTTGGATCGTATTGGCGCACAAGAGGATGCGGACCGTGACAAACTACTTTTTACTCAACTTGGCTTTCTCTGACGCCTCAATGGCCGCGTTCAACACGTTGATTAATTTCATATATGCTGCTCACGGCAATTGGTACTTTGGAGAATCATACTGCAAGTTCCACAACTTTTTCCCAGTCACAGCAGTGTTTTCAAGCATCTATTCAATGAGCGCAATAGCAGTCGACAGGTGAGCTCTGGAGACATCAACTTCAATTTCATACATTCTATTACATTTGGTGAATTGATTTGTATTGGCCTATATTAAATTTGTTATTATTTGTTTAATGCTACTCCGGTTTCATGTATAATAGCCTAATGTACTGATTCTATAACCAAAACCCTTAAATCAAATGAGAAAAAGGTAGGCCTAATGGTATAACAAGACACCTGATGTTGCTCAGATGCCATCATTTTCATACATCATCATTATAGCCTGTTATGCATGCTATGTATGGATACAGGTTATTAACACACAAACAAACACACACGGAAAACCAACCCTCTCCTTACATTCTGTCAAAATGAGAATGAACTGAATGTAGCTTTTAATCCACTAATCTAACCAATAAAGATCCTGTGACACAAATTGCATCCCAAATGGCACCCTTTTCCCTATATATTGCACTACTTTTGAGCCCTATGGGTGCTGGGCAAACGTACTGCACTATAACGGGAATAGGGTTCCATTTGGGATGCATTCAACATTAGAAAACACTTGAGGTTCTTGAGGATTTTATCAAGCATTTCATTACTCAGTTGGTGTATAAAAGAGCCAGAGTACTTCTAATGAGCTCCACTGTGCAGCCAACCTATCATTGTGGGGGTACGTTCTGATTAAATAATTAAATTGGAGTACCTGCAGTGAAATAATGGCTTGTAAGTGCCAAGAGTGCTTATATGAAAGCTATACTCACACCAACACACAGACACACATGCAAACGCAAGCAATTGTGTACACACATGCACACTGGATTTACCCTGCTGTGCTTCTTCTCAGGGCAAAACATCGCAGGGCCTCATTTATCAAAGGTGCATTTGGACGAAAAAGATTAAATCTCGCATGTGCCAGTTTTCCTATAAAAGTTGGTATTTATCAATTTTGAACTTGATGGGAAAGTGTGTACAGTTTAAGTCGGAATTTTACATACACTTAGGTTGGAGTCATTAAAACTCATTTTTTAACCACTCCACAAATTTCTTGTCGGTTAGGACATATACTTTGTGCATGACAAAATACTATTTTCCAACAATTGTTTACAGACATATTATTTCACTGTATCACAATTCCAGTGGGTCAGATGTTTACATACACTAAGTTGACTGTGCTTTTAAACAGCTTGGAAAATAACAGAAAATTATGTCATGGCTTTAGAAGCTTCTGATAGGCTAATTGACATCATTTGAGTTGTAGAACTCAGAAAAAGTCTGGTTCATCCTTGGAAGCAATTTCTAAACGCCTGAAGGTACCACGTTCATCTGTACAAACAATAGTACGCAAGTATAAACACCATGGGACCACACAGCCGTCATACGCCTCAGGAAGGAGACGCATTCTGTCTCCTAGAGATGAATGTACTTTGGTGCGAAAAGTGCAAATCAATCCCAGAACAACAGCAAAGACCTTGTGAAGATGCTGGAGGAAACCGGTACAAAAGTATCTATATCCATAGTAAAACGAGTCCTATATCGACATAATCTGAAAGGCCGCTCAGCAAGGAAGAAGCCACTGCTCCAAAACCTCCATAAAAAAGCCAGACTACGGTTTGCAACTGCACATGGGGACAAAGATCAAACTTTTTGGAGAAATGTCCTCTCGTCTGGTGAAACAAAAATAGAACTGTTTGGCCATAATGACCATCGTTATGTTTGGAGGAAAAAGGGGGACACTTGCAACCCGAAGAACACCATCCCAACCAAGAAGCACAGGGGTGGCAGCATCATGTTGTGGGGGTGCTTTGCTGCAGGAGGGACTGGTGCACTTCACAAAACAAATGGCATCATGAGGCAGGAAAATTATGTGGATATATTGAAGCAACATCTCAAGACATCAGTCAGGAAGTTAAAGCTTGGTCGCAAATGGGTCTTCCAAATGGACAATGACCCCAAGCATACTTCCAAAGTTGTGGCAAAATGGCTTAAGGACAACAAAGTCAAGATATTGGAGTTGCCATCACAAATCCCTGACCTCAATCCCATAGAAAATGTATGGGCAGAACTGAAAAAGCATGTGCAAGCAAGGAGGCCTACAATCCTGACTCAGTTACACCAGCTCTGTCAGGTGGAATGGGCCAAAATTCACCCAGCTTATTGTGGGAAGCTTGTGGAAGGCTACACGAAACGTTTGACCCAAGTTAAACAATTTAAAGGCAATACTAACAAATACTAATTGAGTGTATGTAAACTTCTGACCCACTGGGAATGTGATGAAAGAAATTAAAGCTGAAATAAATCATTCTCTCTACTACTATTCTGACATTTCACATTATTAAAATAAAATGGTGATCCTAACTGACCTAAGACAGGGAATTTTTACTTGGATTAAATATCAGGAATTGTGAAAAACTGAGTTTAAATGTATTTGGCAAAGGTGTATGTATACTTCCGACTTCAACTGTATCTCCATGCGTATCTAAGACCATGCATACTCAGAACCTAATGGTTGATCAACTCTTTGCAAGCAAAGATTGTTATTTTGAGGAAAATTCAGGTGTTTGATGCACAGGAATTATAATAATGGTAGGCTAATAAAAACACTAAAACGTATATAAAACAGATGCATTTGCCTTTTGGAAGAAGATTACATAGCAGCATCTCGCCTAATAGCCTATATTTACATCAATTATATAGGCCTAAATCATAATCATATAGCAAGGGCATGTCTCTACTTTTCTAACATAACTCGTTTATTCCCTCTGTACATGTCAGAGTGCTCAAGGAAGCAGGAGGGTTGAAGTCAAAACAGGTAGGGCAGGGCAAAGTCACACAAATGCCCAATAAACAGCCCGAACACAGCATAGGGACGCAGCCCAAAACAAGCTGTCACAAAACCCACAGGCAGAGGGAAAAAACACCTGTACCCCAGACGTACAACCTGACGAAAAATAATCACGCACAAAAAACAAACCTACACAGAAAGACTAAATACCCCCCCCCACTAATGAACTAATACTAAACAGGTGCAACCTAAACTAGACCTGACCAACAGAAAATAAAAGGAGGATCGGTGGCAGCTAGTAGGCCGGCGACGACGACCGCCGAGCGCCGCCCGGGCGAGGACCCCCACTTGATGTGCGGCTCCCACAGCGCGCCGACGACGGCCTCAAGGACGCCCCGGAGGGCGAGGCGCAGGGCAATCCGGATGGAGGCTGTGGAACTCCCGTATCAGCGATGGGTCCAAAATGTCCTCCACCGGTACCCAGCACCTCTCCTCTGGACCGTACCCCTCCCAGTCCACGAGGTACTGCAGGCCCCTTACCTGGCGCCTGGAGTCCAAGATGGACCGGACTGTGTACGCCGGGCCCCCCCCCCCCCGATGTCCAGGGGGGGCGGAGGGACCTGCTGTACCTCAGCGTCCTGCAGTGGACCAGCTACCACCGGCCTGAGGAGAGACACATGAAACGAGGGGTTAATACGATAATAAGAGGGAAGCTGTAACCTGTAACACACCTCATTTATTCTCCTCAGGACTTTAAATGGCCCCACAAACCGCGGACCCAGTTTCCGGCAGGGCAGGCGGAGGGGCAGGTTCCGGGTCGAGAGCCAGACTCTCTCCCCCGGGGAAAACACGGGGGCCTCACTGCGGCGACGGTCTGCGCTCTCCTTCTGTCGTCTCCTGGCCCGTTCAAGGGATTCCTGAACGGCGTTCCAGGTCTCCCTAGAGCGCTGGACCCAGTCCTCTACCGCAGGGGCCTCCGTCTGGCTCTGATGCCAGGGCACCAGGACCGGCTGGTAACCCAACACACACTGAAAAGGCAATAGGTTGGTAGAGGAGTGGCGGAGAGAGTTCTAGGCCATCTCGGCCCATGGCACGAACCTCGCCCATTCCCCTGGCCGGTCCCGGCAGTAGGACCACAGAAATCTGCCCACATCCTGATTAATCCTCTCTACCTGCCCATTACTCTCGGGGTGAAAACCTGAGGTCAAACTGACCGAAACCCCCAGTCGCTCCATAAACGCCCGCCACACCCGGGACGTGAACTGGGGACCTCGATCAGAGACGATGTCCTCAGGCACCCCGTAGTGCCAGAAGACGTGGGTGAATAGAGCCTCCGTGGTCTGCAGGGGCGTAGGAAGACCGGGTAAAGGGAACAGACGGCAGGACTTAGAGAACCGATCCACAACGACGAGGATTGTGGTATTCCCCTGAGACAGCGGGAGGTCGGTGAGAAAATCCACCGACAGGTGGGACCATGGTCGCTGTGGAACGGGGAGGGGCTGTAATTTCCCTCTAGGCAAGTGCCTAGGAGCCTTACACTGGGCGCACACCGAACAGGAGGAGACATAGCGCCTCACATCCTTCACCAAGGTGGGCCACCAGTATTTCCCACTAAGACCCCGCACCGTCCGCTCAATCCCTGGGTGACCCGAGGAGGGTAACTTGTGCGCCCACCGGATCAACTGATCACGGACACAGAGCGGGACGTACTTACAACCCACGGGACCTTGAGGGGGAGTAGGTTCCGCCTGTAACGCCCGCTCGATGTCCGCATCCACCTCCCAGACTGCCGGTGCCACCAAGCAGGAGGCTGGAAGTATGGGAGTGGGATCGGTGGACCGTTCCTCGGTGTCATGGAGACGAGACAGTGCGTCAGACTTAGTGTTTCGGGAACCTGGGATATACGAGATTGTAAACTGAAATCTCGTAAAGAAAATCGCCCACCTGGCTTGACAAGGGTTCAGTCTCCTCTCCGCCCGGATGTACTCCAGATTACGGTGGTCGGTCCAGATGAGAAAAGGGTGTCGCGCCCCCTCAAGCCAGTGTCTCCACACCTTCAGGGCTCTTACCACAGCCAGCAACTCCCTGTCCCCCACATCATAGTTATGCTCCGCCGGACTCAGCTTCTTAGAGAAGAAAGCACAGGGGCGAAGCTTCGGAGGCGCGCCCGAGCACTGTGATAGCACGGCTCCCAAACCCCGCCTTGGACACGTCCACCTCCACTATGAATGGCAAAGAGGGATCCGGGTGCGCCAGCACTGGAGCATCAGTAAACAGAGCCTTCAGCCGACTAAAAGCCCTGTCCGCCTCCGCCTCCGCCGACCACCGCAACCGCACCGGTCCCCCCTTCATCAGTGAGGTAATGGGAGCGGCCACCTGCCCAAAGCCCCGGATAAACCTCCGGTAGTAATTGACAAACCCCAAGAACCGCTGCACCTCCTTCACCGTGGTGGGAGTCGGCCAATTACGCACGGCCGAAATGCAGTCACATTCCATCACCACCCCGGATGTGGAAATGTGATACCCTAGGAAAGAGACAGCTTGTTTGGAGAACTCACATTTCTCAGCTTTGACGTATAGGTTGTGCTCCAACAGTCGCCCAAGCATTTTGCGCACCAGAGACACATGCGCGGCGCGTGTGGTGGAGTAGATCAGAATGTCGTCGATGTATACCACCACACCCTGACCTAGCAGGTCCCGGAGAATCTCGTCCACAAAGGATTGGAAGACGGCAGGAGCATTTTTTTAACCCATACGGCATGACGAGGTACTCATAATGGCCAGATGTGGTACTAAATGCAGTTTTCCACTCGTCCCCCTCTCGGATACGTACCAAATTGTACGCGCTCCTGAGATCCAATTTCGTGAAGAAGCACGCGCCGTGAAATGACTCCACCGCCGTGGCAATGAGAGGTAGCGGGTAACTGAACCCCACCGTGATGGAATTTAGACCTCTATAGTCAATGCACGGGCGAAATCCCCCCTCCTTCTTCTTCACAAAAAAGAAGCTCGAGGAGACGGGTGATTTGGTTGTCCGAATGTGTCCCTGCCTCAAGGACTCAGTGACTTATGTCTCCATAGCCACTGTCTCCTCCTGAGACAGAGGATACACGTGACTCCGGGGAAGTGCAGCGTTCACCTGGAGGTTCATCGCACAGTCTCCTCGTCGATGAGGTGGTAATTGAGTCGCCTTTGTTTTACTGAAGGCGATAGCTAAATCGGCATACTCTGAGGGAATGTGCACGGTAGAGACTTGGTCTGGACTCTCCACCGTCG
Organism: Salmo salar; assembly: GCF_965601325.2. NCBI lineage: Eukaryota > Metazoa > Chordata > Actinopteri > Salmoniformes > Salmonidae > Salmo > Salmo salar. The sequence goes on along the minus strand of NC_138294.1, from coordinate 29,517,009 downwards.
TCGCACCGATGGAAACCCCTATGCATCTGCCCGAGCACTCCTTCGACCACCCCTTAAGAGCCCTCTGTCTCCACAAAATCTTAGGGTTGTGAGTGGCTAGCCAGGGCATCCCTAGCACCACCGGAAAGGCCGGGGAATCAATGAGAAAGAGACGGATACTCTCCTCGTGACCCCCCCCCCCCCCCCCCCCGCATTACCAAGACCAGTGGCACAGTGACCTCCCTGACCAGCCCTGACCCTAGTGGTCGACTGTCTAAGGCGTGCACAGGGAAGGGTTGGTCTAACTGAACCAGGGGAATCCCTAACTTACTGGCGACCCCACGGTCCATAAAACTCCCCGCCGTGCCTGAATCGACTAACGCCTTAAGCCGGGAGTGAGGGGAAAATTCAGGGAAGGAAACTAACACATACATATGACTGACAGGGGGCTCTGGGTGAGGTTGGTGCTGACTCACCTGAGATGTTGACGGAGTGCTCTGCCTGCCCTCTGGACTCCCGGGCGAGCTCCTCCAGCACCGGTCGACAGTGTGCCCTCTGCGACCACACTGGGTGCAGGAGAGGGCTCCCCCTCCAGTCTTCCTTGCTGCAGCCTATCTCCATAGGCGTGGGAGCAGGAGGGCTGGGAGGTGGAATGAACAGGGCCCGGTTCTGACACCCGCGGGCGGCCAGCAGGTTGTCCAGACGGATGGACAGATCAATCAGCTGGTCCAGGGTGATAGTGGTGTCCAGACAAGCTAACTCCCGGCGGACGTCCTCCCTCAAACTACAACGGTAGTGATCTATCAGGGCCCTCTCATTCCGCTCCAGCCGCCAAGTTCCGGAACTCTAAGGCGAAGTCCTGCGCGCTCCTCGTCTCCTGTCTCAGGTGAAACAATCGCTCACCCGCCGCTTTACCCTCCGGGGATGATCGAACACTGCACGGAAGCGGTGGGTGAACTCCGGGTAGTGGTCCCTGGCTGAGTCCGGACTGTCCCAAATGGCGTTGGCCCATGCCACGGCCCCACCCGTGAGTCACGAGACGAGGACGCTGACACTCTCCTCTCCCGAGGGAGGGGGACGGACGGTCGCCAGGTATAGCTCCAGCTGGAGTAGGAAACCCTTACACCCAGCAGCCGTCCCATCGTACTCCCTCGGGGGCGCGAGTTTAACATCACTGGTACTGGGTGCTGTTGGCGCTGGTGGCGGCACTGGCTGTTGAGCAGCCGCGTTAGATGGGGTGGGAGCACTTCTGTCCAAACTCTCCAGGCATGCCAACACCTGGTCCATGGCGTTGCCCAGACGATGAAGGATGGCGGAGTGTTGGGCAACCCTCTCCTCCATGGACGGGGTTGGCGCTGCGGCTCCTGCTGACTCCATCAGTGGTGAGTGATTCTGTCAGAGTGCTCAAGGAAGCAGGAGAGTTGAAGTCAAGCGCAGGAGACAAGTCCGTGAACACACGTATTTAATAAATAATACACACTTTGCCAAAACAGGTAGGGCAGGGCAAAGTCACACAAATGCCCAATAAACAGCCCGAACACAGCGCAGCCCAAAACAAGCTGTCACAAACCCCACAGGCAGAGGGAAAAAACACCTGTACCCCAGACGTACAACCTGACGAAAAATAATCACGCACAAAAAACAAACCTACACAGAAAGACTAAATACCCCCCCCCACTAATGAACTAATACTAACCAGGTGCAACCTAAGCTAGACCTGACCAACAGAAAAAAAAGGAGGATCGGTGGCAGCTAGTAGGCCGGCGACGACGACCGCCGAGCGCCGCCCGGGCGAGGAGGGGCGCCACCTTCCGTCGATGTTGTGACAATACAACAAATACAAGGCTACCATTTATTCATCGCTCATTTAATAGCCGACCATGCTCAAAAGTAAATAGACCAGTAGCCTATGACAGTAACGTTAGGCTGCAATATTGCTGTGCGATAGGAGCGCGACATATACTATTTAATCTCAGAGCCTATACCAAGGCAGGAGATAGAAACACAATCATGTATTGACAAACAAAATGTTGAACAACAATTCGTCTTTTGCATAGAAGCGTGGGCTGTAGGTAGAAAGTACTTTTAAATTGTTCAATATACGATCTTGCAGAATGTGCAGCCATTGTTTGGCAACTGCTAGGCATGCATTTTATTGTTTAAAAAAGTCAACGCTAAAGATTAAAACATTCTGCCCACACCTCAACAGAAGCATCTGAGGATTTCAGAAAATGTATCATGTGTTGGATAGATGTCTGAAGAGGTTACAGAAGACGGAAATGCAAAGTGTCCCACTTTTTCAGAATTTAATCAAATAACGGTAGCCTGCTAATAATTTGGCGCAGTGCATTATTTATGACAGTTTTATAACCTTAACATCAAAACAGAAATAAATGAGGCCCCAGGTGTCTGGAGGTCAACTCTATACCTTTACAAGTTGTGTTGCACAGTAGGACTACAGTCCAACATCTCTTTTCATCTGACTTTGAAGTTAGTCAAAGGAGTTAATCTGCACCTGCATGGGCATGACCACGACCTGACCACTTATAGGCCTACTGTGGGCCTTTGATACACAGAATCAAAGACAGAGCACAAACACACACATACAGCACAGGTATACTCTCATGCACGCACATACACACACAAACACATACACACACACACATAGAGACAAGCAGACAGACAGAGAGGAAAGGTAAGATCTGAGGATGAAACCTGACAGTCTAGCAGTAAATTCTGGGGAAATGGAATCTTTGTTTGCTGGAAACCAAACAAACAGCACTGTTGGATCCAATTAAAAATAGAACGGGAAGAGTCAAAGAGTCAATCAAACATAACTAGCTCCACATGGGGCATCCTTTGTTTTGAGTACCTGAGATACTGCATTTTAAAGCAATCCGAAATTGGGCACAGACACACACACACACATTACTATCCTAATGGTGGCCACTCCAGAGAAGATTGGTATTTTATTTACTGTTTGATTTGACATCGTAGTATTTCAACCTGGTCTCTGGCTTTTGTCAAGATGAGCTTGTTTAACTCACATTCGGAAAATGGAGGCCTCAATGTTTGACAATACTTAGAACTCTCCAGTGAGACAGAAACAATACTCGCATCTCATCCTCTTTTTTGTCGCTTTTATATTTGATCAAACACAGCCACCCCCAAATATTTTTGTAAATGAGAGCTTATAAAGAATGCAGTTGTACAACAAGACATTTCCCACTGGGCACAGATGTCAATTCAACGTCTATTCCACATTGGTTCAACGTAATTTCATTGACATTATGTGGAAATTACATTGATTCAACCAGTGTGTGCCCAGTGGGTCCTGCATACTAAATTGTATGCATTAACTGTAGTTATGGTGTTCGCTCTATTCAAAATAAAAAAAGTCTAACCTCTAAAGCAAGCAGTGTATGGAGGAACAAAATACCAAATCAACCATGACCTTTGACCTAATATCCTTTCACCGGAGACGGAAGAGGAAGCGAGACATATCACTGGGTCCTTATACAGTCACTGAACTAAGTAGACCAGACCCAGCTTCGGTCGTATTGGTGTCTATGGGAGACACACACAGTTAAGTAAACTGTGACAACGTTTTTCAATGGTAAACGGCCTGAGTAAAACATCTTCATTTATCCACCATCTTTGCTTTCACCCCCTGACTGACCTCTTGACCTCTTGAATGATTATAGAGACTGTTTTAGAGACTGATGGACAGGGTCTGGTAGTGCTCCAGTCCTCCCTGTCAGAATAAGCAACAGAGGACTTCGAAAGTATATCAAGTCCTGTAGAAATGGCTCCATAGTTATTGTGTGTAACCTAATGTATGTTCCTCTAACACCGCGTGTCATATCTTACCATTCTGATAGATTGGAGGAAAAAAGTGGTTGTAACGTTAATCATTTGGTTGTTATTTCATTGGTTACCTCACTGCAGATGCCCCAGGGGCAGAGTGGCCATACTCATTGAATTTGGCACATTTAAATCTTAGAGCAATCACTAGTAGAACCTTTCTCGTGAATTACCTCATTACTGAGCGCAAAGTTGATTGCATTTTTCTCACTGAAACACGGCTGTCTTCAGACTGTAGTGCCGCTCTTGTTGAAGCCTCCCCCTACAGCTTTTCATACTCTATCAGAAAAGGAGAAAAGGGTGGGGGGGTTCAGCCTCCCTTTTTTACTAATGCTCTCAGCTGTAATGACATTTCATTTGACGACTTTGGGTCTTTTGACCATCCTGCTATACTGTTTAAATGTCAGCCACCAGTTCTGGCTATAACCCTGTCTAGGCCACCAAAGCACTGCCCCACATTTTTTTTACTGATTTCTCTGAAGAATTATCTGTTGTCCTTGAGAACTATGATAAAATTATTGTGTTGGGCGATTTTCATATTCATGTTGACAAAGAGACTGACTCCAAGGCCATTAAATGTATTAATCTTTTGAGCTCTACGTACTTTATCCAACATGTTACTGGGCCCACCCATAACTGTGGCCTTACTCTGGACCTGATTATTACCGAGTGGCTTTCTATTGACAAATCCTCTATTGTTTATGTTACTTTATCTGATCACCACGGTGTATTTTGTTATGTTTTTGTTGCCCATAGCACAGGGTAATACTGAACACATTATAAAAAATGTTAACTTACCTCCGAAGTTTATTGAGTGTATGAACAATACACCATCCCCTATTCTGCCTTCCTCTTGCGATGATTTAAAGTTTACATACACCTTAGCCAAAGATATTAAACTCAGTGTTTCACAATTCCTGACATTTAATACTAGTAAAAATTCCCTGTCTTCGGTCAGTTAGGATCACCACTTTATTTTAATAATGTGAAATGTCAGAATAATAGTAGAGAGAATTATTTATTTCAGCTTTTATCTCTTTCATCGCATTCCCAGTGGGTCAGAAGTTTACATACACTCAATTAGTATTTGGTAGCATTGCCTTTAAATTGTTTAACTTGGGTCAAACGTTTCGTGTAGCCTTCCACAAGCTTCCCACAATAAGTTGGGTGAATTTTGGCCCATTCCTCCTGACAGAGCTGGTGTAACTGAGTCAGGTTTGCAGGCCTCCTTGCTCGCACACACTATTTCAGTTCTGCCCACAAATGTTCTATAGGATTGAGGTCAGGGTTTTGGAATGGCCACTCCAATATCTTGACTTTGTTGTCCTTAAGCCATTTTGCCACAACTTTGGAAGTATGCTTGGGGTCATTGTCCATTTGGAAGACCCATTTGTGACCAAGCTTTAACTTCCTGACTGATGTCTTGAGATGTTGCTTCAATATATCCACATAATATTCCTGCCTCATGATGCCATCTGTTTTGTGAAGTGCACCAGTCCCTCCTGCAGCAAAGCACCCCCACAACATGATGCTGCCCCCCCCCCCCCCCCCCCCGTGCTTCACGATTGGGATGGTGTTCTTCAGCTTGCAAGCATCCCCATTTTTCCTCCAAATATAACGATGGTCATTATGGCCAAACAGTTCTATTTTTGTTTCATCAGACGAGAGGACATTTTTCCAAAAAGTACGATCTTTGTCCCCATGTGCAGTAGCAAACCGTAGTCTGGCGGTTGCTTCTTCCTTGATGAGTGGCCTTTCAGGTTATGTCGATATAGGACTCGTTTTACTGTGGATATAGATACTTTTGTACCTGCTTCCTCCAGCATCTTCACAAGGTCATTTGCTGTTGATCTGGGATTGATTTGCACTTTTCGCAACAAAGTACGTTCATCTCTAGGAGACAGAACGTGTCTCCTTCCTGAGCTGTATGACAGCTGCGTGGTCCCATGGTGTTTATACTTGCGTACTATTGTTTGTACAGATGAACATGGTACATTCAGGCGTTTGGAAATTGCTCCCAAGGATGAACCAGACTTTTTCTGAGGTCTTGGCTGATTTCTTTTGATTTTCCCATGATGTCAAGCAAAGAGACACTGAGTTTGAAGGTAGGCCTTGAAATACATCCACAGGCACACTTCCAATTGACTCAAATGATGTCAATTTGCTTAGCAGAAGCATCTAAAGCCATGACATAATTTTCTGGAATTTCCAAGCTGTTTAAAGGCACAGTGAACCTAGTGTATGAAAACCTCTGACCCACTGGAATTGTGATACAGTAATTTATAAGTGAAATAATCTGTCTGTAAACAATTGTTGGAAAAATGACTTGTGTCATGCACAAAGTAGATGTCTTAACCGACTTGACAAAACTATAGTTTGTTAACAAGAAATCTGTGGAGTGGTTGAAAAACTAGTTTTATTGACTCCAACCTAAGTGTATGTAAACTTCTGACTTCAACTGTAGTTGATAACTTGAATAGCAAATTAAGGGCAATCATTGATGCCATAGCTCCAGCAAGGTTGAAAAAGACCACATCCAAACGGAGTGAGGAAACGTTCAAATTTAAGAAAAATTGCAGAAAGGCAGAGCGGAAGTCGAGACAGTCAAAGTTGCAGGTACATTGTTCTGAGAGAGCAACTTGGCATATATAACAAGACAATTTGGAATGCCAGACAAGCTCATTTTTCTAACCTGATCACTAATTATCAGAATAATTTGAGAGTGCTATTCTTGACAATTGATAGGTCGATAAATCCTACCCCCGCAAAACTATATGAACTTTCCTCCACATCTAAATGTGATGCGTTTGTGGCATATTTCAGAGATAAGATAACAAAACATTGGGTTGGGTATCAATCAAGCGAGACCAAATGAGAAGTGTGACAATATGTGCCCTAGCCTACCACGCAAAGGCACTATGGAGTATTTTCCCTGGTTGACACAGACATGCTCAGGAAAGTGATATCACAACTTAAGCCTTCTACCTGCCTTATCGATCCTATAACCACCACATTCTTCAAAACAGTTTTTCATTACATATCTGAAGTACAAGCTATTGGTAATCACTCACTGCACTAAAAACTGCTATGGTGAAACCCTTCTGAAGAAAAGTCATCTAGATTCTTCAGCTCTTAGCAATTTTCAGCCAATCTCCAACCTTCCATTATTAAGCAACATTCTGGAGAAATTGTTTTTTTAAACAGCAAAAAAAAAAAATCTAATCTGGTTTTCTTGCCCACCACAGCACAGACAGCCTAAGATAAAGTGGCAAATGATCTGAGAGCCAACACAGACGCTGAACAGCTCTCTGTCCTTGGGGTGTGGGTTGGTCTCTCCGGTTCAGTTCTAAATTGGTTTAGGACCTCTTTAACCGGTCAAGAGTTTTTTGTCAACCTTAGTGAACATAACTCAGAGAAAATACATATCCCACGTTGCGTTCCACAAGGTTCGATTTTCAGTTCAGTACTGTTCTGTTTATATGTTGCCCCTTGGCGCTGTTATCAGAAAGAACAACATTGGTTTTCACTGCTACGCAGACGATACACAGCTTTACACTTCTGTGTCACCAGAGCATTTTAGCTCCACAGATAAATTATTAGACTGTATTAGTGATTTAAATACTTGGATGGTTCACAACTTCCTCCAGCTAAATCAAGATAAGACCGAGGTACTTATTATTGGAGCCAAAGCACACAGAATCTGGCCGCATATTTTAAATAACGGTCAAATAAGATAAAACACCAGGTAAAAACGTAGGTGTCATTTTAGATTCTGAACTAAATTTCGAATCACACATTAGGAATGTGACCAAATAGCTTTTTACCACCTGAGGAACATTGCCAAGGTATGGCCGTTTCGCTCTCAGGCTGATACCGCGAGACTCATCCATGCTTTTATTAAAAGCAGGCTTGACTACTGTAATGCTCTCCTGTCTGGTCTGCCAAAGAAAGCCATTGGCCAACTGCAAAACATGCAGAACGCTGCAGCATGGCCAGATGGAGAGCACACATTACAGCGGTTTTAAAGTCTCTGCACATGCTGCCTGTGAGTTTAAGAATTCATTTTAAGATTATTCTATTGGTTTTTAAATTAATCCACAATTGTGCACCCCAATACATATCAGACATGCTTTTGAGTTATGTACCCAGTAGGTCTCTCAGGTCCTTTGGCACTGACCTTTAAACTATCCCAATGTCCAGGACCAAGAGGCATGGAGAGGCAGCCTTTCGTTACTATGCCCCCAGCCTCTGGAATAGCCTGCCAAAGAACCTGAGGGGGGCTGAAACTGTGAACATACAGTACCAAAGTTTGGACACACCTACTCATTCAGGGGTTTTTCTTTATTTTTACTATTTCCTACATTGTATAATAACAGTGAATTCATCAAAACTATGAAATAACACATATGAAATCATGTACTAACCAAAAAAGTGTTAAACAAATCAAAATATATTTTATATTTGAGATTCTTCAAAGTAGCCACCCTTCGCCTTGATGGCAGCTTTGCACACTCTTTGCATGCAGTCCAGCTTTACCATGAGAGTGCTTTTCCAACAGCCTTGAAGGAGTTCCCACATATGCTGAGCACTTGTTGGCTGCTTTTCCTTTACTCTGCGGTCCAACTCATCCCAAACCATCTCCAGGTCATTTGATGCAGTATGCCATCACTTTCCTTCTTGGTCAAATAGCCTTTACACAGCCTGGAGGTGTGTTGGGTCATTGTCCTGTTGAAAAACAAATTTGGACTCATCAGACAATAGGACAGATTTCCACCGGTCTAATGTCCATTGCTCGTGTTTCTTGGCCCAAACAAGTCTCTCCTTCTTATTGATGTCCTTTAGTAGTGGTTTACTTGCAGCAATTCGACCATGAAGGCCTGATTCACTCAGTCTCTCTGAACAGTTGATGTTTGAGGCTGGTAACTAATGAACTTATCCTCTGCAGCAGAGGAAACTCTGGGTCTTGCTTTCCTGTGGCTGTCCTCATGAGTGCCAGTTTCAACAAAGCGCTTGATTGTTCTTGCGACTGCACTTGAAGAAACACGCTATCGGAGTCGATACAGCCAGCTGGTTTCTTCGCGCATCACACCGACAGAAACAAGCATCTTTCTGGTAAGAAGAAGGGTGGGGGTGTATGCCTTATGATTAACGAGACGTGGTGTGATCATAACAACATACAGGAACTCAAGTCCTTCTGTTCACCTGACTTAGAATTCCTCACAATCAAATGCTGACTGCATTATCTACCTAGAGAATTCTCTTCGATTATAATCACAGCTGCATATATCCCCCCCAAGCAGACACATCGATGGCCCTGAACGAACTTCATTTGACTTTATGTAAACTGGAAACCACATATCCTGAGGCTGCATTTATTGTAGCTGGGGATTTTAACAAGGCTAATCTGAAAACAAGGTTCCCTAAATTCTATCAGCATATCGATTATGCTACCAGGGCTGGCAAAACCCTATATCATTGTTATTCTAACTTCCGCAATGCATATAAGGCCCTCACCCGCCCTCCTTTCGGAAAAGCTGACCACGACTCCATTTTGTTGCTTCCAGCCTATAGACAGAAACTAAAACAGGAAGCTCCCACGCTCAGGTCTGTTCAACGCTGGTCAGACCAATCGGATTCCACGCTTCAAGATTGCTTCGATCACGTGGACTGGGATATGTTCCGCATTTCGGCGAACAACAACATTGATGAATACGCTGATTCGGTGAGCGGGTTTATTAGCAAGTGCATCGGCGTTGTCGTACCCACAGCGTCTATTAAAACATTCCCAAACCAGAAACTGTGGATTGATGGCAGCATTCGCGCAAAACTGAAACCGCGAACCACTGCTTTTAATCAAGGCAAGATGACCGGAAACATGACCGAATACAAACAGTGTAGCTATTCCCTCCGCAAGGCAATCAAACAAGCTAAGCGTCAGTATAGAGACAAAGTAGAGTCGCAATTCAACGGCTCAGACATGAGAGGTATGTGGCAGGGTCTAGAGTCAATCACGGACTATAAAAGGAAAACCAGCCCCATCGCGGACCAGGATGTCTTGCTCTCAGACAGACTAAACAACTACTTTGCTCGCTTTGAGGACAACACAGTGCCACTGACACTGTCCGCCACCAAAACCTGTGGGCTCTCCTTCACTGCAGCCGACGTGAGCAAAACATTTAAACGTGTAAACCCCCGCAAGGCTGCAGGCCCCGACGGCATCCCCAGCTGCGTCCTCAGAGCATGCGCAGACCAGCTGGCTGGTGTGTTTACGGACATATTCAATCAATCCTTATCCCAGTCTGCCGGCCCCACATGCTTCAAGAGGGCCACCATTGTTCCTGTTCCCAAGAAAGCTAAGGTAACTGAGCTAAATGACTACCGCCCCGTAGCACTCACTTCCGTCATCATGAAGTGCTTTGAGAGACTAGTCAAGGACCATATCACCTCCACCCTACCTGACACCCTAGACCCACTCCAATTTGCTTACCACCCCAATAGATCCACAGACGACGCAATCAGAAATCACACTGTACACTGCCCTAACCCATCTGGACAAGAGGAATACCTATGTGAGAATGCTGTTCATCGACTACAACTCAGCATTTAACACCATAGTACCCTCCAAACTCGACATCAAGCTCGAGACCCTGGGTCTCGACCCCGCCCTGTGCAACTGGGTCCTGGACTTCCTGACTGGGGCCCCACAAGGGTGCGTTCTCAGCCCTCTCCTGTACTCCCTGTTCAACCACGACTGTGTGGCCATGCACGCCTCCAACTCAATCATCAAGTTTGCAACCGACACTACAGTGGTAGGCTTGATCACCAACAAAAACGAAACGGCCTACATGGAGGAGGTAAGGGCCCTCGGAGTGTGGTGTCAGGAAAATAACCTCACACTCAACGTCAACAAAACAAAGGAGATGATCGTGGACTTCAGGAAACAGCAGAGGGAGCACCCCCCTATCCACATCGACGGGACAGTAGTGGAGAGGGTAGAAAGTTTTAAGTTCCTCGGCATACACATCACGGACAAACTGAAATGGTCCAACCACACAGACAGCATGGTGAAGAAGGCGCTGCAGCGCCTCTTCAACCTCAGGAGGATGAAGAAATTCAGCTTGTCACCAAAAACACTCACAAACTTTTACAGATGCACAATCGAGAGCATCCTGTCTGGCTATATCACCGCCTGGTACGGCAACTGCTCCGCCAATAACCATAAGGCTCTCCAGAGGGTAGTGAGGTCTGCACAACGCATCACCGGGGGCAAACTACCTGCCCTCCAGGACACCTACACCACCCGATGTCACAGGAAGTCCAAAAAGATCATCAAGGACAACAACCACCCGAGCCACTGCCTGTTCACCCCGCTATCATCCAGAAGGCGAGGGCAGTACAGGTGCATCAAAGCAGGGACCGAGAGACTGAAAAACAGCTTCTATCTCAAGGACATCAGACTGTTAAACAGCCATAACTAACATTGAGTGGCTGCTGTCAACATACTGACTCAACTCCAGCCACTTTAATAATGGAAAAATCTATGTAATAAATGTATCACTAGCCACTTTAAACAATGCCACTTCATATAATGTTTACATACCCTACATTACTCATCTCATATGTATATTCTGTACTCTATACCATCTACTGCATCTTGCCATCTTGATGTAATGTATCACTAGCCACTTTAAACAATGCCACTTGTATATGTTTACATATCCTACATTACTCATCTCATATGTATATACTGTACTCTATACCATCCACTGCATCTTGCCTATGCCATCACTCATTCATATATTTTTTTTATGTACATATTCTTATTCATTCCTTTACACTTGTGTGTATAAGGTAATTGTTGTGAAAGTGTTAGGTTAGATTACTCGTTGGATATTACTGCCTTGTCAGAACTAGACGCACAAGAATTTCGCTACACTCGCATTAACATCTGCTAACCATGTGTATGTGACAAATATTATTTTTTTTTAATTAAAATTTGTTTTGATAAAAGTTCCTGAAATGTTCCATATTGACTGACCTTCATGTCTTAAAGTAATGATGGACTGTAATTTCTCTTTGCTTATTTGAGCTGTTCTTGCCATAATATGGACTTGGTCTTTTATCAAATAGGGCTATCTTCTGTATACCAACCCTACCTTGTCACAACACAACTGATTGGCTCAAACGCATTAAGAAGGAAAGAAATTTCACAAATGAACTTTTAACAAGGCACACCTGTCAATTGAAATGCGTTCCAGGTGACTACCTCATGAAGCTGGTTGAGAGAATGCTAAGAGTGTGCAAAGCTGTCATCAAGGCAAAGGGTGGCTACTTTGAAGAATCTCAACCATAAAATATATTTTTATTTGTTTTTTTATTAATTTTTTTTCCTGTGAAGCGCATTGCATCACATTCATGTCTGGAATGTGTTGTATAAATAACGCTTGATTTGATTTGACATCCTTGCAGGTACATGGCCATCATCCACCCGCTGAAACCCCGGCTGTCGGCCACAGCCACCAAGGTGGTGATCTTGTGTATCTGGGCGCTGGCCGTGGTGCTGGCCTTCCCCCTCTGCTTCTACTCCACCATCCGCATCCTGCCCCGCCGGACAATCTGCTACGTGGCTTGGCCCCGTTCATCAGATGACTCCTTCATGTGAGTGAGACACTCTGGGTGCATCTCAATAGTCTAAAGTGTCTTCCTTAACTCACCTCCTCTTGTTCATCTTTGCTGATCTGGAAACAGCTTTGGGTTGATTGGTAATGAAACTGTATATTGAGGTGAACATGCTGCTGGTGGTTTGATGTGGGCTACCGTGGTTGTGTATTGATAAGAACACTGGGAGTTGGAGGTACACTTCAAACGGGCTAATTCCCGGTGTATTCATATATTAAAGAATGTTGCTAGGATAAGGATGGTTTTCTCTAGGAATCAACAATTAAATCACTTTATATATCAATGTAAGGCAGGGCTCTTTACCTAATTCCTGGAGAGTTACCGTCCCGTAGATTTTCACTCCAACCCTAATCTAGCGAACCTGATTCTAATTATTAGCTGGTGGAAAAACTGAATCAGGTTAGTTACAACTGGGGTTGGATTGAAAACCTACAGGAGGGTAGCTCTCCAGGAACAGGTTTGGAGAGCCCTGATGTAAGGCAAATAACTTGGCCAATTATACAGGCACTAGTCAAAAGCACATACATCCAAATATACTCAAAACTCAATAGTATCTACAATATGAAAAAGGATCTAAGTAATATCTACACAAACAAACCTACTTAGGCAATGGAGTTACTTAGATACCAACAAATAATACGATCAATAATGGCGCATAGACAATCATATAAAATGTGCTCAAATCAAAGGTACACGATAAAGGAGCACAAACATATACTGAACAAAAATGCAAACGCAACATGTTAAGTGTTGGTCCAAGGTTTCATGAGCTGAAATAAAAGTTAACAGAAATGTTCCATTTGCACAACAAGTGTATTTCTACAAAACAATGTACATCCCTGTTAGTGAGCATTTCTCCTTTGCCAAGATAATCCATCCACCTGACAGGTGTGGCATATCAAGAAGCTGATTAAACAGCATGATCATTACACAGGTGCACCTTGTGCCGGGGACAATAAAAGGTTACTCTAAAATGTGTAGTTTTGTCACACAACAAAATGCCACAGATGTCTCAAGTTTTGAGGGAACATGCAATTGGCATGCTGACTGCAGGAATGTCCACCAGAGCTGTTGCCAGATAGTTAAATGTTAATTTCTCATAAGCCACCTCCAACGTTGTTTTAGAGAATTTGGCAGTGAGTCCCACCGGTCTCACAACCGCAGATCATGTGCAACCATACCAGTCCAGGACCTCCACATCCTGCTTCTTCACCTACGGGATTGTCTGAGACCAGCCACCTGGAAAGCTGATGAAACTGTGAGTTTAAACTCATCTGCGTGCTCGTCGTCCTCATCAGGGTCTTGACTTGACTGCGGCGTCCTAACCAACTTCAGTGGGCAAATGCTCACCTTCGATGGCCACTGGCACACTGGAGAAGTGTGCTCTTCACGCATGAATCCGTTTTCAACTGTAGATGGAAGACAGTGTGTATAGCATCATGTGGGAGAGCAGTTTGCTGATGTCAATGATGTGAACATAGTGCCCCATGGTGACGGTGGGGTTATGGTATGGGCAGGCATAAGCTACGGACAAAACACAATTGCATTTTGTCGATGGCAATTTGAATACACATAGATCCTGAAGCCCATTGTCGTGCCATTCCTCCTCTGCCATGACCTCATGTTTCAGCAGGATAATGCATGGCCCCATGTCCCAATGATGTGTACACAATTCTTTGAAGCTGAAAATGTCCCAGTTCTTCCATGGCCTGCATACTCACCAGACATGCCACCCATTGAGCATATTTGGGATGCTCTGGATTGACGTGTATGAGCGTGTTCTAGTTCCCACCAATATCCAGCAACTTCTCACAGCCATTGAAGAGGAGTGAGACAACATTCCATAGGCCACAATCAACAGCCTGGTCAACCCTATGCAAAGGAGATGTGTCGTGCTGCATGAGGCAAATGGTGGTCACATCAGATACTGATTGTTTTTCTGATCCACGGGTATACCGTTTTTTCAAGATATCTGTGACCACAGATGCATATCTGTATTTCCAGTCATGTGAAATCCATAGATTAGGGCCTAATGAATTTATTTCAATTGAATGATTTCCTTATATGATCTGTAACTCAATTAAATCGTATAAATTGTTGCATGTTGCGTTTATATTTTTGTTCAGTGTACTTTGAATAAACTCATCCTTGAATAATTGTTTGTATCAACTGGAATTAACTGAAAGTTTGTCAGGTTGCCACATTGATTGCATACAGGTTAATATAAGGTGGTGAGTGTCCCGCTTCTGGAGAAGTGGGTGGTGATTGGGTAATTGGAATGTCAGTCCGTATGAGTAGGGGAATTTCATACACACAGGATAGCTAGCTAGCCTAGATAGATAGATAACCAGTGCAGACTAGTTAATGATGAGAGCAAACTAGACTACTGAATATAAATGTGAATTAGATTAAATATAATTTGCAGAATTACCATGTTTTCCATTACATTCACAGGAATGCTCTGCTTTTCCTTCCCCTGACAGCGATCTATTCTGCTCTGGTATACAGGTATCATATCATTGTGACGGTGCTGGTGTATGTGCTGCCCCTAGTGGTGATGGGTATCACCTACACCATTGTGGGTGTGACGCTGTGGGGAGGAGAGATCCCGGGGGAAGCATCAGATAACTACCACAGCCAGCTCACAGCCAAGAGGAAGGTAACGCAAAAATACAACTCCATTATACACATAAGGTCCTTTGGTAAAGCATGTGTTTTCCATTTGTAAACCAATGTGTCAACCATTAATTGAATACAGTAGATTCAGCCATTCATTTTAACTGGCACAGTCATGAGACGTCCCAATTGTCTGTTTCATTCACTCCAGTTCATTTGGTGTGAGAAGTAGAATACTGTAGGCCTTTTAAAAATATGGATCTGAAAAGAATTTCAGCAAACAATAATAATAATAATAAACTGAATATGCGCTTCTGGTGGATTTGAGGGTTTTTCCGTGTTTGACCCAATACATTGTCATTACAATAATTGATGTAGCTATACCATTGAAATGAATGACTGACGCTGTACATGGCACAATGATCTCTCTGTATTCCCCACTGGATTTGGCTACCCATCAGGTAATCCAACATTATGCAGGCAAACATCAGAGATTGGTCTCCTCATTCATTGTGATCTAAAAAGCAAAACTGGTCATAAATCAGCACTTCTATTCGGAGATGCTTGATATATATGGCCCCTGGTCCCCACAGTTATCCATAAGGATTCAGGTAATTTGAACGTGTATGACTAACATCTATTAGGCCAGATGTGGGTTTAACAGATGTGGGTCAGATTATAGAAAGGCAACGGCCAATCCGACAGGTCTAGATATGGGAATTATTGGGATTATTCCAGGACACCCTGTGAGGTAAACCAGACTATTTCAGGGTTGTTATTGTTTTATTCATGAGGATTACACTCAGATTACAGGGGATCAGCACACCTGGTTCTTTGTTTTGGACAGATAGCCGAGGTGTAAGGCTCGGGCATCGTAGTGAGGAATCAAACGCAGGAAGCAGCGACCACAGGGTAGTGGCTTTTAATAGTTGCAACAGGCGAGCACACACAAGCCACCCCAAACAGCGAAATAATGCGCACACAAAATAATGTGTCCCAAACACAGGGGAAATAACATGCGGCGCAAAAACAAACGCACAAGCGTAAACCCAAGCCCAACAGGAAAATAATCCCGCACAATGAACAAGCGGACCAGCTAACACTAATAGCCCCGCTAATCACCCCCACTAAGAACAGGTGCACACAATCACAAACAGGGGGAAAACAAAAAAGGGAAACAGTGGCAGCTAATAGGCCGGTGACGATGACCGCCTAGCGCCACCCGAGCAGGAGGGGGCGCCACCGTCGGTGGGAATCGTGACAGTACCCCCCTCCTGACGCGCGGCTCCTGCAGCGTGCCGACACCGGCCTCGAGGACGACCGGAGGGCGAGGCGCAGGGCGATCCGGACGGAGGCGATGGAAATCCCTCAACATGGATGGGTCCAAGACGTCCTCCGCCGGCACCCAGCACCTCTCCTCCGGACCGTACCCCTCCCAGTCTACGAGGTACTGCAGGCCCCTCACCCGGCGTCTCGAGTCCAGAATGGCCCGTATGCTGTACGCCGGGGACCCCCCAATGTCCAGAGGGTGCGGAGGGACCTCCAGCACCTCACCTTCCTGCAGGGGACCAGCTACCACCGGCCTGAGGAGAGACACATGAAACGGGGGGTTAATACGGTAATAGGAAGGAAGTTGTAACCGATAACACACCTCGTTTATCCTCCTCAGGACTTTAAAGGGCCCCACACACTGCGGCCCCAGCTTCCGGCAGGGCACGTGGAGGGGCAGGTTCCGGGTCGAGAGCCAGACCCTGTCCCCCGGTACGAATACGGGGGCCTCACTGCGGTGGCGGTCAGCGCTCCTCTTCTGCCGTCCACTGGCTTGCTTCAGGGATTCCTGGACGGCTCTCCAGGTCTCCTTGGAGCGCTGTACCCAGTCCTCCACCGCAGGAGCCTCGGTCTGGCTCTGGTGCCATGGTGCCAGGACCAGCTGGTAACCCAAAACACACTGAAAGGGTGACATGTTAGTAGAGGAGTGACGAAGTGAGCTCTGGGCTAACTCCGCCCAAGGAATGTACATCGCCCACTCCCCTGGCCGGTCCTGGCAATACGACCTCAGAAACCTGCCCACCTCCTGGTTTACCCTCTCCGCCTGCCCATTACTCTCGGGGTGATAACCAGAGGTCAAACTGACCGAGACCCCCAGCCGCTCCATAAACGCTTTCCAGACCCTGGATGTGAACTGGGAACCTCGATCAGAGACAATGTCCTCCGGCACCCCGTAGTGCCGGAAGACATGGGTAAATAGGGCCTCCGCAGTCTGCAGTGCAGTAGGGAGACCGGGCAACGGGAGGAGACGGCAGGACTTTGAAAACCGATCCACAACCACCAGAATCGTAGTGTTCCCCTGAGACGGGGGGAGATCTGTCAAGAAGTCTACAGACAGGTGCGACCATGGCTGTTGCGGATCGGGGAGAGGCTGTAACTTCCCTCTCGGGAGATGCCTAGGAGCCTTACTCTGGGCGCACAGCGAACAGGAAGAGACATAGAACCTCACGTCCTTAGCCAAGGTGGGCCACCAGTACTTCCCCCTGAGACTCCACACTGTCCTCGCAACACCAGGATGGCCCGAAGTGGGTAGCGTGTGCGCCCACCGAATCAATAGATCACGAACACCGAGCGGCACGTACATGCGACCCACGGGACACTGTGCAGGCGCAGGTTCCAATACTAATGCCCGCTCGATGTCCGCGTCCACCTCCCATACCACCGGTGCCACCAGCCTAGACGCTGGAATGATGGGAGTTGGATCTATGGGCCGGTCCTCTGTGTCACAAAGACGGGACAGTGCGTCGGCCCTCGTGTTCAGGGAGCCTGGTCTGTAGGAGATCGTAAACCTAAACCGGGCGAAGAACATGGCCCACCTTGCCTGACGCGGATTCAGTCTCCTAGCTGCCCGGATGTACTCCAGATTTCGGTGGTCGGTCCAGATGAGAAAGGGGTGCTTAGCCCCCTCAAGCCAGTGTCGCCACACCCTCAAGGCTTTTACCACCGCTAGCAACTCCCTGTCCCCCACATCATAGTTATGCTCCGCCGAACTGAGCTTCTTCGAAAAGAAAGCGCAGGGGCGGAGTTTCAGTGGCATACCCGAGCGCTGTGAAAGCACGGCACCCACCCCAGCCTCGGATGCGTCCACCTCCACTATGAATGCTAGAGACGGGTCCGGGTGCACCAACACGGGTGCGTCGGTGAACAGCGTCTTCAACTTCTTGAAGGCTCCGTCCGCCTCCGTCGACCACCGCAAACGCACCGGCCCCCCCTTCAGCAGTGAGGTAATGGGAGCCGCTACCTGGCAAAAACCCTGGATAAACCTCCGGTAGTAATTGGCAAAGCCTAAGAACCGCTGCACTTCCTTCACCATGGTTGGAGTCGGCCAATTACGCACGGCCTTAACGCGGTCACACTCCATCACCACCCCCGTGGTGAAATGCGATAACCCAGGAAGGAAACGGCTCGTTTGGAAAACACACATTTCTCAGCCTTAACGTATAGGTCATGCTCCAGCAGTCTACCAAGCACCTTGCGCACCAGGGACACATGCGCGGAGCGGGTGGCGGAATATATCAGAATATCATCGATATAGACAATCACCTTGTTACCTGTATAAAAGACACCTGTCCACAGAAGCAATCAATTAATCAGATTCCAAACACTCCACCATGGCCAAGACCAAAGAGCTCTCCAAGGATGTCAGGGAAAAGATTGTAGTCCTACACAAGGCTGGAATGGGCTACAAGACCATCGCCAAGCAGCTTGGTGAGAAGGTGACAACAGTTGGTGCGATTATTCGCAAATGGAAGAAAGACAAAAGAACTGTCAATCGCCCTCGGCCTGGGGCTCCATGCAAGATCTCACCTCGGGGAGTTGCAATGATCATGAGAACGGTGAGGAATCAGCCCAGAACTACACGGGAGGATCTTGTCAATGATCTCAAGGCAGCTGGGACCATAGTCACCAAGAAAACAATTGGTAACACACTACGCCGTGAAGGACTGAAATCCTGCAGCGCCCGCAAGGTCCCCCTGCTCAAGAAAGCACATATACATGCTCGTCTGAAGTTTGCCAATGAACATCTGAATGATTCAGAGGACAACTTGTGAAAGTGTTGTGGTCAGATGAGACCAAAAAATGGAGCTCTTTGGCATCAACTCAAATCGCCGTGTTTGGAGGAGGAGGAATGCTGCCTATGACCCCAAGAACACCATCCCCAACATCAAACATGGAGGTGGAAACATTATGCTTTGGGGGTGTTTTTCTGCTAAGGGGACAGGACAACTTCACCGCATAAAAGGAACGATGGACGGGGCCATGTACCGTCATTGAAAATGGGTCATGTATGGGTATTCCAGCATGACAATGACCCAAAACACACGGCCAAGGCAACAAAGGAGTGGCTCAAGAAGAAGCACATTAAGGTCCTGGAGTGGCCTAGCCAGTCTCCAGACCTTAATCCCATAGAACATCTGTGGAGGGAGCTGAAGGTTCGATTTGCCAAACGACAGTCTCGAAACCTTAATGACTTGGAGAAGATCTGCAAAGAGATGTGGGACAAAATCCCTCCTGAGATGTGTGCAAACCTGGCGGCCAACTACAAGAAACGTCTGACCTCTGTGATTGCCAACAAGGGTTTTGCCACCAAGTACTAAGTCATGTTTTGCAGATGGGTCAAATACTTATTTCCCTCATTAAAATGCAAATCATTTTATAACATTTTTGACATGAGTTTTTCTGGATTTTTTTGTTGTTATTCTGTCTCTCACTGTTCAAATAAGCCTACCATTACAATTATAGACTGATCATTTCTTTGTCAGTGGGCAAACGTACAAAATCAGCAGGGGATCAAATACTTTTTTCCCTCACTGTAAATGTCACAATCAGTTCATGGAATTCACAGGATTTTTGAAGTGAATTGCTTCCTTCTTGATGGCTCTAGATTGTCAGGTTATGGAATACACCTAATTCTATTGTGTCTCTACCATCTCAAATGTATGTATGCACCGTTGGACCACCGTTGGACCATCAATGGTAGTCCTGACCACCAAACCTGGCATGAAGTGGCCGACCAAATGTTGATTTTTGATCGACATCTTGTCTCAGAACTACACAGAATAAAGACAATGTACTTTCTTTTTCCTCTCTTTCTCCCTCTCACTCCTATTTTCTTATTCTCTCCTCTCTTTCTCTCATTGCTTTCTCCCCCTCCCTCTCTTCCACCCTGTCTCCCCAATCCCTGTCGCTCTATTCCTCCCATCCTCCCACTATCCCCTTCCTAACCCCCAGGTGGTGAAGATGATGATCATTGTGGTGGTGACCTTCGCCCTCTGCTGGCTGCCGTACCACGTCTACTTCATTGTGACGGGCCTCAACAAGGCTCTGATGAGGTGGAAATCCATCCAGCAGGTCTATTTGTCAGTGCTGTGGCTGGCCATGAGCTCCACCATGTACAATCCCATCATCTACTGCTGCCTCAACAGCAGGTAGGATCCAGCACCTGGGTACTGTTAAGTAGGTACCAAAACATACGATGAAGATAAGCCTTACCCATAACTAATTTCTATGTTCCATTTTTAAAAAAAAATCTTTGTTCCTACTGAACACACCCTAGGTAACCACATGCTAGATGGATAAGACCAGATGAGAAACTACCAGTGTACCTTTTTAGAATTCATAAGCCACCTCTCAAATGTTAAAAATCTAACAATGCACTCATCTGTCTGGTTTGGGTTGTGGTTTGGATACAGGTTCCGGGCGGGCTTCAAGCGGGCGTTCTGTTGGTGCCCGTTCGTCCGGGTATCCAGCTATGACGAGCTGGAGTTGCGCGACAACAACATCCGCAACCGATCTGGCCACCAGGGCAGCATGTGCACCCTCTCCCGCGTGAACACTGGGACCAACAGCACCAACGATCGCCACCACAGCATCAAAAAGGCAGTCTCCAGCTGCCATGGCAATGCCATTGTTAACAGAGATAACAATGGTAACCATGGCAACCAACTGGTGGTAGCCAAGGCCAACCTTTACAGTGACCCTGATGATGTGGCCGACGATCAGTTCTCCTGAGATGTTTATGATGACCACGACCACCTTCTAGAATGTTCACGAGTGGTTTGGAAAGTCATTGTCAACATTTCGCCTTCCAAACTGTCCCTCAAACATTCCAAGCAAGCCTTTACATTTTTATTTTATTTTACCAAGCATAAGTATTTCTTGTGAGTTTGTTGCAAACACGGTTGTTCCGTATAAAGTATTTTCTGCTGGCTTGATGCAGTGAGATTCATTCGATTTTATTTGTATTTTGCTTAGCTTTCGAAAGCATTTGTTTCTGCCTTTTCTCAATTCCAAACCCCCCCTCACGACACTGACTGGACATCTGGTAGGCTGCTGTCTCGACGGGCAGATTTGTGGGCAGATTTGTGACATCTGGACTAAGCAATGAAGGCAGAGCTTACCAGTAGTTTACCAATGTGGGCATACATCTATTACTCAGACAGGCTCCCCTTGAAAGATTGTTAGGAGGGGTTGGTGGTTGGGCATATATATATAAACACATAATAATGAAAAGGGAAGGTTGTTCCACACAGATTGTTTATTAATGTGTCTTTCTGTACCATAATCATACATCCTTTATCAGCTTGTCATCAGTTCTGCAGACTGATACCCCACAGATTGAAATAACTGTGGGCTGTATGTCCTGAAATGATATTGTTTTTAGAGAGAGAGAGAGAGAGAGAGGCACCTGGGGCAAGATAGATTATTCAGTGTTTCTCTTTCAGCCTGCAATTTCCTGAGGATAAATGAGAATGATAGGATGTTTCATTTTGTTATTGAAATTTCTCTCATAAGCTGCTTTTATCGTTATAGGAATTGTACAGTGCCATTTCTTTTTTAAATGTATGAGATATATGTCTTATGTAAGCAGAGGATTGGTTTTTGCTTTTGTGATATACCGTGGTGTATACTTACTGTGGTTAGGGAATTTTTAGCACTTTAATCATTGAGGGATAAACGCAGACAAACACATGCACAGACACACACATACACACGCACGCACACACACACACACACATTCAGCCATCAACATGAAAGTATTTCACGGAGACGTACTGTGAAGTACTGTTCACTGTGTACTAAAACTAATCATCATGGGAAATAGTGCAGTATTAAAACACAATCTGAGAGCTTTTTTTGATAAAAACCCACCCATCCATCTCTTTGATTCCATGAAGACCTTTAATCCAGAGCTCAGGGCTCTTACATAAACATGCCAGTACTCGCTCTCCCTCTCTCTGATAAGCGTCTCATCACCTTATCACACACACTCGCGCACACACACGCATGCATGCACACACGTGCGGTCGCATGCACACACTCGCACGGGCAAGCACACACACACACACACCCACGTGCGGGTGCACGCACCCACATACACACACACACACACACACACACACACACCACACACACACACACACACACTAATCCCAGTGAAAGGATACTGCAGTTATTTATTGTGTAGTGGGATTATCACTGTAATGTGAATTGGCAATATAGGTCCTTCTGGCATAGTACTACAAAATATTGCAAGTTATTCCTGACATTTAATCCTAGTAAAAATTCCCTGTCCTAGGTCAGTTAGGATCACCACTTTATTTTAAGAATGTGAAATGTCAGAATAATAGTACAGAAAATGATTTATTTCATCACATTCCCAGTGGGTCAGATGTTTACATACACTCAATTAGTATTTGGTAGCATTGCCTTTAAATTATTTTACTTGGGTCAAATGTTTCGGGTAGCCTTCCACAAGCTTCCCACAATAAGTTGGGTGAATTTTGGCCCATTTCTCCTGACAAAGCTGGTGTAACTGAGTCAGGTTTGTAGGCCTTCTTGCTCACACACGCTTTTTTAGTTCTGCCCACAAATATTCTATGGGATTGAGGTCAGGGCTTTGTGATGGCCACTCCAATGCCTTGACTTTGTTGTTCTTAAGCCATTTTGCCACAACTCTAGAAGTATGCTTGGGGTCATTGTCCATTTGGAAGACCCATTTGTGACCAAGCTTTAACTTCCTGACTGATGTCTTGAGATGTTGCTTCAATATATGCACATAATTTTCCTCCCTCATGATGCCATTTATTTTGTGAAGTGCACCAGTCCCTCCTGCAGCAAAGCACCTCAACAGCATGATGCTGCCACCCCCGTGCTTCACGGTTGGGATGGTGTTCTTCGGCTTGCAAGCATCCCCCTTTTTCCTTCAAACATAACGATGGTCATTATGGCCAAACAGTTCTATTTTTGTTTCATCAGACCAGAGGACATTTCTTCAAAATGTCTGATCTTTGTCCCCATGTGCAGTTGCAAACTGTAGTCTGGCTTTTTTATGGCGGTTTTGGAGCAGTGGCTTCTTCCTTGATGCGCGGCCTTTCAGGTTATGTCGATATAGGACTCGTTTTACTATGGATATAGATACTTTTGTACCTGTTTCCTCCAGCATCTTCACAAGGTACTTTGCTGTTGTTCTGGGATTGATTTGCACTTTTCGCATCAAAGTACATTCATCTCTAGGAGACAGAACATGTCTCCTTCCTGAGGCGTATGACAGCTGCGTGGTCCCATGGTGTTTATACGTGCATACTATTGTTGGTACAGATGAACGTGGTACATTCAGGCGTTCGGAAATTGCTCCCAAGGACAAACCAGACCTATGGAGGTCTACAATTTTTGGCTGATTCCTTTTGATTTTCCCATGATGTCAAGCAAAGAGGCACTGAGTTTGAAAGTAGGCCTTGAAATACATCCACAGGTACACCTCCAATTGACTCAAATGATGTCAATTAGCCTAGCAGAAGCTTCTAAAGCCATGACATAATTTTCTGGAATTTCCAAGCTGTTTAAAGGCACAGTGAACTTAGTGTATGTAAACTTCTGACCCACTGGAATTGTGATACAGTGAATTAGAAGTGAAATAACCTGTCTGTAAATTTTTTGGGGAAAAATGACTTGTGGCATACGCAAAGTAAATGTCCTAACTGAATTGCCAAAACTATAGTTTGTTAACAAGAAATTTGTGGAGTGGTTGAAAAAGGAGTTTTAATGACTCCAACCTAAGTGTATGTAAACTTCCAACTTCAACTGTACACTGCACAGGAGTTTGATGGCACCTTAATTGGGGACGACAGGCTCGTGGTAATGGCTGGAGCGGAATCAGTGAAATGGTATCAAATACACCAAACAAATGGTTTCCGTGTGTTTGATGCCATCCCATTTGCTCCGTTCCAGCTATTTGTATTAGCCGTCCTCCCCTCAGCAGCCTCCACTGATACATTGACTACACTAAATATTAGGTACACCTACCGAATACTGAGTTGAACCCTTTAAAAGGCCACAATAAAATGTGCCGTTTTTTCACATCACACAATGCCACAGATGTCTCAAGTATTGAGGGAGCATGTAATTGGCATGCTGACTGCATGAATGTCCACTAGGGGTGTTGCCAGAGAATTCAATGTTCCTTTCGCTACCAAAAGCCACCTTAAAGGTAATTTTATGGAATTTGGCCTCACAGAGGCTGGTGCATGGCGTTGTGTGGGCGAGCGGTTTGTTGACATCCGCAATCATCACCTCATGTTTCAACATGATAATGCATAGCCCCATGTCGCAAGGATCTGTACACAATTCCTGGAAGCTGAAAAAGTCTCAGTTATTCCATGGCCTGCATATACTCACCAGATATGTCACCATTGAGCATGTTTGTGATGCTCTGGATTGATGTGTAAGAGTGTTACAGTTCCCGCCAATATTCAGCAACTTTGCATAGCCATTGAAGAGGAGTGGGACAACATTGCCTGACCAACTCTATGTGAATGAGATGTTGCGCCGCATGAGGCAAATGGTAGACACATCAGATACTGACTGTTTTTCTGATCCATGCCCCTACTTTTTTTTGTACACTATATACACAAAACCCCATAAAATGTGTGGATTCTGCTATTTCAACCACACCCGTTGCTAACAGGTGTTACCATCCAGCACACAGCCATGCAATCTCCATAGACAAACATTGGCAGTGGAATGGCCTTACTGAAGAGCTTAGTGACTTTCAACATGGCACCGTCACACAATGCCACCTTTCCAACAAGTCACTTCGTCAAATTTCTGCCCTGCTAGAGCTGCCCCTGTCAACTGTAAGTGCTGTTATTGTGATGTGGAAATGTCTAGGAGCAACAACGGCTCAGCTGCGAAGTGGTAGGCCAAACAAGCTCACAGAACAGGACCATCGAGTGCTGAAGAGCCTAGCGTGTAAAACACCTCTGTCCTCGGTTACAACATTCGCTACCAAGTTCCAAACTGCCACTGGAACCAACGTCAGCGCAATCATGATATGGGTTTCCATGGCCGAGCAGCCACACACAAGCCTAAGATCACCATGCGCAATGCCAAGCATCGGCTGGAGTGGTGTAAAGCTCACCGCAATTGGACTCTGGAACAGTGGAAACGTTCTCTGGAGTGATGAATCACGCTTTACCATCTGGCAGTCCGACGGATGAATCTGGGTTTGGCGGATATCAGGACAACGCTGTCTGCCCCAATGATAGTTCCAACTGTAAAGTTTGGTGAAGGAGGAATAATGGTCTGGGGCTGTTGTTCATGGTTCGGGCTAGGCCCCTTAGTTCCTGTGAAGGGAAATCTTAACGCTACAGGATACAATGACATTCTAGATGATTCTGTGCTTCCAACTTTGTGGCAACAGTTTGTAGAAGGCCCTTTCCTGTTTCAGCATGACAATACCCCCGTGCATAAACTAAGATCCATACAGAAATGGTTTGTCGAGATCTGTGTGGAAGAACTTGACTGGCCTTTGGGATGAATTGGAACACTGACTGCGAGCCAGACCTAATCGCCCAACATCAGTGCCCGACCTCACTAATACTCTTATAGCTGAATGGAAGCAAGTCCCCGCAACAATGTTCCAACATCTAGTTGAAAGCCTTCCCAGAAGAGTGGAAGCTGTTATAGCAGCAAACGGGGGGACCAACTCCATATAAATGCCCATGATTTTGGAATGAGATACTCAATGAGCAGTATAGATATGAAGGTTCTTTCTCCATCTTCCTCACATTCCTTTCTCTCTGACTCTCTCTCTCTCTGACTCTCTCTCTCTCTGACTCTCTCTCTCTCCATATGAATGTACAGTAATGCTTTAAAAAAAAGTATTAAAATGTGCGTATATTTGCCAAAACTTAACAGCGGTAAAAACGTTATTTTCAAGGTTATTAAAAATAAAAATAAATACATTGTTTACCTCAATTATAGTGAATATTTTAGGTTCAGCTACTGCAATGCATAGTCAGAAATGTTCAGGTTTATGTTGTGCAGCTTTGATGGGTGCAAAGTTCAATCACATGTACAAAAAAATACCTGTTTTATCTCCATGGAATAGTGTTTACTGGCTTTTTAAGGCGGTGTGCATATTGCAATGTTTAGATTAATTTATAGATGCTCACTCACACCACAATCAAACTACAGCATTTTGGATAATATTTGTATTTTCTCATAATTGTCATTTAGTACCAATCAATTTATTTTCATACACAGACACTTGACGTAAAACTCATGCTAGCTTGCATATTCATGAATGTACCAAAGTATATAAATTGTGCAAATAATTGTTAAAACTGCCATTTTTCAATTACAGAATGCCTCTAGTCTATTTGCCTATTCTGGCTACTGTGTGAGTATGCATTGATTGAATAAAGGTGTTTGCTGTCCAATGCTTGTGATTTAACACTATCTTCAATCCCTACTTTAAACATTTGCACCATTTTTCAGGGTGTTCACTGTTCAAGAAATGACAGCAACATGGGTGATGTTTCTCCAAACTGCCCCAAATGACATATCTGAGAGTTCCGTTTGGACTGTGAAGAACTACTAGTTTTTGAGATCTGTTACGAGAAGCTCTTAAGTGCAAAGGCAAGGCTACTGTATTTCAACACCAGTCTATAGATAATCATTGCTCACGCTATTGTGGCCCTCAACAAGCTCTCCCCTATAATCATTGCTCACGCTATAGTGGCCCTCCAACAAGCTCTCCCCTACACTAATACACCACTAGAGAGTGTCAGTGTGTCATCCATGACTACAGCCTGATGTCGGGTATGCTTCTATCTCTCCATCTGGAGACAGATTGGCATTGCTGCACAGGAAAGGGAAAGGGAAAGGAGGGATACCTAGTCAGTTGTACAATGGAATGCATTCAACTGAAATGTGTCATCAGTGGTCTCATCAAGTTCTTCTGACTGTGTGGATGAACGATGAATGTGTCTCAGTGGTTTTCAAAAAGTAACTTTTCCTCCCTAACAACTGTTGGATGAAGGGACTGAAAATAAGAAACTCACGTACAGTGTGTGTGTGTGTATGTGTTCGTGTGTGTGCCTGTTTATGTGCATGCTGTTTGTCTCTGTGTGTGCGCATGTCTGCAAACTCATATGTGTACAAATGTTCCTGCAATAATTCAGTAAACCGGCGGTGCTATCTGGACGTCCGCGCAGTCGTCACCACTTATTGACCTCCTGTCAGGCTGAGCATACCTCAGACAGGAAAAGACAGCTGGGAAAACAGAGGAGTCTCATCTGGCTCTGAAACACCTCTACAGGGTCATTTCCATGTGTCAATGTAATTTACTTTCTTTACACCTCTGGAAGAAATAGTGCCCTGGAGAAACAGTTTCACGTACAAATAGTGCCCCAGAGAAACTGTCATGGACAAATAGTGCCCTGGAGATATGGATGGTGTTAACAGATACACTACCGTTCAAAAGTTTGGGGACACTTAGAAATGTCCTTGTTTTGAAAGAAAAGCACGTTTTTATGTCCATTAAAATAACATCAAATTGATCAGAAATATAGTGTAGACATTGTTAATGTAAATGACTATTGTAGCTGGAAACGCCAGATTTTTTATGGAATATCTACATAGGCGTACCGAGATCCATTATCAGCAACCATTACTCCGATGTTCCAATGGCACGATGTGTTAGCTAATGAAAGTTTATCAGTTTAAAAGGCTAATTGATCATTAGAAAACCGTTTTGCAATTATGTTAGCACAGCTGAAAACTGTTGTTCTAATTAAAGAAGCAATAAAACTGGCCTTCTTTAGACTAGTTGAGTATCTGGGGCATCAACATTTGTGGGTTCAATTACAGGCTCAAAATGGCCAGAAACAAAGAACTTTCTTCTGAAAGTTGTCAGTCTATTCTTGTTCTGAGAAATTAAGGCTATTCCATGCGAGAAATTGCCAAGAAACTGAAGATCTCATACGACACTGTGTACTACTCCCTTCACAGAAGAGAGCAAACCGTCTCTAACCAAAATAGAAAGAGGAGTGGGAGGCCCCGGTGCACAACTGAGCAAGAGGACAGGTACATTAGAGTGTCTAGTTCGATAAACAGATGCCTCACAAGTCCTCAACTGGCAGCTTCATGAAATAGTACCCGTAAAACACCAGTCTCAACGTAAACTGTGAAGAGGCGACTCTGGGATGCTGGCCTTCTAGGCAGAGTTGCAAAGAAAAAGTCATATCTCAGACTGGCCAATAAAAAGAAAAGATTAAAATGGGCAAAAGAACACAGACACTGGACAGAGGACCAACACTTTGGATGTTACGTTTATATTTTTGTTCAGTATAACAACAGACTTTCAGCACACTTATAGGGAAAGGGAATTCAACACACTTAGACAAAGAAATTGATAATATGATTATTGTGGCTGCTGTTTTGTTAGACTTCAGTGCAGCTTTTGACATTATCAATCATAATCTGCTGCTGGAAAAACGTATGTGTTATGCAGTGGCGATTTTAGCATGACAATCTTGGTGGGGCAAAAATATAAAAAAATTGTGGGATGCATGCCAGCAAAGCCACTACACAACACAACACTAAATATCACATTAGCTGCACTATAACGGTGACAAACGGTGCCCACAAACTGCTAGGGCCTACATAAAGCTGTCCCAACAGCAAAGCTTGCTTTTCAGCACCATGGAGTGAATCGTTACCACTGCTACACCTGGCTATCAGCGGAGTCTGGCAACGAAACAGTTAATTCAGGCT
This sequence comes from Salmo salar, assembly GCF_965601325.2. Classification (NCBI taxonomy): domain Eukaryota; kingdom Metazoa; phylum Chordata; class Actinopteri; order Salmoniformes; family Salmonidae; genus Salmo; species Salmo salar. The sequence goes on along the minus strand of NC_138294.1, from coordinate 29,487,762 downwards.
CATTTACTGCCTTTTTAAAAAACATATGGTATAGTGCCACAAAGAGGGACATATGCTAATTACAATTGGCCTAGAAGAGAGCAGCACGTCTGGCCCTTCGATGTACACGGAGAGCCAACATTGATAATATGCATGTCAATCTCTCCTGGAAAAAATTTGAAAAAAGATTGACTGCATCAGTGCTTGTCTTTGTGAGAGGTATAGACATGTTGAAATCACCGAGCTGTCTGTTTAAGCGACTAACGCACAGCTCAGACACCCATACATGCCCAAGACATGCCAAATCATCAAAATCAAATCAAATGTATTTATATAGCCCTTCTTACATCAGCTGATATATCAAAGTGCTGTACAGAAACCCAGCCTAAAACACCAAACAGCAAGCAATGCAGGTGTAGAAGCACGGTGGCTAGGAAAAACTCCCTATAAAGGCCAAAACCTAGGAAGAAACCTAGAGAGGAACCAGGCTATGAGGGGTGGTCAGTCCTCTTCTGGCTGTGCCGGGTGGAGATTATAACAGAACATGGCCAAGATGTTCAAATGTTTATAAATGACCAGCATGGTCAAATAATAATAATCACAGTAGTCGAGGGTGCAACAAGTCAGCACCTCAAGAGTAAATGTCAGTTGGCTTTTCATAGCCGATCATTGAGAGTAACTCTACCGCTCCTGCTGTCTCTAGAGAGTTGAAAACAGCAGGTCTGGGACAGGTAGCACGTCCGGTGAACAGGTCAGGGTTCCATAGCCGCAGGCAGAAGAGTTGAAACTGGAGCAGCAGCACGGCCAGGTGGACTGGGAACAGCAAGGAGTCATCATGTCAGGTAGTCCTGAGGCATGGTCCTAGGGCTCAGGTCCTCCGAGAGAGAGAAAGAAAGAAAGAAAGAAAGAAAGAGAGAATTAGAGAGAGCATACTTAAATTCACACAGGACACGGGATAAGACAGGAGAAATACTCCAGATATAACAGACTGACCCTAGCCCCCCGACACATAAACTACTGCAGCATAAATACTGGAGGCTGAGACAGGAGGGGTCAGGAGACACTGTGGCCCCATCCGATGATACCCCCAGACAGGGCCAAACAGGAAGGATATAACCCCACCCACTTTGCCAAAGCACAGCCCCCACACCACTAGAGGGATATCTCAACCACCAACTTACCATCCTGAGACAAGGCCGAGTATAGCCCACAAAGATCTCCGCCACGGCACAACCCAAGGGGGGGCGCCAACCCAGACAGGAAGACCACGTCAGTGACTCAACCCACTCAAGTGACGCACCCCTCCTAGGGACGGCATGGAAGAACACCAATAAGCCAGTGACTCAGCCCCTGTAATAGGGTTAGAGGCAGAGAATCCCAGTGGAGAGAGGGGAACCAGCCAGGCAGAGACAGCAAGGGTGGTTCGTTGCTCCAGAGCCTTTCTGTTCACCTTCACACTCCTGGGCCAGACTCCACTCAATCGTAGGACCCACTGAAGAGATGTCTTCAGTAAAGACTTAAAGGTTGAGACCGAGTCTGCATCTCTCACATGGGTAGGCAGACTATTTCATAAAAATGGAGTTCTATAGGAGAAAGCCCTGCCTCCAGCTGTTTGAACATAATGCCACCAGAACAGACTACGGGAAATGCACAGTACTACAAAGTAGAGCCATGACTACATCATGTAACTCAGTCAAGCAGTAAAATCAGATTTAAAAAACTGATAACACGACACCTTATGGAACAGTGCGGACTATGAAGAGACACACAATGGCACACACAGCATTCTCAAACACATGCTAACACACCTGCCACTGGCACTGAGTAAAGCCTGTCTATGTATGCTGATGACTGAACACTGTACACACACACATTTTAATAACGTTATTTTGCTGTATTATTGATTTTGTATTGTAGATATGTTATGGTAGAGTTTCGTGTAATAATGTGTTGTGTTATGAATCGTTTTATTGTATGTAATTGTGATTGGACCCCAGGAAGAGTAGCTGCTGCCTTGGCAACAGCTAATGAGGATCCAGAATAAATACAAATTCAAACGTGAATTAGTACCTAAGCTACTGTACATACATGGAATTGTTTGTTTGTGTGTGTGTGCATGCATGCATGTCTTGCAAACCTTCAGTTTGTTAGAGGTCAGTCCCGATGGTCAGGAAAACCGAGAAATGCAGCCATTGCTCAGCAACCTATTAGAGGAGCCTTCAGAGGTTAAAGAAGACCCGGTGTAAGAGATAAAAAGAGAGAACGAGAGGGGGAGAGAGAGAGGGAGAGAGAGCCAGGGGTTGTGGAAGGGGGTTCATTTCCAATCAGCAAGATCGCTGTACATGCTGAACAGAGTTGAGTCTGAACATTTCACACACTAGAATCGAAGCCGGGCCTAACCTGGAGAAGAGGTAACAGTCGTGATTGCCGTGAATCCTTGAATTTGTCGAAACGTTCTCGCTGTACTCCTCATCCTCATTGTTCACTCCCTCATATACTTCAGCCATACTAAAGACCTCTGCTGGAGAAAACAGCTGCTCAATGCTTTCTGAGTCACAAGTGCGGGCATCCACATTGACTACAGTGCAGGAAGTGATGTTGAAAAGGGTCCCATTGTTTGTAGCAGCTTCCTGCGAGTTGGAACGTTTGGCCCTGGTTGAGGTAAACCTCCCAAATCGCACTTCTGAAACTGCTTGTGCCTCATACTTTTTGCTTGAGCCACGAAACACAGTTTGGCACTTCTCTGTCCTCAAAAGCCTCATGGCAACCATCATCAGGAAGTGGAGGGATTTTAACCGGAAGTCACCGTTGTAGACATTGACATTCCCCCCGAGTCTCCACTCAATCGTTGAAAGTCTTTCGGAAATCCTCTCCCCCATGTCCATAAGCCACCAATGCAGCCGTCTGTTCCTTGACACTTCCTGGGATTAACTTTGTACACTGCTTTGCCTCCCATGCCGCATGATATGCCATACTGGCATTCAGCTCTGCTTTCAATAGACCCCCTTCTTTAGCATCTGCTTTAGACATTGAATATACTGGTCATCCACTGCATTAGGAGCCATGTCCATTTTCTTTACCACAGCAGTAACCTAAAGAATAAAGTAAAAATATTATTTCAACCCAGAGAAACTGGCAAACGACCCATGTGGGACCCAACTTTTCAATACAACAATCTAATTTAGCAATTTTGTGCCATCTGACCTTTTATCAATATTTTCCATGACCTGTTGATTTTCAGAAAAAAATATAACTTCTTAGCCTTGTATACATTTTTTATCTTAATAATTGAAACTGTTTATAATCGGGAATTGGCCTATATGGCGAGGGCCAAATTGAAATGTTTCTCACTGAAGAAATATGAGACGCCTATGCATAGCCATTGGTAAAACTGAAATGGAACACTTTGGAGATTATGAGGAAATGATCAGAACAAAGGTGAGGACACAACAGTCAACCTGACACAATACAGAATACAACATTTTACTGAGGAAAGATTTTGGGACTTTCAGTGCCACATATCACCGATAAGAATTACACTTCAATCCAAACTCTGCATAGCTTGTCCCACTTGTGATGAAGTGATAACTAAAACTTACCCTGCAGCAAGGAGGACCAATGTTAACACCATCATTCTCTGAACTCACATGTTCTTGTTTCCTTTGTAGAGCAGTGAATGTAAATCTTAGTGGGGCAAACAAAACAAAAAGTGGGATGCGTGCCAGCAAAGCCACAACACAACACTAAACAATACATTAATTGCACTATAACGGTGACACATGGTGCCCACAAATGTTAGGGCCTACTGTACATAAAGCTGTCTCACCAGCATTCCAAACACCTTACCACTGCTATACCTGGCTATCAGGGAAGCCTTGTCTGGCAGCGAAACAGTTCATTCAAACTCATTTAGTGCCCTTTAAAAAAATATAGCCGATATGGCTGACTTGCTTAAACAAATGTGGTTTCTATTGACAATTGAGATGTACAAACTATGGCATAAGGGGACGACAAGCGGATAAGAGGCAATCCGTAATTTCGATTAAGACATTAATGAGTGAGCTAGGATGGACGTAGTCAAAATAACTATTTGTTCAGCACTTTTGAAATGTACAGCAACAGAATTCAGTGTTCTCTTACAGTGTTCTCCCTGCACACGAAGTCAGAACCGTAGGATAAATAAAGGGGGCATATAAGCAGACAATTAAAGCTCTTACAATATCCGATGATTATATTTCTCAAAAACAGGTTATAGGCTACATGTGCACCACCAAGTCAGAACAGTCGGCGACATTAAGAGGTGAAAATATAACTAATTATTAGGGTGAGGTACTAGACAACATACACTTAGTATTACCTTCTTAGCTACAGTATACATATCCCCCTGGCATATTACATAATTTATGCAACAGCATACAAGACATTTTTGGACTCACCTTGTTGTGCTGTGCTCACTTGAACAGGAAGGTGCCGCGGGGCCGGGGCATGCACAACTTTGTCATCAAAGTCTGGCCTTCTCTGGATTTAAGGTGCTTTCAAGACAACTGGGAACTAGAAGGAAAAAAATGGTTGAATCATGATGACGTCAATGATCTTCAGGTTGTAGCTCTAGAAAGAGGCCCAAGTTCCGGATTTACAATTCCAAGTTGGTTGAAAGTTCAAAACGTATTTTCCCAGTCGTAGCTCGTTTTTCCCGAGTTCCCAGTTGTCTTGAATTCACTAAAGTCAGATTTTGTAGGTCCGAGTTAACAGTTGTTTTGAGAGCGGGACAAGTCATGCTTCATTGACGGTTTATAATTTTAAATTAGGAAAAGAGACCCTTAATCTTAGACTTGGTACAACACAGCCACTCCACTGAATAGCAGGCTAACGATTTATTTGCAAGGCTTGCAGTTAGCCACTGATTCCTTCCAAACCACTCATTGTTGAATTTGCGATTTCCAACTTGTTGTGAAATGTTTATGTCCAATGGCTGATGAGCACCGATACGTTTTATCTACAATTTCATTATTTCTCGAAATATGACAATGATTAAAAAGGATTTGCCGATAGATTGTCGACTTGATTTATGAGGATGACTGCTATTATTAGAAAAAAAGGGGTGAAAAGTTGAAACCATAATTCAATTCAAATCACATCTAATTTTATTAGTCACATACGCTGAACACAACAGGTGCAGACCTTACAGTGAAATGCTTACTTATGAGCCCCTAACCAACAATGCAGTTTTTAAAAAAAGTATATATATACGCGAGTAAGAATAAGAAATAAAAGTAACAACTAAAGAAAATTCTCAGAACAGTCTAAGTTAAGTCAGTTATACAATTAAAGAAACTTCTTAGAACAGTGTAAGTTACGTCAGTTATACCAGGACCTCTGCGTATTGATATTTGCACCACAGTTGTAAGGCAGGCTTGACCTCAACTCTTCTTTGCAGAAACCCCCATGTGCTTCAATGAGACAACACTCAAATGAATTGTTCTTCAATTCTGGTCCAGGGGACACACAGTGTGTGCAGGTTTTAGTTCCAGTCCAGTACTAAAACATCTGATTCAACTAATCAAGGGCTTTATGATCGGTTGATGAGTTGTATCCAGTGAGCTGGAGCTGGGCTGGAACAAAAGCCTGCACAACATGCAGGTTCCAGGATAAGGATGAAATATTAGCCAAAACATGTGTGGCTCCAGCTGTGATTGAGTCAGTGCAAACACCTTGTAACTAAGACCTAAAGGCTAGTGCTACAGGTGATTTTGAGCATGGCTTGAGCTTGGAGAAAGGGCACTCTCTGTCCACATCCCTCATAGGTATGACAGTCATTTCCCCTCACACATATTACACAACCTAAATAATACGAGGTCATACTGTTTGTCTGGACTGTCAGGTTATGAGCCTTACATCATTAATTCAATGTACATACTTATCACCCCACTGTATGTAAAGTTGTCTACAGCTAGAAAAGCTTGCTACTTTTAATTATCTAATACATTTAATAAATCAATCACTCCTTCCCACCCCATCTCAATGCATATATACCAAAGGTGTCCTATCCAACACTCAAAAATGCTCAACTTGTTTCTTTATTCAATAACAAAACAAGAGGAAAATTCAATTACATCTATGAAAACTGGACACCACTCACTCAATTGTTGTGATACCAAAATATTTGCTAAATGCATACCATATTGTTTAAAACGTCTTATCAAATATTATCTATTGACCATTATCTTTTTTTTTTACAAAAAAAATGAATTGCAAAGAAATACATTTTTCAAGAGAATATCATTATGCTAAGAGGGATTTGGCAGGGTTAGCGCTTTGTCACATTTGATGAATATCTATGTGTCTGCATGCACTGATATTACATACATGCAATTGTGTGTGTGTGTGTGTGTGTGTGTGTGTGTGTGTGTGTGTGTGTGTGTGTGTGTGTGTGTGTGTGTGTGTGTGTGTGTGTTTGTCCTTTTCAATAGATGCAGTCAAGAGGTCAATGGAACGCGACCAAAACAATGGAAATGCCATGGAAACGCATGGGGTAAAAGTTGTCGTGGGGGAAAGATCCAGAATCTCCTCAATGGCCACCAGCAAAATTAGCCCATATTTAGGCTATTGTTTATGTGTGTTTCACACTATGTTGAGGTAAAAATCTGAGAATAATGCTGGTATGGATGTCAACCCGAATACATGTTGATGTCATCATCACCAAGAAACTGCATTACAGTTAAAACCGACTTTGACTACCACCATCGATTTCTATATGCTAGCTATGCTACCAGTCTATATGAATGGGAGTTAGCCTTTAGCAGTCACTTCTTCCAAACCTGAAAAGGGACTATTTCTAAATGTTATGCCGCGAAAACAGACAAATATATCCAAATCAGACTTTAGTAACCACATTCTGGGCATGTTACAATATATAAAAAAATTACGATTTAACAAATATCTATTTTGTTAGATCAGATTGGTTGAATGTGCGTCCTTCTATCCCCCACGGTCTGCGTTCCATTGACTTCATTACCGCATCTATTAGCATTCAACACTTTAGTTTATCAGAGACGATCAGTCCTGGTGATCAGGGAGATAGAGAGAGATACAACCACAAGAACAGAGAGGCTACTGCCAAGCCATTGAGTAGAGGAGCCTTTGGGGGTGATTGATGGAGGACTCGTACTTGTAGGAGATCTGGTGAGACAAACAGACAAAGACAGATGTTCATTCTCCAAAGAATAAGGTAGACATTTTAAAACCACTTGACTCTTGTGTCGTCTACACCTGTTTGGTAGTCTAATGTTTTCATATCTTTTCGCTTACATAACCTGGCCTCACCTGGGGAAGAGGTAACAGTCGCGGATGCTGTCAATGCTGTGAGTCCTTGAACTTGTCAAAACGATCTCTCTGTGCTTGTGATCTGTATTTCTTACATTCTTTACCTCAGCCACCCTAAACACCTCTGCTGGGGATATCAGCTGATCAATGCTTTCTGAGAAGCAACTGTACTCATCCATGTTGACTACAGTGCAGGAAGTGATGTTGAAAAGGATCCCATTGTCTGAAACATCTTCCTCCGAGTCGGAACGTTTGGCCCTGGTTGAGGTAAACCTCCCAAACCGCACTTCTGACCCTACTTCTGCCTCATACTCTTGGTTTGTGCCACGAAACACAGTTTGGCACTTCTCTGTCTTCAAAAGCCTCATGGCATCCATTAGAAGGAAGTGGAGGGATTTGAACCGGAACTCTCTGTTATAGACATTGACATTCCCACCCTGAGTCTCCACTGCATTGTTGAAAATCTTTCTGAACACGTTTCCCCCATGTCCATAAGCCACCAATGCAGCCGTGTGTTGCTTGACGCCTCCCGGGATTAACTTCGTACACTGCTTTGCCCCCCAGGCAGAACTATACTCTATACTGCCTTTCAGTTCTTCTTCCAGCAGACCCCCTTCCACAACCTTCTTCAGCATCTGCACCCGACAGTGAGTGTACTGGTCATCCACGGCATTAGGAACCATGTCCATTACCTTTGCCTGAGTCACCTGTAATAGTAAAGAGAATTGTTACCCTTTTTAATACAGGTAGTATCACAGTGTAACAATGTGTAGGCACTCAACATTTTATGACAATACAATTCTAATTTGCCAAGTTCAAATTCAAGCATTTGCCAAATTAAGTACATCAAGGCCAGTTTCCCAGACCCAAAGTAAGGCTAGTCCTTGACTAAAAAACATGCATAATGGAGAGTCCAGGAATAGGCTCACTCTGGATCTGGGAAACCGGCCCAGAAGTCTATAATTACAGTATGGCTGTTTCAATCAGTGGTGTAAAGTACTTAAGTAAAAATACTTTAACATACTACTTAAGTAGTTTTGGGGGGTATCTATAATTTACTTTACTATTTATATTTTTGACTACTTCTACTTCACTACATTCCTATAGAAAATATTGTACTTTTTACTCCACACATTTTCCCTGACAAACAAAAGTACATTTTGAATGCTTAGCAGGACAGGAAAATTGTGAAATTCACGCACTTATCAAGAGAACATGTGGTTATCCCTACTGCCTATGGTCAGGCATATTCACTAAACACAAATGCATCTTTTGCAAATAATGTCTGAGTGTTGGAGTGTGCCCCTGGCTATACGTACATTTTAAAAACAAGAAAATGGTGCTGTCTGTTTTGCTTAATATAAATAATTTTTTATTATTTATACTTTTACTTCAACTTTTGATACTTAGGTATATTTTAGCAAATACTTTTACTTGTGATACTTAAGTATATTTAAAACCAACTACTTCTAGACTTTTCCTCAAGTAGTATTTTACTGGGTTACTTTTACTTGACAAACTTTCTATTACGGTACACTACCATTCAAACGTTGGGGTCACTTAGAAATGTCCTTGTTTGTAAAACAAAAGCTAATTTTTTGTCCATTAAAATAACATAAAATTGATCAGAAATACAGTGTAGACATTGTTAATGTTGTAAATTACTATTGTAGCTGGAAACGGCTGATTTTTTATGGAAAATCTATATAGGGTACCGAGGCCCATTATCAGCAACCATCACTCCTGTGTTCCAATGGCACATTGTGTTAGCTAATCAAAGTTTATCATTTTCAAAGGCTAATTGATCATTCGAAAACTGTTTTGCAATAATGTTAGCATAGCTGAAAACTGGTGTCTGCTGATTAAAGAAGCAATAAAACTGGCCTTCTTTAGACTAGTTGAGTATCTGGAGCATCAGCATTTGTGGGTTCGATTACAGGCTCAAAATGGCCAGAAACAAATAACTTTCTACTGAAACTCATCAGTCTATTCTTGTTCTGAGAAATGAAGGCTATTCCATGCGAGAAATTGCCAAGAAACTGAAGATCTTGTACAACGCTGTGTACTACTCCCTTCACAGAACAGAGCAAACCGTCTCTAACCAGAATAGAAAGCGGAGTGGGAGGGCCTGGTGCACAACTGAGCAAGAGGACAAGTACATTAGTGTCTAGTTTGAGAAACAGATGCCTCAGAAGTTCTCAACTGGCAGCTTCATTAAATAGTACCCGCAAAACACCAGTCTCAACGTCAACAGTGAAGAGGCGACACCGGGATGCTGGCCTTCTAGGCAAAGTTGCAAAGAAAAAGCCATATCTCAGACTGGCCAATAAAAAGAAAAGATTAGCAAAAGAACACAGACACTGGACAGACGAAGATTGGAAAATATTGTTATGGACAGACAAATCTAAGTTTGAGGTGTTCGGATCACAAAGAAAAACATTCGCGAGACGCAGAAAAAAATGAAAAGATGCTGGAGAAGTGCTTGACGCCATCTGTCAAGCATGGTGGAGGCAATCTGATGGTCTGGGGCGACTTTGGTGGTGGTAAAGTGTGAGATTTGTACAGGGTAAAAGGGATCTTGAAGAAGGAAGGTTATCACTCTATTTTGCAACGCCATGCCATACCCTGTGGACGGCACTTAATTGGAGCCAATTTCCAAGGCTATAATTGCTGCAAACGGAGGATTCTTTGACGAAAGCGAAGTTTGAAGGACACAATTATTATTTCAATTAAAAATCATTATTTATAACCTTGTCAACGTCTTGACTATATTACCTATTCATTTTGCAACTAATGTCATGTATGTTTTCATGGAAAACAAGGACATTTCCAAGTGACCCCAAACGTTTGAACGGTAGTGTATCTATACTTTTACTGAAGTATGACAATTGGATACTTTTTCCACAACAATCAATTCAATCTTACAAAAAATGTATGTGTTTGGTCAAAACTCTTACCCTGTGAGAGAGCGCAGCAAAGAGGATCAATATGAATATCTTCTCTCTCTGACACTGCATTTTCTCAGCAACGGCTGCCTTGTGTGTTCTGGTGACCAATGAATGAGGGATTGAGAGGAGATGGGACCGATCTGAGATGAGAAACAAAATGCAATTGAGAGTAAATTACATTGTGAGGTTATAAATCGCAAACAATAATCTTAAACTTACACAGACACAATTTTACTGTATGTTTACAACATTTAGGGGTCTTTCATCACAAAATGTCCAGGCAATGTTTAACTACACAACTACTTCCTATTCTCACAGGTATTATTCTGAAAGTTGACGCATCTACTACATAGATATTTTCAGTGTGGTATGTTCCTAGACTCAAGTGTAAGTAGCCTACATTTGTTTTAATTAAGTTATACTATTAATGACTCAAACTATAGGCCTACAATTCACTGTTATAAAAGGCCCTCAAAACCTAACAAGCATAACATGGGACAATCAAAATAATGCATGAAAGATAAGATTTGGACACATACCTTCAGAGTCGTGTGGTGCTCTCCTTGGGTAGACTAAATAACAGAATGAGAGAATATCAGTGTGCCTCTCTTCGGGGTCGTTTGCAAATATTTTCCACTCACTCCCTGATGACCAAAAATGGAAGGAAACCGAGGCCCTTATCTTTACAGAGCAACTCCTTTTCCTTCCTCCTGACTGGAGGAGGAAATAACAAACCAAACAAAGTATCATTTTTTCCCCGTCATACCATAGTTTGGGTTGGCAATGGGCCTAGTGCAGTTTTACCAAGCCGTGCAATGGTTGTCAGTAGTGATTTTAGGGTTTTGGTGTTTTGCCTGATACAAAAAATCTAAATGTAATGAACAAACATACAGAGTCAGACTCTGGAAGTTAGACAGATAAGAGTTGTGTAACATTGGCACTGCATAGGGCTACAATATGCAATAGACATTTTACTAATCAGTTTTGGATTTTATCAGAGTAGATGGGAATGAAATAGAATTGACTGAGTTGTTCGACTGAATCATGAATCAAGGCATCTCTATCTATGACACAGTCGGCCAGTGATACCTTAACTGGGGAGGACGGGCCCATAGTAATGGCTGGAACGGAATTAATGGAATGCTATCGAACACATCAAATACATGGTTTTAATGCGTTTGATACCATTCCATTCACCGCATTCCAGCCATTATTATGAGCCGTCCTCCCCTCAGCAGCTTCCTGTGATGCTATGGCATTTCTGTCTGCAACGTTCCACAACATCTGCATACTGATCATGGCCTGGTATGTAGCCCTTAGCCCTTAATAATGTCCTTAACAAGTCATATAATAAGTTACATGGATTTTCGTTGTGTGCAATAATAGTGTTTAACATGATTTTTGAATAACTACCTCATCTCTGTATCCCACACATACAATTATCCCTCAGTCAAGCAGAGAACTTCAAACACAGATTCAACCACAAAGCAGGGATGCAAACCGGTGAGGTCCCAAAAAGGTGACACTTTTTTTGTTGTTGCATTGAAACACTCAAAAAATCCCTGCTAGGGGGAAATGCAGGTTTTAAATAAATAAACAACAAAAATTATGATCTACATGATCAGTCTCTGTGTGTAAAATAAAAAGTGGTCAATGTGAACCTAACTACCAGCTAAAAAATGTAAAGAAAGCAATCCAATGTTATTTGTTACCTAAACTTTACTGCAAATGACACTCAAGTCTTGAGAAAAAAACAACACATTAATAGTCCAGTTAGCCATGACAGCCTTTATAATAGAACGCTTGTGACCACACACATAAATGTTGCACTTGGGGGAGAAAAAAACCAATCTTAAAGTAGAAATAGAATGAAACAAACAGGCATTCTATTTTTGCTCTATTATAGTGGCTCTATAGACATCAATCAAATGCACAAGGCTACATGTGTGCAAAAATAAAGTTCACTGAGTAAAAAAAAGTATAATCCCCCTCACTCACACATGTTACTGTCAAATTCAACACAACAAAAACAATATCTTTGGGCTACGCTGCACATTATTACATTGTACACTTTCTGCCGGTGGACATCTGTTCTACAATATGCCAGCAAAAGTGAGAAAGAGGATAAGGGTGTGGTGTTCCTTCCACATCTATAGTGGCATCCAGTTTAAACCAGGCCCAGCTCCAGCTACACTTAATCCCTGAATCCACTTGTTTAACAAGTAATGCCCCATTCTCACCTAATTCTCTCATTCTGAAAATTAACCACATAATGTAGAGGGGAAACCTTAGTTAACATATAGTGGTTAGTTCGTTAGTTAGTTAACTAGTTAACATTTCACACAGATTGCCAGGGTCCAGTAAGCAACTAACGCGTTATAACTTGAGGAACGGTGTTGTGTCGAAAATCTAGTGAAGAGCAGAAATCTCAACTAGCAAGCAAGTCGCAGCAAGCAAGTCGCAGCAATGAAGAAAGCGAAGGGGATGAATTCTTCATTGCTGCGACTTGCTTGCTGCGACTTGCTTGCTAGTTGAGATTTCTGCTACTCACTCCGTTGTCAGTTTAGCCTACATTTCACTGATCTTGGTGGCAGTTTTCGGTTTGACAATTTGTTTCAAGTGTATGTGGCTGTTCTAGCTTGTATGGCACCCTGGGAGAACCCCCCCCCCCCCCCCCTTCAGCGCCCGCACTCGGGGGCGCCCCATGTCGCCCATACCTCTATGTTTAATATAACACACATACATTAATTATTCATTTCGGTTGCCTATCCTGACGTGAAGTTTGTTCTATTGAAAGTATTTGACTCTGATGTGGAGAATTCTGGCAGGGGGGAGATTTTCGGCACAACGGCAAGGAGTCGTATACCAGTTAATACTACAGCGAATTGGTTAGGTTACTAATGTTAGCTCACACGATGTTAGCTGTCTGACTTTATTAGCAAGCTAATTTTCACACCATCAACTCAATTATTTATCAGATAAGTTGGCTAATGTTGCTCAACATAAATTGGCTAATGTTGCCCAACATTTCTCTAGCTAGCTAACGGGTCCAGCTAGCAAGATACTTAACAGTGCTAATAGTTGTTCACCACACTTTCTCCCTCACCTCAAACTTTCCAAAAGCCAGTCGTTTTTCGGTTACAGCTCATGAAGTACGCTTCATCACCTTCTCACCCCGGTCTCCGTGGTCAGGCTTCTCACCTAAAGTTACCTCTTCGTTATCGTTCAGGGGACGCGCTGCTGTAACTGACAAGCTGACTTTCCAGAGGCGCGCTGACGCTGTAAGTAGTAAATTGGTTGTCTCCTCTTTCTTCAGTAGCGTGCTGCGCTGCATTCTGCTGTTATGTATTGTAAACGATTGGCTGAGCCTTCGTCGGTAGTGAACATAAAGTGTTATGTTTGGGGAACATCGAATACAACACATTACTAAGTACCACTCTCCATATTTTAATGTTATGGGTATGCTTGTAATCATTAAGGACTGGGGAGTTTTTCAGGATTAAAAAGAAACAGAATGGAGCTAAACAAAGGCAAAATCCTAGAGGAAAACCTGGTTCAGTCTGCTTTCCACGAGACACTGGGAGATTAATTCACCTTTCAGCAGGACAATAAGCTAAAACACAAGGCCAAATCTACACTTGAGTTGCTTACCAAGAAGACAGTCAATATTCCTGAGTGGCCGAGTTACAGTTTTGATTTAAATCTACTTGAAAATCTATGGCAAGACCTTAAAATGGTTGTCTAGCAATGATCAACAACCAATTTGACAGAGCTTGAAAAATGTTGAAAAGAATAATGGGCAAATGTTGCACAATCCAGGTGTGGGAAGTAGAGGTCGACGGATTAATCGGAATGGCCGATTAATTAGGGCCGATTTGAAGTTTTCATAACAATCGGTAATCGGTATTTTTGGCTACCGATTTTCTGAATTTTTTATTTTTTTTTATAAATATATTTCTTTTAAAAGTCAGTTAAGAACACATTCTTATTTTCAATGACAGCCTAGGAACGGTGGGTTAACTGCCTTGTTCAGGGGCAGAACGACAGATTTTTACCTTGTCAGCTTGGGGATTCAATCGTGCAACCTTAGGGTTAACTAGTCCAACGCTCTAACCACCTGCTTTACATTGCACTCCACGAGGAGCCTGCCTGTTATGCGAATGCAGTAAGAAGCCAAGGTAAGTTGCTAGCTAGCATTAAACTTATCTTATAAAAAACAATCAATCAATCATAATCACTAGTTAACTACACATGGTTGATGATATTACTAGTTTATCCAGCCTGTCCTGCGTTGCATATAATCGATGCAGTGCGCATTCGCGAAAAAGGTTGCTCCAACTTCTACCTAACCATACACATCAATGTCTTTCTTAAAATCAATACACAAGTATATATTTTTAAACCTGCATATTTAGTTAATATTGCCTGCTAACATGAATTTCTTTTAACTAGGGAAAATGTGCCACCTCTGCAACAGAGTCAGGGTATATGCAGCAGTTTGGGCAGCCTGGCTCGTTGCGAACTGTGTGAATACTATTTCTTCCTAACAAAGACAGCCAACTTCGCCAAACGGGGGATGATTTAACAAAAGCGCATTTGCGAAAAAAGCACAATCATTACACGACTTTACCTAACCATAAACATCAATGCCTTTCTTAAAATCAATACACAGAAGTATATATTTTTAAACCTGCATATTTAGCTAAAAGAAATCCAGGTTAGCAGGCAATATTAACCAGGTGAAATTGTGTCACTTCTCTTCCGTTCATTGCACGCAGAGTCAGGGTATATGCAACAGTTTGGGCCGCCTGGCTCATTGCGAACTAATTTGCCAGAATTTTACGTAATTATGACATAACATTGAATGTTGTGCAATGTAACAGGAATATTTAGACTTATGGATGCCACCCGTTAGATAAAATACGGAACGGTTCCGTATTTCACTGAAAGAATAAACGTGATAATTTCCAGATTCGACCATATTAATGACCTAAGGCTCGTGTTTCTGTGTGTTATTATGTTATAATTAGGTCTATGATTTGATAGAGCAGTCTGACTGAGCGATGGTAGGCAGCAGCAGGCTCGTAAGCATTCATTCAAAACAGCAATTTACTGCGATTTGCCAGCAGCTCTTCGCAATGCATTGCGCTGTTTATGACTTCAAGCCTGTCAACTCCCAAGATTAGGCTGGTGTAACCGATGTGAAATGGCTAGCTAGTTAGCGGGTGCGCGCTAATAGCGGTTCAAACGTCACTCGCTCTGAGACTTGGAGTAGTTGTTTCCCTTGCTCTACATGGGTAACGCTGCTTTGAGGGTGGCTGTTGTCGATGAGTTCCTGGTTTGAGCCCAGGTAGGAGCGAGGAGAGGGACGGAAGCTATACTGTTACACTGGCAATACTAAAGTGCCTATAAGAACATCCAATAGTCAAAGGTATATGAAATACAAATCGTATAGAGAGAAATAGTCCTATAATTCCTATAATAACTACAACCTAAAACTTCTTAGCTGGGAATATTGAAGACTCATGTTAAAAGGAACCACCAGCTTTCATATGTTCTCATGTTCTGAGCAAGGCACTTAAACGTTAGCTTTCTTACATGGCACATAATGCACTTTTACTTTCTTCTCCAACACTTTGTTTTTGCATTATTTAAACCAAATTGAATATGTTTCATTATTTATTTGAGGCTAAATTGATTTTATTGATGTATTATATTAATTTAAAATAAGTGTTCATTCAGTATTGTTGTAATTGTCATTATTACAAATCAATGGGTAAAAAAAATCGGCTGATTAATCGGCATCGGATTTTTTGGTCCTCCAATAATCGGTATCGATACTGCCGTTGAAAAATCATAATCGGTCGACCTCTAGTGGAAAGCGTTTTTTATTATTATTATACCTTTATTTCAACAAGGAACCAAGGTCTCTTTTACAGCTGGGCCCTGCATATACATGTTTACACATACAGTTTAACTACAATGATTAAAAAACTAAACAAGACAAACAAAACAATCACAGATAATACACAAAAAAAATAGATCAACAGATTTAATTTACACATAGGTTATTCTACTAACAGCACAAGAACTTGCATTACCTGAAACAGTTACAAGCAATACAAAAATAATAATGCTCCAATAAATATTTAAAATGAGCAAGGGGGACAAGAGTCTCAAGTTTAAGTTTAGTCTGCAGGCTATTCCATAGGCAAGGAGCGTAACAGGAAAAGGCAGCCATACCCAACTCTGTGGAAATCGCATGGGCCTCAAGTGTAATCCATGCTTTGAGACCTGGTTTTAGGAATTATAATTCTAATATTGATGAGTGACGATAAATAAGAAGGTAGCTTATTCAGAAGTGCTTTATAGACAAACACGAGAGCATGTTGTTCTCGTCTCACGGACAGCGAAGTCCAACCAACATTATGATATAAAACACAGTGGTGAGTTCTGTAGCAAGCACCCGTAATAAACCTAAGTGCTCAATGATAAGTAGCATCCAGCGATTTACGACTTGATGCCGTTGCATGCATGTAAATAATATCCCCATAATCTATAACAGACATAAAAGTAGCTTGCACAATTTGTCTTCTATTTGTAGAGGACAAGCATGTCCTGTTTCTATAGAGGAAGCCTAGCTTGATTTTTAGCCGTTTACAAAGTTCGTCGATATGCATTTTAAAAGACAGTTTATCATCCAACCATATCCCTAAGTATGTATATGCAGAGACCTGATTAATTCGAGAACCATCTAAGCTCGTAAGTGCAAGTGTATTTTCAACCAACTTTTTGAACCTATTAAAAATCATAATGTGTTTTCTTTGCATTTAAAACAAGTTTCAGCTGTATAAAAGAACCTTGTAATATCTTAAAATCTGTCTCCAATAGTGATAATGCTTGGTCAGCCGTTGAAGCGATAGAGTACATGACAGTGTCATCAGCATATAAATGAATTTGCCACTTTCTTATCTCATCACCCATATTGTTTATGTAGAGAGTGAACAGTAATGGACCAAGTATAGAACCTTGCGGGACCCCTTTAACCAACTCCAATGGCTCTGACTGGATGCCGTCGACTCTAACAGCCTGAATTCTATCCTTTAGATAGTCATGAAACCAACGACAGGCATCCAGTCCCAGTCCTATTGACGACAGCTTACCCAAAAGTATCGCATGGTCTACAGTGTCAAAGGCTTTAGATAAATCTATGAACAAGGTGGCACAGTACTTTCTATTATCTAGGGCATTAGTAATAGCATTTACAACACATACAGTGGCCGTAATAGTACTGTGTTTAGGTCTAAAGCCAGATTGATTAGTAGAAAGAGTATTATTAACAGTTCAAAAAGATTGTAGTTGCCTATTCACCAGTGACTCTAGAATTTTAGCCAAACAGGAGAGCTTAGAGATGGACCGATAATTATCCAATTCACTACCATATAGGGCACTGCGTTCATCCACCTCTGGCCTGCTCGCCTCCCTACCTCTGCGGAAGCACAGTTCCCGCTCAGCCCGGTCAAAACTGTTTGCTGCTCTGGCACGCCAATGGTGGAACAAGCTCCCTCACGACGCCAGGACAGCGGAGTCAATCACCACCTTCCGGAGACACCTGAAACCTCACCTCTTTAAGGAATACCTGGGATAGGATTAAGTAATCCTTCTAACCCCCCCCTTAAATAAAATGCTTATTAAAAACATCACAAATTTCAGTTTGGTCACTGATGATCCCAGATTCCGATGTAATTTGCTTCGGCAGGGAAGTCAAGGAGTTTCCTTGTTTAAGTGAGTTGACAGTTTTCCAGAATTTAGTGGGATCACCAGCAGACTTTGTCATAGCATCAAGAAAATACCTAGATTTTGCCTTTTTTATTCCTCCGGTCCATTTATTTCTCAATTGCCTAAAAAGCAGCCAATCAACTGTTTCACCTGTTTTCCTCGCCAAGGCCCATGCTTGATTCTTTTGCAGGAAAAGGATTTTCAAATCAGAGGAGAACCAAGGATTAGTTCGATTGTTTACCCTAAGTCGCTTTAACGGGACGTATTTATCAGCCATGATGGTAAAAATTTATGAAAAGAAAGAGAACGCTAAAACTGGGTCCATTATGCAGTTTACGGATAAAAGCTCTGAATAATAAAGGTCATGGATAAAGGCTTGCTCTGAGAAGTGTTTATAATTTATCTTTAGAATTATACGTGGGTCAGGGTTTTTTAGCCTAGTATCTCTGATACATGCAATAGGGCAGTGGTCACTGATGTCATTAGCAAATAACCCACTAGCTATATATTTGTGAGGTGTATTTGTTAAGATAAGGTCTATTAATGTAGATTTTTGGGGGTCTTTTGGATTAGGACGGGTAGGTATAGTTATTAGTTGAGTAAGATTTAGTACGTTACAAATATCTTTTAATTTAAACGATGCTGGCATCAGCCAGTCCAGATTGAGATCTCCGATAATCAATAATTCAGAGTTTACATAATTAGACATTAACTCAAACAATTTGCTTAGTGCAGATACCGGAGCTGAGGGTGGGCGATAAACTCCCGCTAGCGTTAATAGTGCATTATGACCAAGGACCACACTTAGAACTAAGCATTCATACTGTTTCTGAACAGAAGTTGAAATGGACACAGTGACATCTAGGTTGCATTTAACATATAGGGCAATACCTCCTCCTCTACCCATTCTGTCTGCTCTGAAGATATTGTCTGGAACAGGGACACAGAGCCAGGATTCAGATATAATCATTATGTCAGCATGTGATTGTGAGACCAGTATTTCAATCAAATCTAGCTTTTGGATCAAGCTTCTAGCATTCAACTGAATAAGTCCTTAGAGACTTATCCAGAAAGACTCACAGCTGTAATCGCTGCCAAAGGTGATTCTACTAAGTATTGACACAGGGGTGTGAATACTTATGTAAATGAAACATATCTGTATTTCATTTTCAATAAATGGGCAATAAAATTCTAAAAACATATTTTCACTTCGTCATTATGGGGTATTGTGTGTAGATGGGTGAGAGAAAACAAATATTTAATACATTTTCAATTCAGGCTGTAACACAACAAAATGTGGAATAAGTCAAGAGGTATGAATACTTTCTGAAGGTATTGTAGCCTAGCCAGAATCCGACTGGACGTCATTCCTTGGAAAAATCCAGGAGAGCTTCATAAAAAAAACAACTAATGCCAACAGTTTTATCTGAGTGCACAAATCAGTATGCCTACCTACCAAAGTCCAGCACTACTACCACCCTTGTTAAAGCCACACACTCCTGGCTGACAGCTACCGACTCCACAAAAACAACAATGGTGAGGGTGTTACTTGCTGATATGTCAAAAGCCATTGATCGAATAGATCACGCAAAGCTCCTGCAACATCTGTCTGCACTTTTAGCCCTTGGTCAGAGGTCACCTCTGGTGTGCCACAGGGGGCGCGGTTGCACCATAGCTGTTTCACCTTCACATGTCCACCCGAAAAGTTGTCTTCAGTGACACTCTGGACACTGGACGATGTAGGGCTGTCCCGAGCCATACCATTAACCAGCATCAAAGAGGACATTTCCATGGGCTTGGAGGCAAAGCAGCTGGAAGAGTGGGCCACATCCAACAACATGCTTCTGAATGGGAAAAAGTCTGTGGAAATTCGGACATGTTATTTCAAGAGATCATCCACCACCCGCACCACTAATCCTAGAAGGACAGGAAGTACCAGTGGTAACAACAACTAAGTATCTTGGTTTTCATCTAGACTCTAACCTCAGTGGTGACACACGTGGAGCAGTCAGTGAGGAAGGCCTCAAAATGCCTGCACTTTTTGAATGGTCTTGCCAGAAATGGCCTATCCACTGAAGATCTGGTCAGTCTATACTATACTGGTTAGACCTTGTCTG
This sequence comes from Salmo salar, assembly GCF_965601325.2. Classification (NCBI taxonomy): domain Eukaryota; kingdom Metazoa; phylum Chordata; class Actinopteri; order Salmoniformes; family Salmonidae; genus Salmo; species Salmo salar. The sequence continues at coordinate 29,467,616 of NC_138294.1, read as the reverse complement.
GAATACGATGGAGTGATGTTAGTTGGATGCAGTAAAAAGAAGCAGGCCCAACTAGACAGGATGCAGAGGAGGGCCTTGAGGACCATCTCCAGAGTTGGAGCAGTCCAACCACAGCTCCCCTCACTGCAGAGCAGGCGAGAGCAGACTGCAGTGCATCTGGTGAAGGACATGCACACTCTTGACTATCCACTGAATGACCTGCTCCCTCCAAAAAGAGGTAACTGCACCACCAGGCTCCTGAGAAACAGCCATCAACTGTCCTGCATAACTGCACAAACGAACCGCCTGTGAAAACGCCAATCTACCCACTGCTATCAGACTGTATAATAACTCTTAAATGGTTCTCCCAAAAATTATATATTTTTTTTAATCCGATTTTAGTATTTACATTGCCATCATGAAAAATGTCCTGTAATGTTTTCAATTGTTCAATATTCTATACATGTCACGTATTATGTATTATGTATTTTAAATTAGTGTTTTGCAATGATTAATAATGTAAATTCTGCATTTCTTCAGTTTCATCTGTGAGCAAGAATAAATCAACTCAAACTCTTCATTAAGTTCTCTCTCTAGTCAGAATGCTGCTATGACACGATCAAGACTGCACGGAGCCAGCGAGAGATATGGCTCGGAAAAAGTACCTCAATCCAGGAATGGAATACAGCGGTGTACTCCTAATTATCCCAACTGACAAATTGAGAAGATTGAAATACTGCTAGTTGTTAATGAATGTTACTTTTTCGTCAGCATGCTAGGCTAGCTAATCCTTTAGCAGCCCATTGGATTCCATGAAAAGGCGATGCCTAGCGTTGGGGTGAGTAGCTACAGGAAGTGTTGTCGAATCCAATAGGCTACTCCAGTCAATATAGACACTGTTATATGGGGTGATAATTTTTATTTTTATTTTTTTATTTCACCTTTATTTAACCAGGTAGGCAAGTTGAGAACAAGTTCTCATTTACAATTGCGACCTGGCCAAGATAAAGCAAAGCAGTTCGACACATACAACAACACAGAGTTACACATGGATTAAAACAAACATACAGTCAATAATACAGTAGAAAAATAAGTCTATATACAATGTGAGCAAATGAGGTGAGATAAGAGAGGTAAAGGCAAAAAAGGCCATGGTGGCAAAGTAAATACAATACAGCAAGTAAAACACTGGAATGGTAGATTTGAAGTGGAAGAAAGTGCAAAGTAGAAATAAAAATAAAGGGGTGCAAAGGAGCAAAATAAATAAATACAGTAGGGGAAGCGGTAGTTGTTTAGGCTAAATTATAGATGGGCTATGTACAGGTGCAGTGATATGTGAGCTGCTCTGACAGCTGGTGCTTAAAGCTAGTGAGGGAGATATGAGTCTCCAGCGTCAGAGATTTCGTTCCAGTCATTGGCAGCAGAGAACTGGAAGGAGAGACGGCCAAAGGAGGAATTGCCTTTGGGGGTGACCAGAGAGATATACCTGCTGGAGCGCGTGCTACAGGGGGGTGCTGCTATGGTGACCAGTGAGCTGAGATAAGGGGGGACTTTACCTAGCAGCGTCTTGTAGATGACCTGGAGCCAGTGGGTTTGGCGACGAGTATGAAGCGAGGGCCAGCCAACGAGAGCGTACAGGTCGCAGTGGTGGGTAGTATATGGGGCTTTGGTGACAAAACGGATGGCACTGTGATAGACTGCATCCAGTTTATTGAGTAGGGTATTGGAGGCTATTTTGTAAATGACATCGCCGAAGTCGAGGATCGGTAGGATGGTCAGTTTTACGAGGGTATGTTTGGCAGCATGAGTGAAGGATGCTTTGTTGCGAAATAGGAAGCCAATTCTAGATTTAACTTTGGATTGGAGATGTTTGATGTGAGTCTGGAAGGAGAGTTTACAGTCTAACCAGACACCTAGGTATTTGTAGTTGTCCACATATTCTAAGTCAGAACCGTCCAGAGTAGTGATGCTGGACGGGCGGGCAGGTGCGGGCAGCGATCGGTTGAAGAGGATTGCATTTAGTTTTACTTGTATTTAAGAGGAGTTGGAAGCCACGGAAGGAGAGTTGTATGAAATTGAAGCTTGTTTGGAGGGTTGTTAACACAGTGTCCAAAGAAGGGCCAGAAGTATATAGAATGGTATCGTCTGTGTAGAGGTGGATCAGAGACTCACCAGCAGCAAGAGCGACCTCATTGCTGTATACAGAGAAAAGAGTTGGCCCAAGAATTGAACCCTGTGGCACCCCCATAGAGACTGCCAGACGCCCGGACAACAGGCCATCCGATTTGACACGTTGAACTCTATCAGAGAAGTAGTTGGAGAACCAGGCGAGGCAATCATTTGAGAAACCACAGCTATTGAGTCTGCCGATGAGGATGTGGTGATTGACAGAGTCGAAAGCCTTGGCCAGGTCAATGAATACGGCAGCACAGTATTATTTGTTATCGATGGTGGTTACGATATCGTTTAGCACTTTGAGCGTGGCTGAGGTGCACCCATGACCAGCTCTGAAACCAGATTGCATAGCGGAAAAGGTGCGGTGGGATTCGAAATGGTCGGTAATCTGTTTGTTGACTTGGCTTTCGAAGACCTTAGAAAGGCAGGGTAGGATAGATATAGGTCTGTAGCAGTTTGGGTCAAGAATGTCCCCCCCTTTGAAGAGGGGGATGACCGCAGCTGCTTTCCCATCTTTGGGAATCTCAGACGACACGAGAGGTTGAACATGCTAGTAATAGGGGTTGCAACAATTTCGGCAGATAATTTTAGAAAGAAAGGGTCAAGATTGTCTAGCCCGGCTGATTTGTAGGGGTCCAGATTTTGCCGCTTTTTCAGAACATCAGCTGACTGGATTTGGGAGAAGGAGAAATGGGGAAGGCTTGGGCGAGTAGCTGTGGGGGGTGCAGTGCTGTTGACCGCGGTAGGGGTATCCAGGTGGAAAGCATGGCCAGCCGTAGAAAAATGCTTATTGAAATTCTCAATTATAGTGGATTTATCGGTGGTGACAGTTTCCTATCCTCAGTGCAGTGGGCTGCTGGGAGGAGGTGTTCTTATTCTCCATAATAAATAACATTGTCGCTGCTGCAAGTTAGCTAGCTAGTGTTGGCTGTAGCGGAGTTGTCTTGGCGTCTCTCTCTCCCTCGGTCTGCTCACTCCCATCTCTCTTTCCTGTTCTTCCACAGCTGCAACAATAAAGTACCATCTTCTCCCTCGCATAGCTGGGTTCAGGTTTCAAACGTAGGTTTTTAAAAACCACATGTATTTCAAATATCCGGATATCAGACAAAAATGAATGTTACTATTCGAATAGTAAAAGTATTTCAAACTCCCATCCCTACTTTCTGCATAGGTTATTATATACCTATTTACCTGTTCAATTGTCATTTTAACTAATGATGGACATTGATTATTTTAGAACTTTTATGCCTTAGTAGTTTAGTACAACTGCCACACTGGTGTATAGTATAATAACCCAACAATTTAACCAATTTTAGTATTTTCTTTACTCTGCCTGGTTAAGTCAGTGTGCACCCTCCGAAAAATACTGCTGACAGTTATTTTTTGAAAAAATAATGATAAACGTGAGCTTAAAAATGAAGATTGGTAATTAATTTAAAATCTTTTTTTTTTAATACAGGGCAAATATGAGGGACGTCTCTGGGGCATGGGTCTTTTCAAACTCCGAAACAATTTTCAGTTGAGCATTTAGCAGTCATGCATGACACAGCATAAAGTAGGCGTTGCAGCCAGTTCCACTGAAATGCATCTAGGGAGGAATCGACTGGGTGGTAATGTTTCAAGCATTATCATGTGTGTCAAATACGTCAGTTTATTGTAGGCTATTTCCAAGATAACTGGGCTGTTATTGTCAATAGACGTTCACTTTCGTTTTCGGCCTTGCGCCATAAGTAACTATTCGAAACTGTATTTATATTTGCTTGTAGGCGTGTTTTCTTTTATGCCCTCTATAAATACAGTTTAATTTAAGATTCATTTTAGTTTCCTGTTTTGTTGATGATAATGATGATGATTAGTCTTTCTGTATGTCATGGTTGGTTGCGGTCATATAAACCAATCATTGAGTCGGACACATCGGCAGGTGTCTCTCCTTCAAGTGTTAGAATCTGTATGGACTTGTTTAAGAATATAACACAACAATGATTTCATGGGGAGAGGATAGTCGTAATGGCTTTGGTTTAGTGAAGCCGAATGGTTTAGATACGACAAAAACGGATATTAGTTGCGTTAATTTGATACACCTTAAATCTAAAATTCAAGGTCTGTCTGCAGGTAACAGTGTGGTCGCGTTTATCAGAAATAATGGGAGACTAGTGTCTGTCGCACAGATTCAAGAGGACCAAGATGGGAGAAGATTCACAGGGAAACTGAGTAGGTCTAATCTCCTTTCCAATCAATTTTTATAATATATTTTCTTGAGTTGCCCAATCATATGTTTTATGTGCTTTAGAGAGTGTGAAACGTAAGGAGACGATTCGGGCTCTGAGTTGTGGAGATTCTCATGCTGTTTTACTGTCTGAAGAGGGCCGGGTTCTCTGCTAGGGGACACAACAAGTACATTATACATTACACAATAGCATATGTGTTGACTTTTGTTAAATATATTGAAATAATCAAGGTCCAGACCGAAGACCCTGAACAGTACATTATTTGAAACAGGTGTGTTAGTGTTGGGTTTAAACAAAAGTCTTCACACTCAGTAGCTCTCTCAGGCTGTAGCTGGAGACTCCTGATTTATCTATTATCAACCACATTTTTTGGTGGTTTTATGTGAAAAAAATTAAGAAAAGTACAGAAATGTGCTTTTTCTGTCTAAAAACTATTTTAACCAGGATGAGAGAGAACAATGTGACATGTGTTTGAGGGTTATGTGTTGTAAATAATTATAAAAAATAATATATAAGAATAACAATAAAACAAACCCAATTTTCTGTAGACAGACATGCCCCAGCTCCTGTTGATTGCCTGAATCTGAAGAAGACTGTTTTGATTTCATGTGGAGGAGAACATACTGCCGTTCTGACAAAGGTTGTATATCTGTCTGACATAATTACACTTTTCCCTATCATTTGAACTAAATGTTGTTTGGACCATACAATATGTCTACATTTTATGTGCGTTTATTTATATTGGTGTCTCAATGTTCGCTGCAGCCAGCAACTGGAACAAGCTGCAACAAGCACTCAAACTGGACAGTTTTATCTCTTCATTCAAAGACTCGATTATGGACACTCTTACTGACAGTTGTGGCTGCTTTGCATGATGTATTGTTGTCTCTACCTTCTTGCCCTTTGTGCTGTTGTCTGTGCCCAATAATGTTTGTACCATGTTTTGTGCTGCTACCATGTTGCGCTGCTGCCATGTTGTGTTGCTACCATGTTGCTGTCATGTTGTGTTGCTACCATGCTGTGTTGTCATGTGTTGCTGCCATGCTGTGTTGTTGTCTTAGGTCTCTCTTTATGTAGTGTTGTCTCTTGTCGTGATGTGTTTTCTCCTATATTTTTATTTAATTAATTTATATTTTTAATCCCAGACCCCGTCCCAGACGGGGGGACCTTTTGGTAGGCCGTCATTGTCAATAAGAATTTGTTCTTAACTGACTCGCCTAGTTAAATAATGTTGAAATAAAAAAAGAAATGAAATGTTTTAGTTTTTAGTTCCCTGGAATTTTGCATTGAAACATCCTCATTAACTAGAGGAAAACACTGTATGATAACTGTCTGGGTTGATTTTGTTCTAGGGAGGTGTGGTGTTCACATTTGGCTCAGGCCGCTATGGACAGCTTGGACACAACTGTCTCCGAGATGAACTACGTCCTCGAGTGGTGGGGCAACTCTGGGGGTCAATGGTGACCCAGATAGCCTGTGGAAGGTAGGCTACACTTATTACACATGATCTGGAATTGACAAAATGTTGTGACACAACAAAAATTGTGATGTAGAACCTGTTTGGTTATTTTCATCTTAGCATAAGACCTTTTTAGAAGTCATTGTTGATTTGAGAAATGTTTTCTCTGTCCGTTTGCCACATTAGACACCACACATTAGCATTTGTGGGGCCCTCCAATAAGATCTACTCATTTGGGTGCGGAGAGCAAGGGCAGCTGGGAAATGGAGTAAAGATTGATCAGTCTGTGCCCCTTCCAGTACAACTGCCAGGTAAAACATTCATTTATGGTATACCATTAGCCAGAGTACACGCATTTTCAGAACAGATCAAACTTGAATAAAAGTCAACTCAACAAATGCTTATTTGACAATACTCAACTAAAATAACATGAAGTAAAACATGAAATAGCATTAACTTGATCATCAACTATTTTTGTCAACATTTCAGACCAGATTGATGACCAGAAAATGGAACACATTTTTGCTGGAGGAAACCATTCCTTTGCATTGTGCACTCTTGGTCAGGTATGGACACAATTTGGTTTGAAACAATGAGTTAGCAAAACAGGACATAGTTTGTCCTTTGTACTTAACATTGCTGTGATACGTTGCATCACTTTGTCATCTTCCCAGGAGTCTGAAGAAAGGTCTAACAATCTCAGGTCAAGTGTGGGCAAAGTGACACAACAAACTATAGATGAAGAAATCATTGACAAATGGATCTCAGAATGTGATTCAAAATCATGGAAAAAAGGACAGAAGTAAGTATGATATAAGTAACTATCATTTACTGTTGTTATTTCCTTATTTTGTTTATGTACGGTCACATACTGAACTGAAAGATTACTCAAACTTGTATTTGCAGGGATATCACCAAAATGTTTTCTTCTGCATCATGTTTAAATGGGAGTTTTCTTGATAAAAGGTAACAGTATATAATATTGGTTCAAATGATTGACTTGTGTTTGAAATATTACATTATCAAAGTATACTGATTTAAATATGGCATATATATTGACATTTTTTTCTTGCTTTTATTAGTTGTGACAAACATTACCAAACCTCACCAAAACAGTCTGGCCTGGATTTTTCACTTGTCCAAGGCGCATTCCGGAAGCTGGCGAAAAAGGACAAAGTTTTGACTGAGGTATTCTGTCAACATATTTATATAATATACCGGTATACATGTAATCTAATTCCTAGTTGTCTTTATCTTGCCATAGCTGTTCAATAGCACATCGAATTGCTGAAATACTTGTCATTATCATTTGAATGACATACACCACTTTCATTGCACTAGGTTGAAGCTGTTGTCCAGCACACACTGCTTCCCTCCCTGTATGAGGAGCCCATTGGAGTGGAGGGCTTGAGGGTCTACCTGGTTCTCCCTGAGCTCCTGAGGGTCCTTCACAAACAGCACAGAAGGACAGATCTCACCAAAGCCGTTGCTGCTGCTATCCTCAGACTGCACCCCGACAAGCTGCAGGTCCTCGGTAATGTTTCCGTCCATTTAAAATGTTAAGTGTGTCACCCCAAATTCAACTAATCAACAATAACATTGTCGCAGATCTGTTTATGCTTTAAACAATTAAAGCAACTCTTTACCTTGGTCATTCGTTGCCATGCCAAATATGTTGACATAGCATGGCAATGATAGTCAGAGGAGTTGGCTAAAGTGCAAACAAATCTGGATCTGGGTAAATGACAAAGTTCTTGATGATTTGAAATAGTTTTGTTTGTGCTGAGCTAAAACGCACGTGCACACCCTGAAGGATTAATTCTATGCCCTCAGTGAATGTTTTGAGAAGAAATTGCATAATTCATCTCTTCTTTAACATGTCCTGTAGTTGACTGGTGGTCCTCACTGAAGCTCTCTGTCGCGACCAAGCACATTAGGATGTGGAAGAAGGCCCTATCGGTGATTCTGACAACTACCCATCTCCGCACCCCTGGCCTCAAACACCTGTTCCAGGTCCTCGACCATCTCCACAGAGTCAGTGTCCATGCATCTCTGCCCTTACAATCAATTTGATAAAGTTGTTGACCATTTTGAACAGGCAACATCCGGTCCCAACATGGTGCCAGGGTCATTTTAATGGAGCCTATGTATTTACTTTATTGCACAAATCAATGAAACCGTAACTGAGAGTTGATGAAATAACATTTTGCTGATACACAATTATATTTTGCTAATACACTTAATTTATTTATAAAGTATTTTCTTGTCATATTAAAGCTCCTTGACTTTTGTATATTATTTAAAAGGCAAACCAAAAGGCTGGTGGGACCCAGATTGTTCCCGACAGTTCTTTTTGTTTGGAGGATACTGAGTTCCATCCCATGTTCCTAGAGGAAGATGTGAAGCTTTGGCGTTCATTGTCAAAGCAGGTAAGAAAAGTAAAGTTATCTAGTCTCAGTCTTGAGGTGTTTGTTTGTTGTTTTGTTAAGATTTAGTGTCAAAGGCTGCATCTCAATAGAAGCTTCCTATGCTTCATCAACAATGATCTGAAAAAACAGACAATGGTGGTTTCCTACTAGAGAATCTGTCTGTCTCTTGAATTTTTTGTTTTATCAGTGCAGACGAATGAAATAAGATGGAGAGGAAGCTACTTTAGGCTTTTGAGATGCATTGTATGTTTTCTTTTACATCACTTTCAGGATCAGACAACTGCCATCTTTTGTCGTTACCCATTCTTGATGAATCTGCAGAGCAAGATAAACGTTTTTAACATCAATGCTGCACTCACAAAGGTAATGAATCTTGCTTCTCAATATATAGTATTATAATATACAGCAGATACTATAAATCAGGGTGGCTAAACCCCCTACTAGAGACCAACTGACTGTGTATGCAGGCTTTTGCTCTTGCCCTGCTCTAACACACCTGGTTCTACTAATCAGCTGCTCACCAGGATCTTGATTAGCTGAATCAGGTGTGTTAGAACAGGGCTGGAGCAAAAGCCTGCATTCCAAGTAGCTCTGGAGTGTTGACCATCAATACTGAAGAAACCAACCATATTTCTTAACCTTGTTGATGGGAGAAACTGGTTGAAATTAATACTAGAAAAGCACTAACTGAAGACTTAGTATTGCACTGTATTGCAGAATCCCCCTAACAATCGCCAAAGGACTGGCATGTGGCCTTTTGACATGTTCCCCGTGGCGGCTCCTGCTCCGTTCTTTGAGCTGAGGCTGAGGAGAGCATCACTCATCGAAGACACTTTCCATCAACTGAGTGTAGCATATCACAGTACCTTCAAGAGGTCCATTGTGGTAAGTCCATATTTTTAAATATGATGAGACAATGTTTTGAACAGAGAAGGGCTATGCCAAAATGTACTGCTTACCTCTCTCAGGTGTATTTCGACGAGGATGCGACGCTGACAGCTGTCTACAAAAGGGACTACTTCCTCCATTTGTTTGATAAGCTGTTGGTTCCCGAATCTGGGATGTTCATGTACAACGACACCAACACGCTGGCCTGGTTCCCTGCAATGGTGAGGCACGTTTAGGGAAGTTACACTTGAATTATGAGGTTTTCTGCTCCTCAACACATTATTTTATTTCTATATCGATAATCATTGTACTTTCAAAAAGCTTCAAATGTGCTGGTAGTGAAACACTATAATTATATGTTCCTGGAGAGGATCTACTACTGTATTACTACTGTATTACTAGCCTACTGCTGTATTGTAGAAACCACAGTACCTTCCCTTTACTGTATATTAAGCTATCATTTTCCCCAGGTTATCAACAGCATGTCCTATATTTTCACTCATGGCGTATTTCTTGTCTCTTGTCCAACACATCCTTACTAACAGCCTAGAGTGGAGGAGAAGCGTTATTTCCTGTTTGGGGTTCTGTGTGGGATGGCCCTGTACAACAACAACATGGTGCACCTCCCCTTCCCCATGGCCTTCTTCAAGAAGCTGGTGAACATCAAGCCCTCTTTAGAGGACCTGAGAGAGTTTAGCCCCATTGAAGCTGGGTAAGTTCAGACCATAATATATTGTTATCCCTTAGTCAGTAATGTATTACAGTACAGGCAGTTGTATTTGTTATAAGGACACCAAGGACAGATTAAGAAATTGCATCTCAATGCATTTTATTGCATCTCAGGGGCAGGGCACTTGCTCTGTGTGGATAAGCAATTATTCATTATTTGGATAAATAGTTTTTAATTTATGAAAGCATCATGATTTATTGATTGCAGATTTTATAATTGTCACATATTATTTTCAATGCTTTTGAAGGAGTTTGCAGTACATCTTGGATTACCCTGATGATGATGTTGAAAACATGGACATGACTTTCTCAGTATGTATTGCATTTGTCACGGCTGTTGTCGGTGAATGAGGACCAAAACGCAGCAGGTACGTGAATGCTCATCTTGATTTTTAATTATCTTTCAAAACGAACATACAAAATAACAAAAACACGAACGATCAACAAAAACAGTCTGGTAAGGCACAAGGCGAAACACAGAACAATCACCCACAAATCACACATACAAACACACCCTAATATATGGAACTCTCAATCAAAGGCAGATAGACAACACCTGCCTTCAACTGAGAGTCCCAACCCCAATCAACCAAACATAGAAACACACAACCTAGACTAACCATAGAATTACTAAACATAAACCAAAACCCGGAATTACTAAATCAAACACCCTTTACACAAAACACACCACCCCGAACCACAGAAAACAAATACCCCCTGCCACGCCCTGACCAAACTACAGAACAATTAACCTTATATACTGGCCAGGACGTGACAGTACCCCCCCCTTAAAGGTGCTACCCCAGAAGCACCTTAACAAAAAATAACCCCAAGCAACACCAACAAAAAGTCCCCTTTTCTAAAGGGAGGGAAGGGAGGGTGGCTGCCGTCAACGACGGCACTGTGCTACACCCCCCCTCCCCAACCCACCTATTTCTGGAGGTGGCTCTGGCTCCGGCCGTTCCAGGCTGTCGGGCCACTCTGGCTTCGCCGGGGGGCAGTCGGGCCACTCTGGCTTCGCCGGGGGGCAGTCGGGGCAGTCTGGCAATTCGGGACAGTCTGGGCAGTCTGGCAATTCGGGACAGTCTGGGCAGTCTGGCAATTCGGGACAGTCTGGGCAGTCTGGCAATTCGGGACAGTCTGGGCAGTCTGGCAATTCGGGACAGTCTGGGCAGTCTGGCAATTCGGGACAGTCTGGGCAGTCTGGCAATTCGGGACAGTCTGGGCAGTCTGGCAATTCGGGACAGTCTGGGCAGTCTGGCAATTCGGGACAGTCTGGGCAGTCTGGCCACTCCGGCAGTTCAGGGCAGTCTGGCCACTCCGGCAGTTCAGGGCAGTCTGGCCACTCCGGCAGTTCAGGGCAGTCTGGCCACTCCGGCAGTTCAGGGCAGTCTGGCCACTCCGGCAGTTCAGGGCAGTCTGGCCACTCCGGCAGTTCAGGGCAGTCTGGCCACTCCGGCAGTTCAGGGCAGTCTGGCCACTCCGGCAGTTCAGGGCAGTCTGGCCACTCCGGCAGTTCAGGGCAGTCTGGCCACTCCGGCAGTTCAGCGCAGTCTGGCCACTCCGGCAGTTCAGCGCAGTCTGGCCACTCCGGCAGTTCAGCGCAGTCTGGCCACTCCGGCAGTTCAGCGCAGTCTGGCCACTCCGGCAGTTCAGCGCAGTCTGACCACTCCGGCAGTTCAGCGCAGTCTGACCACTCCGGCAGTTCAGCGCAGTCTGACCTCTCTGGCGACTGTTGACTGGCGGGCAGCTCTGACGACTGTTGACTGGCGGGCAGCTCTGACGACTGTTGACTGGCGGGCAGCTCTGACGACTGTTGACTGGCGGGCAGCTCTGACGATGACTGTTGACTGGCGGGCAGCTCTGACGATGACTGTTGACTGGCGGGCAGCTCTGACGATGACTGTTGACTGGCGGGCAGCTCTGACGATGACTGTTGACTGGCGGGCAGCTCTGACGATGACTGTTGACTGGCGGGCAGCTCTGACGATGACTGTTGACTGGCGGGCAGCTCTGACGATGACTGTTGACTGGCGGGCAGCTCTGACGATGACTGTTGACTGGCGGGCAGCTCTGATGATGACTGTTGACTGGCGGGCAGCTCTGATGAAGACTGTTGACTGGCGAGGCTGGGTTGACGCACTTGTAGCCTGGTGCGTGGTGCTGGTACTGGGATTACCAGATTATGTACACGCACCTCCAGGCTAGTGCGGGGAGCGGGAACAGGACGAGTCGGACTGGGTTGACGCACTTCCGGGTCCGCACGAGAGACAGGAGCTGGAAACCCAGGGCTATGGAGGCGCACAGCCGGTCTAGATCTTACCTCCTGCACAACCCGCCTTGGCTGGATGGAACTAGTAGCCCTGTACGAGCGGGGTGCTCGTACAGGGCAGACTGGGCTGTGCAGGGGCCTGATGGTAGCCGTGCGTAGAGCGGGAGTTGGGTAGCCTGGTCCTCGGAGGCGTACCGGCGACCAGATGCGCTGCGCAGGCATCCTCCTACCAGGCTGGATGCCCGCTCTAGCACGGCACCTGCGAGGGGCTGGAATAACGCGCACCGGACTGTGCGTGCGTATGGGTGAGATAGTGCGCTCCTCAGCGAAACATAGCGCTCTCCACCCCATACGCTCCTCCATATAACCACGAGTAGCTGGCTTCCGGCTCTTCTTACGCCTAGCCAAACTACCCGTGTGCCCCCCCCCAAAATTTTCTTGGGGGTGCCTCTCGTGCTTCTCCTTCAGCGCGTACTTGGCCTCGTACCACCGCCTCTCTGCCTTGGCTGCCTCAATTTCCCCCTGCGGGCGTCGATAATCCCCAGCCTGATGCCAGGGTCCGGCCCCGTCCAGAACTTCCTCCCAAGTCCACTTCTCCCGCCAGTCCAACTCGAACTCCGTCTGCTCCTTCCTCTGCTGCTTGGTCCTTTGGTGGTGGGTGATTCTGTCACGGCTGTTGTCGGTGAATGAGGACCAAAACGCAGCAGGTACGTGAATGCTCATCTTGATTTTTAATTATCTTTCAAAACGAACATACAAAATAACAAAAACACGAACGATCAACAAAAACAGTCTGGTAAGGCACAAGGCGAAACACAGAACAATCACCCACAAATCACACATACAAACACACCCTAATATATGGAACTCTCAATCAAAGGCAGATAGACAACACCTGCCTTCAACTGAGAGTCCCAACCCCAATCAACCAAACATAGAAACACACAACCTAGACTAACCATAGAATTACTAAACATAAACCAAAACCCGGAATTACTATATCAAACACCCTTTACACAAAACACACCACCCCGAACCACAGAAAACAAATACCCCCTGCCACGCCCTGACCAAACTACAGAACAATTAACCTTATATACTGGCCAGGACGTGACAGCATTCAAACAGTTTGATCGATGAACAAATAAAATCTAACATAATACAGATGTAGGATATTAATTTGATCACTCTTTTGTTGCTGACAATTTTCCTGCACAGCAGGAAATACAAACTTGTAGTGTATTCAAGGTTTTATAAGGCTTCTAAAGTTAGTAATTTACACTTTAAAATGACAGACTTGATTTGCCCATACGAGAAATGTGTCAACCCCTACAAAAAATGTCCATTCATTATAATACACATAATAATTCACATTTCCTGTTGCTGCAGGATTATTTTCCAGCTGTATCATTTTGGCTCAAATTAAGATCTTACATCTGTAGTTAATTGAAGTGAAGTGGTATGAATTACTGAACATAAGATCAATTATATTATTTCAGTGTGTATTTCTTTCCCAGATCACTCCCATCTATTTTTCCATACCCTCAGTCTGAAGTGTTATCATTGTTCATTTACCTCACTATTTTCATTACTCACTATTATAGGTGATGTGGGGTGACGTAGTGGTGGAACTTGATCCTAAAGAAACTGGAAAACTCGTCACAAGTGCTAACAAGTAAGATTATAGCAATATTTACTACTGACAAAATACAAGGTTTACAAAATGACAAGTTTTTCCATTGCTACAGCTACCAGGATTGGGGTCAATTCCATTTCGGCAATATCATCTCAAATTGAAATATAATTGTATGAATGGAGAAATCATAATGGAAAGTAAATGATGCTTCTCATTCCTTGAATTGACATCAACTGGAATTGACAGCAACCTATACTATCTACAACTCAATGGATATCTGACTCTGTCATTCTTTTGACAGGAAGGAGTTTGTTGACACCTATGTGAACTACATCTTCAACCAGTCAGTAGAGGTGGTGTTTGAAGAGTTCAGGAAAGGCTTCTTCAAGGTGTGTGACATGGATGTGGTGGAGTTCTTCCAGCCAGAGGAACTGAGGGGAGTGATGGTTGGGAAGGAGAACTTCGACTGGGAAACGCTGAAACAGGTCAGAACCATGTTTTGTTACTACATGACTGAAGCTCAATCACAAATCTACCCCAAGCCAATTGTCTACATCTGAGAGCATTAGACAAGTAAAAACATATAATATATGCAGAAATGTCACCTAGCCTTTCAGAGGGCAAGATGGAGCCTTAAAAACAAGTGTCCTGGGGTTGATTTGGGATTCATGGTGAACATGTTCTGCAACCTAGCTAAAATGTTGTTTTGATACATTGATTTGACAAATGGTTTGAATGTTGTTAAGTGTCTATTGCTTCACCATATTAATTGATGGCATTTCCCCCCCAAACTAGAACACTGTGTAGGAGAGTACCATGCTGGGCATCCCAACATCGTCACATTCTGGGAGGTGTTTGAGGAACTGACAGAGGATCAAAAGAAAGCGTTCCTGTGTAAGTATGGAACATTTTCATTGTAACAGATGAACCAATAACGTAGGCTACTGAGAATAACGTTCTGTTCTGTCATTCACTGCCCTCTCCCTTTTACCACCTTTGCCCCTTCAGTGTTCCTGACTGGCTGTGATCGTGTGCCCATCCTGGGTATGAACCAGATCAGGATGAGGGTCCAAACCCTTCTCAACTCCTCCCAACAGCATTTTCCAGAGGCGCTGACCTGTCACTCTCTGTTGCAGCTGCCCATCTACCCCTCCAAAGAGACACTACAGAGCAGGCTTATAGAGGCTGTTGGCCACAACAGAGGCTTCTGGAATGAATAATGGGTGTATAGTGTTGCTGCTGTATATACTCCTCTCCTGAGTTCATCTTTTCATTGTTCTATAGTTGGGTTTAAGATTTGGATTGTTTTAATGTAGGGTTGTATTTCAAATCCTAACTTGAGATCTGTGTGGTACTATGACATTATCATATTGCATTCATCAAATGTTATTAAAATATTTATAAATCAACAAGTACAGCATGGTTTGTGCCTGCACATTAAACAGATTTTAAAAAATGATAACAACCAAGATACAAGGAAATCCCAAAGTAATTGAAATAATCAAATTGTTAATAGAAGCATCAGGTTTTCAGTTGAACACAAGAACTATTCTTTTACAAGACCCACCAAATGGTTCATTACAGAAATCAATGAAAACATAATATCCCTGCAGTTAGGTGGCACACAATAAGACACGGATCATTTGGCACACATCCTTCTCAATCATCCTTCCCCAATTCACAATATAGGGCAGGATTTAACTCAAGGCGCTCTATAGCGCAGCGCACTATAAGATACATTTAAAGGTCATTTACACTTTAGCAGACATGCCAGCATTTACCATGAACGTGATCTCAGTGAACATCGGGAACAAGGCCTTTAAAAGGCGTATTTTCGGTTGTGTAGTGCCTTGACATAAAAATAAAACCTCCAGGCTCATGATTTGAGCACCACTGACCTCGACTTATATTTAGAGTACTACTCAAGTTCATAGCACTTCTAAATGAGTAATTTTCCTTCGTGAACTTGATTCCATTTCCAAAAAGACATACATACTGTTCAAATGACGCATACTTAATTCCCTTTGAAAAGAGACGCACGTGTAAACAAAGTCGTATCGGATTTTAAGACACTATATAGAGGTCATGTTAAAGGTACCCGTGATTAAATTACAAACATTCCTCTTTGATTTTTAAAAGATCAGTGCAAAATAGATCACTTCCAGATCAGTGGAGGCTGCTGAGGGGAGGACGGCTCATAATAATGGGTGGAACGGAGTGTTTGATGTGTTTCATACCATTCCACTGATTCCGCTCCACCAATTAAGGTGCCACCGACCTCCTGTGTTCCAGATAAATGCAGTAAGTGCATTTTTGATCAGCGATCATCATAAGAGATCTTCTTTATGTAACAGCGCCCTCTGGTGTTTGTGGTCAGACTTAACAATGGCGTTAAGGACCGGGGGTGTTTGTGAACTCCACCGTACAGCGCCTGGGGTTGCATGGGTCCCCCTCCAGCTCCAGGGTGGTCACATTGTTGGATGCACGTACAAGGTGAACTGTGGGCCGCGAGCGGGCCAGTAGCGGCCCAGGTTGAAACCGTTGATCCGCACCTGGCCCTAGTTATAAAAACAAAACAAAGTGAAAGCATAAAAAAAAAGGCTAGAAATAACGTACGTGTTCAGGATTCAGTAGTGTCAGGGACCATGAACAAATATGCTGCACCAGGGTATATGAAACTGACGTGATTCAGTAAACCAAGCTTATGTGATGAGTAACCTTGCCTGAGCTCTGAAGAGGTGAGTCTAAGGTTAATGCCTAGGCTTTAGCTCAGAGGGCTAACACACCAGTCTTGTCAGGGCACAGAAGACACAGATCAGTTATACTGACCAAAACTATAAACACAACATGCAACAATTTCAACCATTTTACTGAGATACAGTTCATGTCATGAAATCAGTTAATTTAATTCATTATGCCCTAATCTATGTATTTCACATGACTGGTCACAGATACCTTAAAAAAAAGTGTGGGCGTGGATCAGAAAACCAGTCAGTATCTACTGTGACCACCATTTGCCTCATGGGGTACTCTGTTCACAACTTGCCCACACAACGCCATACATGTGATCTGCAGTTGTGAGGCAGGTTGGACATATTTCCAAATTCTCTAAAACGATGTTGGAGGCGGCTTATGGTAGAAATATGAACATTCAATTATCTGGCAACAGCTCTGGTGGACATTCCTGCAGTCAGCATGCCAATTGCACGCTCCCTCAAAAATTGAAGCAAAAGTGGCATTGTGTTGTGTGACAAAACTGCGCATTTTAGGACAGCTCATAATAATGGAATGGAATGGCATCAAACACATGGAAACCATGTGTTTGTTGTGTTTGATACCACTCCACTAATTCCGCTCCAGCCATTAACATGAGCCCGTCCTCCCCAATTATGGCGTCACCAACCTCCTGTGTTGCGTTTATATTTTTGTTCAGTAATAGATGACCTGGTTAAGAAGCTAAGATTTTTCTACAGAAACAGATCGTTCCTTTCTCTAAGCAGTTGGAAGCAGATTATTCAGTCAACCTTTTTATCTGTTCTTGATTATGGTGATATTATTTATCAGCTGCTACTACTCTTAAACCTTTGGATGCCATCTCCCATATAACCCTTCGTTTTGTTATAGATGACAGTTTTGAGACTCATCACTGCATCCTGTATCAAAAGGTTAATGTATATCTATCTATATATTTGTTTGGGTATAAAGTATATATTTATGTTGTATATACAGGGCAAATTTGTAAAAGAGGCCTAGGTCTCAATATGTCCTCCCTGTTAAAATAAAGGTATAAAAATAAAAATATTATAAAAGTTTGGGTTGGCATTGGGCCTAGTGCAGATTTACCAACCCTTGCAATGGTTTTGTTGTTTTACCATGGTACAATAAATAAAAATGTAATGAACAAAGATACAGAGTCAAACTCTGGAAGTTGGACAGATAAGCGTTGTGTAACAATGGCACTGCATAGGGCTACAATATGCATTACATATTTTACCAATCCGATTAGTTTTTTTATCAGAGTAGATGGGAATGAAATAGAATCGACTGAGTTGTTCGACTGAGTCATGAATCACCACATCTCTATCTATGACATTTATGTCTGCAACTGACCGTGGCCCTTTTATCTCCGTCCCAGTTTATGCACTTTATAGACCACTAGAGGGTAACGCGACCAAAGAAATCTCCACCGACAGTATTGCTGCCTTCATCCAATCTTTTTTGACATAAAATACCAACAGGTTCATCAACAGCATGTAAAAAAAAAATCTGTAATATGTCGATGTACACATTTCCTACTTTCACAATTTGCTTCGCAAAACAAGCTTTATTGGGTTATAGATTCATAGCAATAGGCATTCACAAAGACGTGGTTGCACAACTCTGTGTGATCAAACAAGCAAACTAATTATAACAAAGAATACGTTTTGAAATTGTAATACATTTTATCCACAAATTTGATCAATAGGATAATATTTATGGTCAGGGATTTGTTTAAAAATTCTGATGTAGCCTACGTCAGGGGTTTTCAAACCTCTCCTTGGGAACCCCCAGCCATTCCATGTATTTTACGGGGTATGGTAGTAGGTGCCAGGCGCACCAGTTTGAGTGTGTCAACAACCAAATCAAATCAAATGTATTTGTCACATACACATGGTTAGCAGATGTTAATGCGAGTGTAGCGAACTGCAACGCTGCTGGGTTTTTCACACTCAGCAGTTTCCCATGTATATCAAGAATGGTCCACTACCCAATGACACTCTCTGTCCACATCCCTCATAGGGATGACAGTCATTTCCCCTCACACACATTATACAAGCCAACTATTAAAGAGGTTATACATACTGTATGTCTGGACTGTCAGGTTATGAGCCTTACATCATTCATTCAATGTACTTGCTTATCTCCCCAATGTATGTAAAGTTGTCTCCAGCTGGAGAAGCTTACTACTTTTAATTATCTAATACATTTAATAAGTCAATCATTCCTTCCAATCCCATCTCAATGCATATATGCCAAAGCTGTTCTGTCTAACACTCAGTTTATTGCTTTATTTGTGTAGTAACCTGGTATATTTATGTTTACCAATAGATGGCAGTATTGACTCAAGACGGGGGGTTTCTTTCCGCTATCCGTAGCCGTTTTCTACGTCTGCCTTATATAACTAACTATGCTTGAGAAAGCCTAGTTTACGTCAGGTCGTACCCAGATGCATTAGGGAAAGTTATTCTAAGTAACCATGAAATACTAAAACGTACTTACGTGTCCAGTGTCATCAATCTAAGAAGCCTCTTAAAATACTACATATTTGGTGACTAGGATGACTGCGTTGGATTTGTTTGCCACGAATTCAACGGAGTGTTTGGCGTGTAACGCTGGATGTGGTGAAGATTCTGAAGAATTGATTCCCAGGATACGTGTAGGAAAAAATATTGACTGTGTGAGGCGAGAGAGAATCGGAAAAGATGGCTTTGGAAACAATAGGTTCGCTACCACCATTTGATCCTAAAAATCAGGAATGGGAGGAGTACTGTGAAATAATGGAACATTTCTTTGCTGCTAATAAAATAACTGATGCAGCTATGGAAAGCCATACTCATAAGCGTTGTCTGTGCACAGACATACAGTTTACTGAGAAACATGTTGAGCCCAGATAAGCCAGGAGAAAATACATTCATACATCTAGTCCTTCTATTAAAATATCACTTCAACCCCAAACCCAGTGAAATAGTGCAACGATTCACGCATGAGTTAACCTACCGAATCAATTGGGAACATGTGGCTGAGCTGAGAACTAGCACTGGACTGTAACTATGGGAATACATTATCTCTAATGCCACGCGATCGGCTGTTGTGTGGGATTAATTATGACAGGATACAACTACGCTTGTTAACAGAGCCTAATATCCCATTTGAGAATGCACTCAAACTGGCCCAGGCCACAGAGTCCGCGAATAGAAATGCACTGGATTTACAGGCAAGGTGCGCAACTATGTGCCATACAGTAAAGGTGAGTAGCTCTGAGCGCGCTGAATTTCAAAGAGGGGAAAGCCGCGGGGCAGCAGCCAATAATAAATAGACTGTTATAGTTGCAAAGGCAAACACGCAGCGCTTGACTGTAAATTCAAACATGAAAAGTGTTATGCCTGTGGGATAATGGGACACATGCGAGGGCGTGTCGCATTAAGAAAAGCCACCATCTACAGAAAACAGAATACCTCGCCACGCTCAAATCAAGTGATAGAAAATGAAAGTGAGTGCGTAGAAGCAGAGCAAGCGTTCTCACTGTACAGTGTACAGGAGGCGATATGAAAAAGGTGACGCCTTTCATTGTGGAAATTGGATTAAATGGATTTAAGGTACCGTTTGAAATAGACACAGGATGTAGCGTCACACTGATGAACAGGTCCCAATTCAATGAGAAGTGGAAAAAAGTTGAAGTGCCTAAACTGAGAGACACACCCATTAAACTCAGCATACACAGGGGAGAAGATCACTGTGATTGGAGTTGCTGATGTTCAAGTGGAATATCAAGGTTTGCCTCTTGTAGTGGAAGGTACTGGCCCCAGCTTACTAGGGAGAGGGTGGTTGGAGGGGAAAAAATTTAACTGGGATGAAATCAAACATGTTACCACAGAGACATTGTCCCTGCAGCAAGTGCTTTCAAAGCATGAGTGTGTTTTCAAAGAAGAGCTAGGGACATTAAAAGGTGTCCATGCTACCATTCAAGTTGCTGCAGATGCTGCTCCCAAATTATGTAGGCCAAGATCAGTTCCATATGCTATGAAGCCTAAAGTGGATGTGGAAATTGGCAGACTCTTAGCAGAGGACAGAATTATTCCTTTCAAGTTCTGAGCTTACCTTTCGGGGTGTCTTTTGCACAAGCTATCTTTCAAAGAACCATGACATGACCCTCCAGCATGACAATGCCACCAGCCATACTGTTCGTTCTGTGCGTGATTTCCTGCAAGACAGGAATGTCAGTGTTCTGCCATGGTCAGCGAAGAGCCCAGATCTCAATCCCATTGACCACATCTGGGACCTGTTGGATCGGAGGGTGAGGACTAGGGCTATTCCCCCAGAAATGTCCGGGAACTTACAGGTGCCTTGGTGGAAGAGTGGGGTAACATCTCACAGCAAGAACTGGCAAATCTAGTGCAGTACATGAGGAGGAGATGCACTGCAGTACTTATTGCAGCTGGTGGCCACACCAGATACTGACTGTTCAGGGACACATTATTCCATTTCTGTTAGTCACATGTCTGTGGAACTTGTTCAGTTTATGTCTCAGTTGTTGAATCTTGTTATGTTCATACAAATATTTACACATGTTAAGTTTGCTGAAAATAAACGCAGTTGACAGTGAGAGGACATTTCTTTTTTTGCTGAGTTTAGTAGTGATGTCAACCTCAATACATGTTGATGTCATCATCACCAAGAAATTGCATTACAGTTAAAAAGCGACTTTGAGTACCATCATCGATTTCTCTATGCTAGCTACAGTGCCTTGCAAAAGTATTCACCCCCTTGGCTTTTTTCCTATTTTGTTTCATTACAACTTGTAATTTAAATAGATTTTTACTTGGATTTCATGTAATGGACATACACAAAATAGTCCAAATTGGTGAAGTGAAATGAAAAAAATTAGTTGTTTCAAAAAATTCTAAATAATAAAAACGTTAAAGTGGTGCGTGCATATGTATTCACCCCCTTTGCTATGAAGCCTCTAAATAAGATCTGGTGCAACCAATTACCTTCAGAAATCACATAATTAGTTAAATAAAGTCCACCAGTGTCACATGATCTGTCACATGATCTCAGTATATATACACCTGTTCTGAAAGGCCCCAGAGTCTGCAACACCACTAAGCAAGGGGCACCACCAAGCAAGCGGCACTATGAAGACCAAGGAGCAAGCCAAACAGGTCAGCGACAAAGTTGTGGAAATGTACAGATCAGGGTTGGGTTATAAAAAAATATCTGAAACTTTGAACATCCCATGGAGCACCATTAAATCCATTATAAAAAAATGGAAAGAATATGGCACCACAACAAACCTGCCAAGAGAGGGCCACCTACCAAAACTCATGGACCAGGCAAGGAGGGCATTAATCAGAGAGGCAACAAAGAGACTAAAGATAACCCTGAAGGAGTTGCAAAGCTCCATAGCGGAGATTAGAGTATCTGTCCATAGGACCACTTTAAGCCGTACACTCCACAGAGCTGGGCTTTATGGAAGAGTGGCCATAAAAAAGCCATTGCTTAAAGAAAAAAGTAAGCAAACACATTTGGTGTACGCCAAAAGGCGTGTGGGAGACTCCCCAATCATAAGGAAGAAGGTACTCTGGTCAGATGAGACTAAAATGTTGCTTTTTGGCCATCAAGGAAAACGCTATGTCTGGCGCAAACCCAACACCTCGCATCACCCCGAGAACACCATCCCCACAGTGAAGCATGGTGGTGGCAGCATCATGCTTGTGGGATGTTTTTCATTGGCAGGG
Organism: Salmo salar; assembly: GCF_965601325.2. Lineage (NCBI taxonomy): Eukaryota > Metazoa > Chordata > Actinopteri > Salmoniformes > Salmonidae > Salmo > Salmo salar. The sequence goes on along the minus strand of NC_138294.1, from coordinate 29,445,323 downwards.
ACTGGGAAACTGGTCAGAATTGAAGGAATGATGGATGGTGCTAAATACAGGGAAATTCTTAAGGGAAGCCTGTTTCACTTTTCCAGAGATTTGAGACTGAGACATAGGTTCACCTTCCAGCAGGACAATGACCCTAAGCATACTGCTAAAGTAACACTCGAGTGGTTTAAGGGGAAACATTTAAATGTCTTGGAATGACCTAGTCAAAGCCCAGGCCTCAGTCCAATTGAGGATCTGTGGTATGACTTAAAAATTGCTGTACATCAGCGGAACCCATCCAACTTGAAGGAGCTGGAGCAGTTTGCCTTGAAGAATGGGCAAAAATCCCATTGGCTAGATGTGCCAAGCTTATAGAGACATATCCCAAGAGACTTGGGGGGGGGGGAATAGTTACACACGCTCAAGTTTTTTTTTTTTTTTTTTTTCACAAGAAAAAATATTTTGCATTTTCACAGTGTTGTGTAAATCAAATGATACAAACCCCCCCAAAAATCAATTTTAATTCCAGGTTGTAAGGCAACAAAATAGGAAAAATGCCAGGGGGGTGAATACTTTCGCAAGCCACTGTATGCTACCAGTTATATGAATGTGAGTTAGCATTTAGCAGTCACTTCTTCGAAACCTGAAAAGGGACCACTTCTAAATGTTATGCCGTGAAAACAGACAAATATATCCAAATCAAACTTTAGTAAGCACATTCTGGGCATGTTACAATACCTCAAAATGACGATTTGACAAATATCGATTTTGTTAAAACAGATTTGTTGAATGTGCGTCCTTCTATCCCCCACGGTCTGCGTTCCATTGACTTCATTACTGCCTCTATTAGCATTCAACACTTTAGTTTATCAGAGATGATCAGTCTTGGTGATCAGGGAGATAGAGATACAACCACAAGAACAGAGAGGCTACTGCCAAGCCATTGAGTAGAGGAGCCTTTGGGGATGATTGATGGAGGACTCGTACTTGTAGGAGATCTGGTGAGACAAACAGACAAAGACAGACGTTCATTCTCCAAAGAATAAGGTAGACATTTTAAAACCACTTGACTCTTGTTTCGTCTAAACCTATTTGGTAGTCTAATGTTGTCATATCTTTTCGCTTACATAACCTGGCCTCACCTGGGGAAGAGGTAACAGTCGCGGATGCTGTCAATGCTGTGAGTCCTTGAACTTGTCATACGATCTCTCTGTACTCGTGATCTTCATTGCTTACATTCTTTACTCAGTAGCCCTCTTTGTGGTAGCAGTCCAATACAACCCATTAATATATTACTGGTATTCTAGGCTACCGCTATTTAGTCTGAAATTGCAATGTACTAAATAGTACCTTCTAGTGCTATATTGTTAATTTGTGAGCAGATACTTTAGCAGAATATTTCCTTAAGTGTATACCTTGATTGCATGACACATTAGTATTGTTTTTTAATGAAGTTGCCACTAGCCTATTTAATTTCCTTGTTTGAGGTAGTTTTTTTCTGTGCTCGATAGAGAGAACTTTAGGCTATTGCATCGATTTGTAAATGACCATAAGAAATTGAATATCCAAATAATAATTTGCTAGATTTTCACTCTCACCTTCTGAACTTGTTTAACAGTCCGTTGAATTGTCTCACTCCCTTAGAGGTCTGTAGCATAAGAGTAAACACTTCCTGTTACTATCTAGATACTGTACATCATCTCTTTCTTTCTCTCTCACACACGCACACACACACTTTGTCTTGCAATCTAGAGCCATAATCTTTACGCTTAATTCTATGCAAAAAAAAAGGTTTATTTTTCTGCTAGGGATGTGCAGTTATTCGAATATCCGAACGAACGTTAGTATTTGAATACTTGTGAGTTTTCATTTTTTCGACAACATAAAAAATATACAGGCGTCTTTTTAACTTTTCAAAACTTTTTCTAAATTAAATTAAAATATCCATGTTACATACCCGGATATGCCATGACATTTCAAATTATACATTTAATAATGTAGTTTTTATGAAGTGCACGTGCGCCCCCCCCAAAAAAGACCAGTAGCCAACCAGAAGCCTTCAGGTGTGTAGCTTGTTGTTTGTGTTGGCCAATCAAAGTGGCTCAATGTCAAGCAAGTGGCGTGAGAGTTCACTGATGCAATGCAAGTTGGAAAAAAATACAGAGTCCATGCCCTGACGAATTGAGGCTGTTCTGAGGAAAAAAGGGGGTGAACAAGTTGAAACCGTAATTCCCAGAACAGTGTAAGTTACGTCAATTATACCAGGACCTCTGCATACTGATATTTGCACCACAGTTGTAAGGCAGGCTTGACCTCAACTCTTCTTTGCAGAAACCACCATGTGCTTCAATGAGACAACACTCAAATGAATTGTTCTTCAATTCTGGTCCAAGTCACACAGTGTGCAGGTTTTAGTTCCAGTCCAGTACTAAAACATCTGATTCAACGAATCAAGGGCTTTATGATCGGTTGGTTAGTTGTATCCAGTGAGCTGGTGCTGGGCTGGAACAAAAGCCTGCACAACATGCAGGTTCCAGGATAAGGATGAAATATTAGTGAAAACATGTGTGGCTTCAGCTGTGATTGAGTCAGTGCAAACACCTTGTAACTAAGACCTAAAGGCTAGTGCTACAGGTGATTTTGAGCATGTCTTGAGCTTGGAGAAAGGGCACTCTCTGTCCACATCCCTCATAGGTATGACAGTCATTTCCCCTCACACATATTACACAACCTAAATAATACGAGGTCACACTGTTTGTCTGGACTGTCAGGTTATGAGCCTTACATCATTAATTCAACGTACATGCTTATCACCCCACTGTATGTAAAGTTGTCTACAGCTAGAGAAAATTACTACTTTGAACTATTTAATATATTTAATACATCAATCACTCCTTCCCACCCCATCTCAATGCATATATACCAAAGGTGGACTATCCAACACTCAAAAATACTCATCTTATTGCTTTATTTGATATCAAAACAAGAGGAACATTTAATTACATCTATGAAAACTGGACACCACTCACACTCAATTGTGATACAAAAATATTTGCTAAATGCATACCATATTGTTTAAAACGTCTTATCTAATATTATCAATTCACCATAATCTTATGTTTGACAAAAACAATAAAATGCAAAGAAATACATTTTAAGAGAATATCATTATGCTGAGGGATTTGACAGGTTTGCACTTTGTCACATTTGATGAATGTGTCTGTGTGCATTGATATTACATACATGCAATTTTGTGTGTGCGTGTGCGAGTGTGTGTGACCTTTTCAATAGACGTGGTAAAGAGGTTCATGGAACTCGACCAAAACAATGGAAACGCATGGGGGAAAGATGCCTCATTGCCCACTAGCAAAATTAGCCTACATTTAGGCTATTGTTTATGTGTGTTTCACACGATGTTGAGGTAAAAATCAGAGTATAATGCTGGAATGGATGTCAACCCGAATACATGTTGATGTCATCATCACCAAGAAACTGCATTACAGTTAAAACCGACTTTGACTACCACCATCGATTTCTATATGCTAGCTATGCTACCAGTCTATATGAATGGGAGTTAGCCTTTAGCAGTCACTTCTTCCAAACCTGAAAAGGGACTATTTCTAAATGTTATGCTGACAAAACAGACAAATATATCCAAATAAGACTTTAGTAACCACATTCTGGGCATGTTACAATACCTAAAAAAAAATGACGATTTGACAAATATCTATTTTGTTAGATCAGATTTCTTGAATGTGCATCCTTCTATCCCCCACGGTCTGCGTTCCATTGACTTCATTACCGCATCTATTAGCATTCAACACTTTAGTTTATCAGAGATGATCAGTCCTGGTGATCAGGGAGATAGAGAGAGATACAACCACAAGAACAGAGAGGCTACTGCCAAGCCATTGAGTAGAGGAGCCTTTGGGGGTGATTGATGGAGGACTCGTACTTGTAGGAGATCTGGTGAGACAAACAGACAAAGACAGATGTTCATTCTCCAAAGAATAAGGTAGACATTTTAAAACCACTTGACTCTTGTGTCGTCTACACCTATATGGTAGTCTAATGTTGTCATATCTTTTCGCTTACATAACCTGGCCTCACCTGGGGAAGAGGTAACAGTCGCGGATGCTGTCAATGCTGTGAGTCCTTGAACTTGTCAAAACGATCTCTCTGTACTCGTGATCTTTATTTATTACATTCTTTACCTCAGCCACCCTAAACACCTCTGCTGGGGATATCAGCTGATCAATGCTGTCTGAGAAGCAAGTGTACTCATCAATGTTGACTACAGTGCAGGAAGTGATGTTGAAAAGGATCCCATTATCTGTAGCAGATTCCTCCGAATCAGAACGTTTGGCCTTGGTTGTAGTAAACCTCCCAAATCGCACTTCTGACCCTACTTGTACCTCATACTCTTTGCTTGTGCCATAAAACACAGTTTGGCACTTCTCTGTCTTCAGAAGCCTCATGGCATCCATTAGAAGGAAGTGGAGGGATTTGAACCGGAACTCTCTGTTATAGACATTGACATTCCCACCCTGAGTCTCCACTGCATTGTTGAAAATCTTTCTGAACACGTTTCCCCCATGTCCATAAGCCACCAATGCAGCCGTGTGTTGCTTGATGCCTCCCGGTATTAACTTCGGACACTGCTTTGCCCGCCAGGCAGAACTATACTCTATACTGCCTTTCAGTTCTTCTTCCAGCAGACCCCCTTCCACAACCTTCTTCAGCATCTGCACCCGACATCGAGTGTACTGGTCATCCACGGCATTAGGAACCATGTCCATTACCTTTGCCTGAGTCACCTGTAATAGTAAAGAGAATTGTTACCCTTTTTAATACAGGTAGTGTCACAGTGTAACAATGTATAGGCACTCAACATTTTATGACAATACAATTCTAATTTGCCAAGTTCAAATTCAAGCATTTGCCAAATTAAGTACATCAAGGTCAGTTTCCCAGAGTAAGGCTAGTCCTTGACAAAAAAACATGCTCAATGGAGAGTCCAGGAATAGGCTCACTCTGGATCTGGGAAACTGGCCCAGAAGTCTATCCTTACAGTATGTCTGGTTCAATCAGTGGTGTAAAGTACTTAAGTAGTACTTTAAAGTATTTTTTACTTAAGTACAGATACCCCAAAAAACGACTTTACTATTTATTGTTTTGACAACTTTTACTTCACTACATTCCTATAGAAAATATTGTACTTTTTACTCCATAGATTTTCCCTGACAAACAAAAGTACATTTTGAATGCTTAGCAGGACAGGAAAATTGTGAAATTCACACACTTATCAAGAGAACATGTGGTCATCCCTACTGCCTATGGTCAGGCGGACTCACTAAACACAAATGCATCTTTTGCAAATGTCTGAGTGTTGGAGTGTGCCCCTGACTATACGTACATTTTAAAACAAGAAAATGGCGCTGTCTGTTTTGCTTAATATAAGGAATTTTTTTGACTTTTGATACTTAAGTATATTTTAGCAATTACATTTACTTTTGATACTTAAGTATATTTAAAGCCAAATACTTTTAGACTTTTACTCAAGTAGTATTTTACTGGTTGACTGTCACTTTTACTTGAGTAACTTTCTATTAAGGTACACTACTGTTCAAAAGTTTGGGGTCACTTAGGAATGTCCTTGTTTTTAAAAGAAAAGCACCTTTTCTGTCCATTAAAATAACATCAAATTGATCAGAAATGCAGTGTAGACATTGTTTATGTTGTAAATGACTATTGTAGCTCGAAACAGCTGATTTTTTACGGAAAATCTACAGTTGAAGTCGGAAGTTTACATACACCTTAGCCAAATACATTTAAACTCAGTGTCTCACAATGCTTGACATTTAATCCTAGTAAAAATTCCCTGTCTTAGGTCAGTTAGGATCACCACTTTATTTTAAGAATGTGAAATGTCAGAATAATAGTAGAGAGAATGATTTATTTCAGCTTTCATTTATTTCATCACATTCCCAGTGGGTCAGAAGTTCACATAGACTCAATTAGTATTCGGTAGCATTGCCTTTAAATTGTTTAACTTGGGTCAAATGTTTTGGGTAGCCTTCCACAAGCTTCCCACAATAAGTTGGGTGAATTTTGGCCCATTCCTCCTGACAGAGCTGGTGTAACTGAGTCAGGTTTGTAGGCCTCCTTGCTCGCACAAGCTTTTTCAGTTCTGCCCACAAATTATGTATAGGATTGAGGTCAGGGCTTTGTGATCGCCACTCCGATACCTTGACTTTCTTGTCCTTAAGCCATTTTGCCACAACTTTGGAAGTATGCTTGGGGTCATTGTCCATTTGGAAGACCCATTTGCGACCAAGCTTTAACTTACTGATGTCTTGAGATGTTGCTTCAATATATCCATATAATGTTCCTTCCTCATGATGCAATCTATTTTGTGAAGTGCACCAGTCCATCCTGAAGCACCAGTCCATCCTGCCACCCCCGTGCTTCACGGTTGGGATGGTGTTCTTCGGCTTGCAAGCCTCCCCTTTTTCCTCCAAACATAACGATGGTCATTATGGCCAAACAGTTAGATTTTTGTTTCATCAGACCAGAGGACATTTCTCCAAAAAGTACGATCTTTGTCCCTATGTGCAGTTGCAAACTGTAGTCTGGCTTTTTTTATGGCGGTTTTGGAGCAGTGGCTTCTTCCTTGCTGAGCGGCATTTCAGGTTATGTCGATATAGGACTCGTTTTACTGTGGATATTGATACTTTTTTTACCTGTTTCCTCCAGCATCTTCACAAGGTCCTTTGCTGTTGTTCTGGGATTGATTTGCACTTCTCGCACCAAAGTACGTTCATCTCTAGGAGACAGAACGCGTCTCCTTCCTGAGCGGTATTATATTTACATTACATTTAAGTCATTTAGCAGACGCTCTTATCCAGAGCGACTTACAAATTGGTGCATTCACCTTATGATATCCAGTGGAACAACCACTTTACAATAGTGCATCTAAATCTTTTAAGGGGGGGGGGGGGGGGTTTAGAAGGATTACTTTATCCTATCCTAGGTATTCCTTAAAGAGGTGGGGTTTCAGGTGTCTCCGGAAGGTGGTGATTGACTCCGCTGTCCTGGCGTCGTGAGGGAGCTTGTTCCACCATTGGGGTGCCAGAGCAGCGAACAGTTTTGACTGGGCTGAGCGGGAACTGTGCTTCCTCAGAGGTAGGGGGGCCAGCAGGCCAGAGGTGGATGAACGCAGTGCCCTTGTTTGGGTGTAGGGCCTGATCAGAGCCTGAAGGTATGGAGGTGCCGTTCCCTTCACAGCTCCGTAAGGCAATCACCGTGGTCTTGTAGCGGATGCGAGCTTCAACTGGAAGCCAGTGGAGAGAGCGGAGGAGCGGGGTGACGTGAGAGAACTTGGGAAGGTTGAACACCAGACGGGCTGCGGCGTTCTGGATGAGTTGTAGGGGTTTAATGGCACAGGCAGGGAGCCCAGCCAACAGCGAGTTGCAGTAATCCAGACGGTATGATGGCTGCGTGGTCACATGGTATTTATACTTGCGTACTATTGTTTGTACAGATGAACGTGGTACCTTCAGGCGTTTGAAAATTGCTCCCAAGGATGAACCAGACTTGTGGACGTCTACAATTGTTTTTCTGAGGTCTTGGCTGACTTCTTTTGATTTTCCCATGATGTCAAGCAAAGAGGCACTGAGTTTGAAGGTAGGCCTTGAAGTACATCCCTAGGTACACCTGCAATTGACTCAAATGATGTCAATTTGCCAATCAGAAGCTTCTAAAGGCATGACATAATTTTCGGGAATTTTCCAAGCCGTTTAAAGGCAGTCAACTTAGTGTATGTAAACTCCTGACCCACTGCAATTGTGATACACTGAGTTATAAGAAAATAATCTGTCTGTAAACAATTGTTGGAAAAATGACTTGTGTCAAGCACAAAGTAGATGTCCTAACCGACTTGCCAAAACTATAGTTTGTTAACAAGAAATTTGTGGAGTGGTTGAAAAACCAGTTTTAATGACTCCGACCTAAGTGTATGTAAACTTCCAACTTCGACTGTACATAGGCATACAGAGGCCCATTATCAGCAACCATCACTCCTGTGTTCCAATGGCACGTTGTGTTAGCTAATCCAAGTTTATCATTTTAAAAGGCTAATTGATCATTAGAAAACCCTTTTGCAATTTTGTTAGCACAGCTGAATGCTGATTAAAAAAGCAATAAGACTGGCCTTCTTTAGACTAGTTGAGTATCTGGAGCATCAGCATTTGTGGGTTCGATTACAAGCTCAAAATGGCCAGAAACAAAGAACTTTCTTCTGAAATTAAGGCAATTTCATGCGAGAAATTGCCAAGAAACTGAAGATCTTGTACAACGCTGTGTACTACTCCCTTCACAGAACAGCGCAAACTGGCCCTAACCAGAATAGAAAGAGGTATGTGAGGCCCCGGTGCACAACTGAGCAAGAGGACAAGTACATTACTGTCTAGTTTGAGAAACAGATGCCTCTCAAGTTCTCAACTGGCAGCTTCATTAAATAGTACCCGCAAAACACCAGTCTCAACGTCAACAGTGAAGAGGCGACACCGGGATGCTGGCCTTCTAGGCAGAGTTGCAAAGAAAAAGCCATATCTCAGACTGGCCAATAAAAAGAAAAGATGGGCAAAAGAACACAGACACGGGACAGAGGAAGATTGGAAAAACAGTGTTATGGACATACAAATCTAACTTTGAGGTGTTCGGATCACAAAGAAGAACATTCGTGAGACTCCGAAAAAAATGAAAAGATGCTGGAGAAGTGCTTGACGCTATCTGTCAAGCATGGTGGAGGCAATGTGATGGTCTGGGGGTGCTTTGGTAGTGGTAAAGTGGGAGATTTGTACAGGGTAAAGGGGATCTTGAAGAAGGAAGGCTATCACTCCATTTTGCAATGCCATGCCATACCCTGTGGACGGCACTTAATTGGAGCCAATTTCCTCCTACAACAGGACAATGACCCAAAGCACAGCTCCAAACTATGCAAGAACTATGTAGGGAAGAAGCAATCAGCTGGTATTGTGTCTATAATGGAGTGGCCAGCACAGTCACCGGATCTCAACCCTATTGAACTATTGTGGGAGCAGCTTGACCGTATGGTAACGTAAGAAGTGCCCATCAAGCCAATCCAACTTGTGGGAGGTCCTTGAGGAAGCATGGGGTGAAATCTCTTCAGATTATCTCAACAAATTGACAAATACAGTTTTGTAAGGCTTTGTCTGCAAGGCTGTAAGTGCTGCAAATGGAGGATTCTTTGACAAAAGCAAAGTTTGAAGGACACAATTATTATTTCAATTAAAAATCATTATTTATAACCTTGTCAACGTCTTGACTATATTACCTATTCATTTTGCAACTAATGTCATGTATGTTTTCATGGAAAACAAGGACATTTCTAAGTGACCCCTAACGTTTGAACGGTAGTGTATCTATACTTTTACTCAAGTATGACAATTGGGTACTTTTTCAACATCTGGGTTCAATCAATTCAATCTTATGACAAAAAAAAATGTGTTTGGCCAAAACTCTTACCCTGTGCGAGAGCGCAGCAAAGAGGATCAATATGAATATCTTCTCTCTCTGGCACTGCATTTTCTCAGCAACGGCTGCCTTGTGTGTTCTGGTGACCAATGAATGAGGGATTGAGAGGAGATGGGACAGATCTGAGATGAGAAACAAAATGCAATTGAGAGTAAATTACATTGTGAGGTTATAAATCGCAAACAATAATCTTAAACTTACACAGACACAATTTTACTGTATGTTTTACAACTTTTAGGGGTCTTTCATCACAAAATGTCCAGGCAATGTTTAACTACACAACTACTGCCCCTTCTCACAGGTATTATTCTGAAAGTTGACGCATCTACTACATAGATATTTTCAGTGTGGTATGTTCCTAGACTCAAGTGTAAGTAGCCTACAGTTGTTTTAGTTGAGTAACTTCTACTATTAACGACTCAAACTATAGGCCTACTGTTATAAAAGGCCCTGAAACCTAACAAGCATAACATGGGACAATCAAAATAATACATGAAAGATAAGATTTGGACACATAGCTTCAGAGTCATGTGGTGATCTAAATGTAATGAACAAACAGAGAGTCAGACTCTGGAAGTTGGACAGATAAGCGTTGTGTAACAATGGCACTGCATAGGGCTACACTATGCAATAGACATTTTACTAATCAGTTTTGGTTTTTATCAGAGTAGATGGGAATGAAATAGAATCGACTGAGTTGTTCAACTGAGTCATGAATCGAGGCATCTCTATCTATGACACAGTCGGCCAGTGATACCTTAACTGGGGAGGACGGGCCCATAGTAATGGCTGGAACGGAATTAATGGAATGCTATCGAACACATCAAATACATGTTTTAATGCGTTTGATACCATTCCATTCACCGCATTCCAGCCATTATTATGAGCCGTCCTCCCCTCAGCAGCTTCCTGTGATGCTATGGCATTTCTGTCTGCAACGTTCCACATTTGCATACTGATCGTGGCCTGGTATGTAGCCCTTTAATACTCCAGGGTTTCACAAACTTGGTCCACGGACCCCCAACCATGTAACATTGTTGCATACCTGGATATGCCATTAAATTTCAAATGATGAATTTAATAAAAGTTCAATTCTTTAATGTAGTTTCTATGAAGTGCACGTGCACCCCATAAAAAGACCAGTAGCCAACCAGAACCTTCAGGTGTGTAGCTTGTTGTTTATGTTGGCCAATCAAAGTGGCAAAGAGGCTCAATGTCAAGCAAGTGGAGTGAGAGTTCACTGATGCAATGCAAGTTGGAAAAAAACATGGAAATAAAAGTTAACGAAATGAGAAGGAGTAGGCTACAATGAGTAGGCTGTTGTTTTATCTGAATTGGTTTGGGGAGAAAGCGCAGCATGTGGCCTCAATTACAGATGCCTTCAGAAAGGTTGACTTTTTCCAAATTTTGTTGTGTTACAGCCTGCATTTAAAATGTATTAAGTTGAGATTGTTGGTCACTAGCCTACACACAATAACCCACGATGGCAAAATGGAATTGTGTTTTTTGATTTAAAAAAAATATATAACTATACGAAATTAAAATAAATATTCAACCCTTTTGTTATGGCATGCCTAAATAAGTTCAGAGTTAAAAATGTCCTTAACAAGTCATATAATAAGTTACATGGACTTTCTCTGTGTGCAATAATAGTGTTTTACCTTCAGGCTCTGATCAGGCCCTACACCCAAACAAGGGCACTCCGTTCATCCACCTCTGGCCTGCTCGCCTCCCTACCTCTGAGGAAGCACAGTTCCCGCTCAGCCCAGTCAAAACTGTTCACTGCTCTGGCACCCCAATGGTGGAACAAGCTCCCTCACGACGCCAGGACAGCGGAGTCAATCACCACCTTCCGGAGACACCTGAAACCCCACCTCTTCAAGGAATACCTGGGATAGGATAAAGTAATCCTTCTAACCCCCCCCCTTAAAAGATTTAGATGCACTATTGTAAAGTGGTTGTTCCACTGGATATTATAAGGTGAATGCACCAATTTGTAAGTCGCTCTGGATAAGAGCGTCTGCTAAATGACTTAAATGTAAATGTAAATGTTTAACATGATTTTTGAATGACTACCTCATCGCTGTATCCCACACATACAATTATCCCTCAGTTGAGCAGGAAAGTTCAAACAGAGATTCAACCACAAAGCAGGGATGCAAACTGGTGAGGTCCCAAAAAGGTGACACTTTTTTTGTTGTTGCATTGAAACACGCAAAAAAATCCCTGCTAGGGGGAAATGCAGGTTTTAACTAAATAAACAACAAAAATTATGATCTACATGATCAGTCCCTGTGTGTAAAATAAAAAGTGGTTAATGTGAACCTAACTCACAGTTAAAAAAATGTAAAGAAAGCAATCCAATGTTATTTGTTGCCTAGACTTTACTGCAAATGACGCTTGAAAGAAAACGCATTAATATTGCAGTTAGCCATGACAGCCTTTATAATAGAAAGCTTGTGACCACACATAAATGTTGCACTTGGGGAAAAAAACATCTTAAAATAGAAATAGAATGAAACAAACAGGCATTCTATGTTTTCTCTATTATAGTGGCTCCTATAGACATCAATCAAATGCACAAGGCTACATGTGCGCAAAAATAAAGTTCAGAGTAAAAAAAAGTATTAGAAGGGTGGGGAGAATTCTGGCAGGGAGATTTTTGGCACAACGGCCAGGAGTCGTATACCAGTTAATACTACAGCGAATTGGTTAGGTTACTAATGTTAGCTCACACGATGTTAGCGGTCTGCCTTTATTAGCAAGCTCATTTTCACACCATAAACTCAATTATTTATCAGATAAGTTGGCTAATGTTGATCAACATAAATTGGCTAATGTTGCCCAACATTTCTCTAGCTAGCTAACGGGTCCAGCTAGCAAGATGCTTAACAGTGCTAATAGTTGTTCACCACACTTTCTCCCTCACCTCAAACTTTCCAAAAGCCAGTCGTTTTTCGGTTACAGCTCATGAAGTACGCTTCATCACCTTCTCACCCCGGTCTCCGTGGTCAGGCTTCTCACCTAAAGTTGCCTCTTCGTTATCGTTCAGGGGACGCGCTGCTGTAACTGACAAGCTGACTTTCCAGAGGCGCGCTGACGCTGTAAGTAGTAAGTTGGTTGTCTCCTCTTTCTTCAGTAGCGTGCTGCGCTGCATTCTGCTGTTATGTAACGATTGGCTGAGCCTTCGTCAGTAGTGATCCAAACCCACACCCAAACCGTTCTCATCGGATCTACACGAATTACGTAGGGCACCTATTTTGGTTTAAAAACGGCGAATTTCGCCGAAAAGTGACTAGTTTGCATCCCTGACAAAGACCAGTGAGATTTTCCAATGTCTTGCAAAGAAGGGCATCTATTGGTAGATAGGTAAAAAATAAAAAGAAGCGGACAATTAATATCCGTTTGAGCATTGTGAAGTAATTAATTACACTTTGGATGGTGTATCCATACAACCAGTCACTACAAAGATACAGGCGTCCTTCCTAACTCAGTTGCCGTAGAAGGAAGGAAACCACTCAGGGATTTCAGCATGAGGCTTTAAAACAGTTATATAGTTTAATGGATGTGATAGGAGGAAACTGAGGATGGATCAACAACATTGTAGTTACTCCACAATACTAAACTAATTGGCAGAGTGAAAAGAAAGAAGCCTGTACCGAATAAAAAATATTCCAAAACATGGATCCTGTTTTCAACAAAGCACTAAAGTAATACTGCAAAAAATGTGGCAAAGCAATTACATTTTTGCCCTGAACACAAAGAGTTATGTTTGGGAAACATCCAATACAACACAACGTACCACTATCCATCTTTTAATGTTATGGGTATGCTTGTAATCATTAAGGACTGGGGAGTTTTTCAGGATTAAAAAGAAACGGAATGGAGCTAAGCAAAGGCAAAATCCTAGAGGAAAACCTGGTTCAGTCTGCTTTCCACCAGACACTGGGAGATGAATTCACCTTTCAGCAGGACATTAAGCTAAAACATAAGGCCAAATCTACACTTGAGTTGGTTACCAAGAAGATAGTGAATTTTCCTGAGTGGGCGAGTTACAGTTTTGACTTAAATCTACTTGAAAATCTATGGCAAGACCATAAAATGGTTTTCTAGCAACGACCAACCACCAATTTGACAGAGCTTGAAGAATTTTGAAAAGAATAATGGACAAATGCTCTTAGAGACTTACCCAGACACACAGCTGTAATCGCTGCCAAAGTTGACTCTACAAAGTATTGACTCAGGGGTGTGAATACTTATGTAAATACAACATATTTGTATTTCATTTTCAATAAATGTGCAATAAAATTCTAAAAACATATTTTCACTATGGCATTATGGGGTATTGTGTGTAGATGGGTGAGAGAAAACAAATATTTAATACATTTTGAATTCAGGCTGTAAAACAACAAAATGTTAAGTCAAGAGATATGAATACTTTCTGAAGGTATTGTAGCCTAGCCAGAATCTGACTGGACGTCATTCCTTGGAAAAATCCAGGAGAGCTTCATCAACAACAAAAAAACGAATGCCAAAAGTTTTATCTGAGTGCACAAATCAGTATGCCTACCTACCAAAGTCCAGCACTACTACCGCCCTTGTGAAAGCCACACACACTCCTGGCTGACAGCTACAGACTCCAAAAAAACAACAATGGTGAGGGTGTTACTTGCTGATATGTCCAAAGCCATTGATCGAATAGATCACGCAAAGCTCCTGCAACATCTGTCTGACATTGAACTGTGTCCAAGGTTACTAGCCTGGCTCCACAGCTACACCACAGGAAGAATGCAGAGGGTGATGGCAAATGGCACTTTTAGCCCTTGGTCAGAGGTCACCTCTGGTGTGCCACAGGGGGCGCGGTTGCACCATATCTGTTTCTCCTTCACATGTCCACCCGAAAAGTTGTCTTCAGTGACACTCTGGACACTGGACAATGTAGGGCTGTCCCGAGCCATACCATTAACCAGCATCAAAGAGGACATGTCCATGGGCTTGGAGGCAAAGCAGCTGGAAGAGTGGGCCACATCCAACAACATGCTCCTGAATGGGAAAAAGTCCATGGAAATTCGAACATGTTATTTCTAGAGACCACAACCCTCACCACTAATCCTAGAAGGACAGGAAGTACCAGTGGTAACAACAACTAAGTATCTTGGTTTTCATCTAGAATCTAACTTCAGTGGTGACACACATGTGGAGCAGTCAGTGAGGAAGGCCTCAAAATGCCTGCACTTTGTGAATGGTCATGCCAGAATTGGCCTACCGACTGAAGATCTGGTCACAGTCTATACTATACTGCTTAGACCTTGTCTGGAATACGGTGGAGTGATGTTAGTTGGATGCAGTAAAAAGCAGCAGGCCCAACTGGACAGGGTGCAGAGGAGGGCCTTGAGGACCATCTCCAGAGTTGGAGCAGTCCAACCACAGGGCAGGCGAGAGCAGACCGCAGTGCATCTGGTGAAAGACATGCACACTCTTGACCATCCACTGAATGACCTGCTCCCTCCAAAAAGAGGTAACTGCACCACCAGGCTCCTGAGAAAATGCCATCAACTGTCCTGCATAACTGCCCAAACGAACCGCCTGTGAAAACGCCACTCTACCCACTGCTACCAGACTGTATAATAACGCTAGCTCTTAAATGGTTCTCCCAAAAATTATATATATTTTTTAAATCACATTTTAATATTACATTTCCATCATGAAAAAATGTCCTGTAATGTTTTCAATTGTTCAATATTCTATACATGTCACGTATTATGTGTTATCTATTTTAAATTAGTGTTTTGCAATGATTAGTAATGTAAATTCTGCATTTCTTCAGTTTCATCTGTGAGCAAGAATAAATCAACTCAAACTCTTCATTAAGTTCTCTCTCTAGTCAGAATGCTGCTATGACACGATCAAGACTGCTCGGGGCCGGCGAGAGATATGGCTCGGGAAAAGTACCTCAATCCAGGAATGGAATACAGCGGTGTACTCCTAATTATCCCAACTGACAAATCGAGAAGATTGAAATACTGCTAGTTGTTAATGAATGTTAGTTGTTCGTCAGCATGCTAGGCTAGCTAATCCTATAGCAGCCCATTGGATTCCATGAAAAGGCGATGCCTAGCGTTGGGGTGAGTAGCTACAGGAAGTGTTGTCGAATCCAATAGGCTACTCCAGTCAATATAGACACTGTTATATGGGATGATAATAAATAACATCGTCGCTGATGCAAGTTAGCTAGCTAGTGTTGGCTGTAGCGGAGTTGTCTTGGCGTCTCTCTCTCCCTCCGTCTGCTCGCTCCCATCTCTATTTCCTGTTCTTCCACAGCTGCAACAGTAAAGTACCATCTTTTCCCTCGCATAGCTGGGTTCAGGTTTAAAACGTAGGTTTTTAAAAACCACATGTATTTCAAATATCCGAATATCAGACAAAAATCTATGTTACTATTCGACTAGTAAAAGTATTTCAAACTCCCATTCCTTCTTTCTGCATAGGTTATTATATACCTATTTACCTGTTCAATTGCCATTTTAATTTTTAGTACAACTGCCACACTGATGTATAGTATCATAACCCAACAATTAAAGCAATTTTAGTATTTTCTTTACTCTTTGCCTGGTTAAGTCAGTGTGCACCCTCCGAAAAATACTGCTGACAGTTATTTTTTGAAATAATAATGATAAACGTGAGCTTAAAAGTGAAGTTTGGTAATTAATTTAAAATATGAAGAAGAAAAAAAAATTATGCATTTAGCAGTCATGCATGACAGAGCATAAAGTAGGCGTTGCAGCCAGTTCCACTGAAATGCATCTAGGGAGGTATCGACTGGGTGGTAATGTTTCAAGCATTATCATGTGTGTCAAATACGTCAGTTTATTGTAGGCTATTTCCAAGATAACTGGGCTGTTATTGTCAATAGACGTTCACTTTCGTTTTCGGCCTTGCGCCATAAGTAACTATTCGAAACTGTATTTATATTTGCTTGTAGGCGTGTTTTCTTTTATGCCCTCTAAAAATACAGTTTAATTTAAGATTCATTTTCGTTTCCTGCTTTGTTGATGATAATGATGATGATTAGTCTTTCTGTATGTCATATGGTTGGTTGCGATCATATAAACCCATCATTGAGTCGGACACATCGGCAGGTGCTCTCCTTCAAGTGTTAGAATCTGTATGGACTTGTTTAAGAATATAACACAACAATGATTTCATGGGGAGAGGATAGTCGTAATGGCTTTGGTTTAGATACGACAAAAACGGATATTAGTTGCGTTAATTTGATACACCTTAAATCTAAAATTCAAGGTCTGTCCGCAGGTAACAGTGTGGTCGCGTTTATCAGAAATAATGGGAGACTAGTGTCTGTCGCACGGATTCAAGAGGACCAAGATGGGAGAAGATTCACAGGGAAACTGAGTAGGTCTAATCTGCTTTCCAATCAATTTTTATAATATATTTTCTTGAGTTGCCCAATCATATGTTTTATGTGCTTTAGGGAGTGTGAAATGTAAGGAGACGATTCAGGCTCTGAGTTGTGGAGATTCTCATGCTGTTCTACTGTCTGAAGAGGGCTGGGTTCTCTGCTTGGACAAAGCCAATATTCTCAGGTGGGTTCCATTCCATAATGATACATTTATATGTAGTTTACCCAAAGAAATGGTCACCCCCTCATTCAAATAGCTAAAGTATAAAAACAATTTGTCATTTAATTGAAATGGGCCAACTAATCTTATTTATCTTTCTTCTTTTTCCCCCAGACCATTGGATAAGAAGCTATTTAACCGAAAGGTAACTCAGGTTGCATGTGGAGACCAGCATTCAATTTCACTAACACAGGGTAAATGACCATTAACACACCACTAATCGCTGTTTCACAATGCAACTTAACCAAAACAGTCTAACCTTTCAAAACTGTAATCCTGTACAATGTTCTCACTGTATGGTTGCTTACTTCTGATTTCTGTTCAGATGGTCAGGTGTTCACATGGGGTCAGAACACCAGCGGTCAGCTGGGTTTGGGGTGGGGCAATCCCAGCGCCATGTCCCCAACACCCCTGAAGTCTCTATCAGGGATCCCCCTGGTTCAGATCACTGCAGGGGGAGACCACAGCTTCGCTCTGTCCCTTTCTGGAGCTGTGTTCGGCTGGGGCAAGAACACAGCCGGGCAACTGGGACTAGGGGACACAACAGGTACAGTATACATTACACAATAGCATATGTGTTGACTCTTGTTAAACATATTTAAATAATCAAGGTCCAGACCGAAGAGCATAAATTGTACATGATTTGAAACAGGTGTGTTAGTGTTGGGTTTAAACAAAAGTCTTCCCACTCAGTAGCTCTCTCAGGCTGTAGCTGGAGACTCCTGATTTATATATTATCAACCACATTTTTTGGTGGTTTTATGTGAAAAAATATAGAGAAGTACATAAATTAGCATTTTCTGTCTAAAAACTATTTTAACCAGGATGAGAGCACAATGTGTCGCGTGTTTGAGGGTTATGTGTTGTGAATAAATAATTATAAAAAATTATATATAATAATAACAATAAAACAAACCCAATTTTCTGTAGACAGACATGCCCCAGCTCCTGTTGATTGCCTGAATCTGAAGAAGAGTGTTTTGATTTCATGTGGAGGAGGACATACTTCCGTTCTGACAAAGGTTGTATATCTGTCTGACATAATTACACTTTTCCCTATCATTTGAACTAAATGTTGTTTGGACCATACAATATGTCTACATTTTATGTGTGTTTATTTATATTGGTGTCTCAATGTTCGCTGCAGCCAGCGACTGGAACGAGCTGCAACAAACACTCAAACTGGACAGTTTTATCTCTTCATTCAAAGACTCGATCATGGACACTCTTACTGACAGTTGTGGCTGCTTTGCATGATGTATTGTTGTCTCTACCACCTTGCCCTTTGTGCTGTTGTCTGTGCCCAATAATGTTTGTACCATGTTGTGCTGCTACCATGCTGTGTTGTCATGTGTTGCTGCCATGCTATGTTGTTGTCTTAGGTCTCTGTTTATGTAGTGTTGTGTTGTCTCTCTTGTCGTGATGTGTGTTGTCCTATATTTTTATTTAATTAAATAATATTTTTAATCCCAGACCCCGTCCCCGACGGGGGGACCTTTTGGTAGGCCGTCATTGTCAATAAGAATTTGTTCTTAACTGACTTGACTAGTTAAATAATATTAAAATAAAAAATAAACCAAAAAAATGAAATGGTTTTTAGTTCCCTGGAAATGTGCATTGAAACATCCTCATTAATGTAGAGGAAAACACTGTATGATAACTGTCTGGGTTGATTTTGTTCTAGGGAGGTGTGGTGTTCACATTTGGCTCAGGCCGCTATGGACAGCTTGGACACAACTCTCTCCGAGATGAACTACGACCTCGAGTGGTGGGGCAACTCTGGGGGTCAAAGGTGACCCAGATAGCCTGTGGAAGGTAGGTTACACTTATTAGACATGATCTGGATTTGACAAAATGTTGTGACACAACAAAAATTGATGTAGGACAGTTTTGGTTATTTTCATTACATTTATATTTTAGTCATTTAGCAGACGCTCTTATCCAGAGCGACTTACAGTAGTGAATGCATACATTACATACATTTTTTTTTTCTTCCCCGTACTGGTCCCCCGTGGGAATCGTACCCACAACCCTGGCGTTGCAAACACCATGCTCTACCAACTGAGCCACACGGGACATTTTCATCTTAGCATAAGACCTTTTTAGAATTCATTGTTGATTTGAGAAATGTTTTCTCTGTCCGTTTGCCACGTTAGACACCACACATTAGCATTTGTGGGGCCCTCCAATAAGATCTACTCATTTGGGTGCGGAGAACAAGGGCAGCTGGGAAATGGAGTAAAGATTGATCAGTCTGTGCCCCTTCCAGTACAACTGCCAGGTAAAACATAAATTTATGGTATAACATTATATATGGTATATGGTATAACATTACTCAACTAAGATAACAGGAGGTAAAACATGAAATAACATTAACTTGATAATCAACTATTTTTGTCAACATTTCAGACCAGATTGATGACCAGAAAATTGAACACATTTTTGCTGGAGGAAACCATTCCTTTGCATTGTGCACTCTTGGTCAGGTATGGACACAATTCGGGTTTGAAACAATGAGTTAGCAAAACAGGACATAGTTTGTCCTTTGTACTTAACATTGCTGTGATACGTTGCATCACATTGTTATCTTCCCAGGAGTCTGAAAAAAGGTCTAACAATCTCTGGTCAAGTGTGGGCAAAGTGACACAACAAGCTATAGATGAAGAAATCATTGACAAATGGATCTCAGAATGTGACTCAAAGTCTTGGAAAAAAGGACAGAAGTAAGTATGATATAAGTAACTATAATTTACCGTTGTTGTTATTTCCTTATTTTGTTTATGTACGGTCACATACTGAACTGAAAGTTTACTCAAACTTGTAATTGCAGGGAAATCACAAAAATGTTTTCTTCTGCATCATGTTTAAATGGGAGCTTTCTTGATAAAAGGTAACAGTATTTAATATTGGTTCAAATACATGATTGTCTCATGTTTGAAATATTACATTATCAAAGAATACTGATTTAAATATGACATAAATATTGACAATTATTTCTTGCTTTTATTAGTTGTGACAAACATTACCAAACCTCACCAAAACAGTCTGGCCTGGATTTTTCACTCGTTCAAGGCGCATTCCGGAAGCTGTCGAAAAAGGCCAAAGTTTTGACTGAGGTATTTTGTGAATATATTTATAAATTGATATGTAATCGATCCTATTCTGACATGTATCTTGAACGAGGGACGATTCACACACCTCTTTCATTGCACTAGGTTGAAGCTGTTGTCCATCACACACTGCTTCCCTCCCTGTATGAGGAGCCCATTGGAGTGGAGGGCTTGAGGGTCTACCTGGTTCTCCCTGAGCTCCTGAGGGTCCTTCACAAACAGCACAGAAGGACAGATCTCACCGAAGCCGTTGCTGCTGCTATCCTCAGACTGCACCCCGACAAGCTGCAGGTCCTCGGTAATGTTGCCGTCCATTTAAAATGTTTAAAGTGTGTCACCCCAAATTCAACTAATCAACAATAACGTAGTTGTAAATCTGTTTGTGCTGTAGACAACTTATTTTGTCCTTGTTCATTCGCTATCGGGCAGATTTCGACTAGGCTAAATTTACAAAACCATTGATAATTTGAATCGAATGTGGTTTGCTGGGCTAAAACAAGACTTGTGCACATTGGGGGTGCCCCTGGAATGATTGTGAAGTAGAGCAAATTCTACTTCTATGGTTTGAGAAAGTAATCTGTGTGTTATCATGTCCTGTAGGTGACTGCTGGTCCTCATTGAAGCGGTCTGTCATGACCAAGCACATTGGGGTGTGGAAGAAGGCCCTGTCGGTGATTCTGAGGAGTGAACATATTCTACGCACTCGTGACCCTGGGATCAAACACCTGCTCCAGGTCCTCGGCCATCTACACAGAGTCAGTGTCCATGCTTCTCTGCTCGTACTGTCAATCCATTTATAATGCTGTTTTCCCATTTTGACCAGTCAACTTCGAGGACCAATCTGGTGGCAGTTATTTCAATGCAACCTATTTAGAATCAATGAGACTGTAACTGAGATCTGATGAAATAATATTTTTCTGACAAACATGGAAAATATTTAGCTAATACTTGCTAATAATTGTTTATTTATTATCAATGTATTTTACTTTTCTATATTGTTTCAAAGGCAAACCAGAAATCTGTAGAAACCCAGACAGTTCCAGACAGTACCTTTTGTATGGAGGAGGTTCACTTCAATCCCATATTTCTAGAGGAGGATGTAAAGCTTTGGCGTTTATGGTCAAAGCAGGTAAGAAAAGTTATTTTGCCTCAGTCACTGATTGCTAACCATGCTAGTTGCTGTCAGTCTTCAAGTGTTTTAATGTTTGTTGTTTGGGTCTTAGAAAGTGTCCTACAGCAGGCTGCATCTCAATAGAGGCTATAGATTTCCTCTACCTGAAATGGTCTGGAAAGAGAGAGTGAAGGAAACATGTTGTTTTCCTACTGGAGAATCTTTCTCCCCTACTAAAGTTCCTTCTTATCAGTGCAGATGAACATAATTAGACAAAGAAGCTCCTTAATTGAGATGCATTGTACGTTTTCCTTTACATCACTTTCAGGATGTGGATCAGACACCTGCCATCTTTTGTCGTTACCCATTCTTGATGAATCTGCAGAGCAAGATAAACGTTTTTAACATCAACGCTGCACTCACAAAGGTAATGAAACTTGCTTCTCAATATATAGTATTATAATATACAGCAGATACTATAAATCAGGGTGGCTAAACCCCCTACTAGAGACCAACTGACTGTGTATGCAGGCTTTTGCTCTTGCCCTGCTCTAACACACCTGGTTCTACTAATCAGCTGCTCACCAGGATCTTGATTAGCTGAATCAGGTGTGTTAGAACAGGGCTGGAGCAAAACGCCTGCATTCCAAGTAGCTCTGGAGTGTTGACCATCAATACTGAAGAAACCAACAATATTTCTTAACCTTGTTGATGGGAGAATCTGGTTGAAATTAATACCTGTCTTGTACTAGAAAAGCACTAACTGAAGACTTAGTATTGCACTGTATTGCAGAATCCCCCTAACAATCGCCAAAGAACTGGCATGTGGCCTTTTGACATGTTCCCCGTGGCGGCTCCTGCTCCGTTCTTTGAGCTGAGGCTGAGGAGAGCGTCACTCATCGAAGACACTTTCCATCAACTGAGTGTAGCATATCACAGTACCTTCAAGAGGTCCCTTGTGGTAAGTCCATATTTTTAAATATGATGAGACAATGTTTTGAACAGAGAAGGGCTATGCCAAAATGTACTGCTTACCTCTCTCAGGTGTATTTGGACGAGGATGCGAAGCTGACAGACGTCTACAAAAGGGACTTCTTCCTCCATTTGTTTGATAAGCTGTTGGTTCCCGAGTCTGGGATGTTCATGTACAACGACACCAACACGCTGGCCTGGTTCCCTGCAATGGTGAGGCACGTTTAGGGAAGTTACACTTGGATTATGAGGTTTTCTGCTCCTCAACACATTATTTTATTTCTATATCGATAATCATTGTACTTTCAAATAGCTTCAAATGTGCTGGTAGTGAAACACTGTTAAAGATATGTTCCTAGAGAGGATCTACTACTGTATTACTACTGAATTACTAGCCTACTGCTGTATTGTAGAAACCACAGTACCTTCCCTTTACTGTATATTAAGCTATCATTTTCCCCAGGTTAACAACAGCATGTCCTATACTCTTACTCATGGCGTATTTCTTGTCTCTTGTCCAACACATCCTTACTAACAGCCTAGAGTGGAGGAGAAGCGTTATTTCCTGTTTGGGGTTCTGTGTGGGATGGCCCTGTACAACAACAACATGGTGCACCTCCCCTTCCCCATGGCCTTCTTCAAGAAGCTGGTGAACATCAAGCCCTCTTTAGAGGACCTGAGAGAGTTTAGCCCCATTGAAGCTGGGTAAGTTCAGACCATAATATATTGTTATCCCTTAGTCAGTAATGTATTACAGTACAGGCAGTTGTATTTGTTATAAGGACACCAAGGACAGATTAAGAAATTGCATCTCAATGCATTTTATTGCATCTCAGGGGCAGGGCACTTGCTCTGTGTGGATAAGCAATGATTCATTATGTGGATGAATAGTTTTTCATTTATGAAAGCATCATGATTTATTGATTGCCGATTTTATAATTGTCACATATTATTTTCAATGCTTTTGAAGGAGTTTGCAGTACATCTTGGATTACCCTGATGATGATGTTGAAAACATGGACATGACTTTCTCAGTATGTATTGCATTCAAACAGTTTGATCGATGAACAAATAAAATCTAACATAATACAGATGTAGGATTTTTATTTGATCACTCTTTTGTTGCTGACAATTTTCCCACACAGCAAGAAATGCAAACGTGTAGTGTATTCAAGGTTTTAAAGGGCTTCTGAAGTTAGTAATTTACACTTTTTAAAATGACAGACTTGATTTGCCCTTATGAAAAATCTATCAACCCCTACAAAAAATGTCCATTAATTATAATACACATAATTCACATTTCCAGTTGCTGCAGGATTATTTTCCAGCTGTATCAAATTGGCTCAAATTAAGATCCTACATTGAAAAGACCCTACATTGAAGTGAAGTGTTATGAATTACTGAACATAAGATCAATTATATTATTTCAGTGTGTATGTCTCTCGCAGATCACTCCCATCTATTTGTCCATCCCCTCAGTCTGCAGTGTTATCATTGTTCATTTACCTCACTATTTTCATTACTCACTATTATAGGTGATGTGGGGTGACGTAGTGGTGGAACTTGATCCTAAAGAACCTGGAAAACTCGTCACAAGTGCTAACAAGTAAGATTATAGCAATATTTACTACTGACAAAATACAAGGTTTACAAAATGACAAGTTTTTCCATTGCTACAGCTACCAGGATTGGGGTCAATTCCATTTCGGCAATATCATCTCAAATTGAAATATAATTGTATGAATGGAGAAATCATAATGGAAAGTAAATGATGCTTCTCATTCCTTGAATTGACATCAACTGGAATTGGCAGCAACCTATACTATCTACAACTCAATGGATATCTGACTCTGTCTGTCATTCTTTTGACAGGAAGGAGTTTGTTGACACCTATGTGAACTACGTCTTCAACCAGTCAGTAGAGGTGGTGTTTGAAGAGTTCAGGAAAGGCTTCTTCAAGGTGTGTGACATGGATGTGGTGGAGTTCTTCCAGCCAGAGGAACTGAGGGGAGTGATGGTGGGGAAGGAGAATTTCGACTGGGAAACGCTGAAACAGGTCAGAACCATGTTTTGTTACTACATGACTGAAGCTCAATCCCAAATCTACCCCGAGCCAATTGTCTACATCTGAGAGCATTAGACAAGTAAAAACATATAATATATGCAGAAATGTCACCTAGCCTATCAGAGGGCAAGATGGAGCCTTAAAAACAAGAGTCCTGGGGTTGATTTGGGATTGATGGTGAACATGTTCTGCAACCTAGCTAAAATGTTGTTTTGATACATTGGTTAGACAAATGGTTTGAATGGTGTCAAGTGTCTATTGCTTCACCATATTCATTGACGGCATTTTCCTCCAAACTAGAACACTGTGTATGAAGGAGAGTACCATGCTGGGCATCCCAACATCGTCACATTCTGGGAGGTGTTTGAGGAACTGACAGAGGATCAAAAGAAAGTGTTCCTGTGTAAGTATGGAACATTTTCATTGTAACAGATGAACTAATAACGTAGGCTACTGAGAATAACGTTCTGTTCTGTCATTCACTGCCCTCTCCCTTTTACCACCTTTGCCCCTTCAGTGTTCCTGACTGGCTGTGATTGTGTGCCCATCCTGGGTATGAACCAGATCAGGATGAGGGTCCAAACCCTTCTCAACTCCTCCCAACAGCATTTTCCAGAGGCGCTGACCTGTCACTCTCTGTTGCAGCTGCCCATCTACCCCTCCAAAGAGACACTACAGAGCAGGCTTATAGAGGCTGTTGGCCACAACAGAGGCTTCTGGAATGAATAATGGGTGTATAGTGTTGCTGCTGTATATACTTCTCTCCTGTGTTCATCTTTTCATTGTTCCATAGTTGGGTTTAAGATTTGGATTGTTTTAGTGTAGGGTTGTATTTCAAATCCTAACTTGAGATCTATGTGGTATTATGACATTATCATATTGCATTCATCAAATTTTATTAAAAGATTTATAGATCAAAAAGTACAGCATGGTTTGTGCCTGCACATTAAACAGATTAACAAAAATGATAACCAAGATACAAGGAAAGTATTTGAAATAATCAAATTGTTAATAGAAGCATATCAGGTTTTCAGTTGAACACAAGAACTATTCATTTACAAGACCCACCAAATGGTTCATTACAGAAATCAATGAAAACATAATATCCCTGCAGTTAGGTGGCACACAATAAGACACAGATCATTTGGCACACATCCTTCTCAATCATCCTTCCCCAATTCACAATATAGGGCAGGATTTAACTCAAGGCGCTCTATAGCGCAGCGCACTATAAGATACATTTAAAGGTCATTTACACTTTAGCAGACATGCCAGCATTTACCATGAACGTGATCTGTGAACATCGGGAACAAGGCCTTTAAAAGGCGTATTTTCGGTTGTGTAGTGCCTTGACATAAAAATAAAACCTCCAGGCTCATGATTTGAGCACCACTGACCTCGACTTATATTTAGAGTACTACTCAAGTTCATAGCACTTCTAAATGAGTAATTTTCCTTCGTGAACTTGATTCCATTTCCAAAAAGACATACATACTGTTCAAATGACGCATACTTAATTCCCTTTGAAAAGAGACGCACGTGTAAACAAAGTCGTATCGGATTTTAAGACACTATATAGAGGTCATGTTAAAGGTACCCGTGATTAAATTACAAACATTCCTCTTTGATTTTTAAAAGATCAGTGCAAAATAGATCACTTCCAGATCAGTGGAGGCTGCTGAGGGGAGGACGGCTCATAATAATGGGTGGAACGGAGTGTTTGATGTGTTTCATACCATTCCACTGATTCCGCTCCACCAATTAAGGTGCCACCGACCTCCTGTGTTCCAGACAAATACAGTAAGTGCATTTTTGATCAGCGATCATCATGAGATCTTCTTTATGTAACAGCGCCCTCTGGTGTTTGTTGTCAGACTTAACAATGGCGTTAAGGACCGGGGGTGTTTGTGAACTCCACCGTACAGCGCCTGGGGTTGCATGGGTCCCCCTCCAGCTCCAGGGTGGTCACATTGTTGGATGCACGTACAAGGTGAACTGTGGGCCGCGAGCGGGCCAGTAGCGGCCCAGGTTGAAACCGTTGATCCGCACCTGGCCCTAGTTATAAAAACAAAATGTGAAAGTGAAAGCATTAAAAAAAAGGCTAGAAATAACGTACGTGTTCAGGATTCAGTAGTGTCAGGGACCATGAACAAATATGCTGCACCAGGGTATATGAAACTGACGTGATTCAGTAAACCAAGCTTATGTGATGAGTAACCTTGCCTGAGCTCTGAAGAGGTGAGTCTAAGGTTAATGCCTAGGCTTTAGCTCAGAGGGCTAACACACCAGTCTTGACAGGGCACAGAAGACACAGATCAGTTATACTGACCAAAACTATAAACACAACATGCAACAATTTCAACCATTTTACTGAGATACAGTTCATGTCATGAAATCAGTTAATTTTATTCATTATGCCCTAATCTATGTATTTCACATGACTGGTCACAGATACCTTAAAAAAAAGTGTGGGCGTGGATCAGAAAACCAGTCAGTATCTAGTGTGACCACCATTTGCCTCATGGGGTACTCTGTTCACAACTTGCCCACACAACGCCATACATGTGATCTGCAGTTGTGAGGCAGGTTGGACATATTTCCAAATTCTCTAAAACGATGTTGGAGGCGGCTTATGGTAGAAATATGAACATTCAATTATCTGGCTACAGCTCTGGTGGACATTCCTGCAGTCAGCATGCCAATTGCACGCTCCCTCAAAAATTGAAGCAAAAGTGGCATTGTGTTGTGTGACAAAACTGCACATTTTAGGACAGCTCATAATAATGGAATGGAATGGCATCAAACACATGGAAACCATGTGTTTGTTGTGTTTGATACCACTCCACTAATTCCGCTCCAGCCATTAACATGAGCCCGTCCTCCCCAATTATGGTGTCACCAACCTCCTGTGTTGCGTTTATATTTTTGTTCAGTAATAGATGAGCTGGTTAAGAAGCTAAGATTTTTCTACAGAAACAGATCGTTCCTTTCTCTAAGCAGTTGGAAGCAGATTATTCAGTCAACCTTTTTATCTGTTCTTGATTATGGTGATATTATTTATCAGCTGCTACTACTCTTAAACCTTTGGATGCCATCTCCCATATAACCCTTCGTTTTGTTATAGATGACAGTTTTGAGACTCATCACTGCATCCTGTATCAAAAGGTTAATGTATATCTATCTATATATTTGTTTGGGTATAAAGTATATATTTATGTTGTATATACAGGGCACATTTGTAAAAGAGGCCTAGGTCTCAATATGTCCTCCCTGTTAAAATAAAGGTATAAAAATAAAAATATTATAAAAGTTTGGGTTGGCTTTGGGCCTAGTGCAGATTTACCAAACCTTGCAATGGTTTTGTTGTTTTACCATGGTACAATAAATAAAAATGTAATGAACAAACATACAGAGTCAGACTCTGGAAGTTGGACAGATAAGCGTTGTGTAACAATGACACTGCATAGGGCTACAATATGCATTACATATTTTGCCAATCCGATTTGGTTTTTCTCATTGTAGATGGGAATGAAATAGAATCGACTGAGTTGTTCGACTGAGTCATGAATCACCACATCTCTATCTATAACATTTATGTCTGCAACTGACCGTGGCCCTTTTATCTCCGTCCCAGTTTATGCACTTTATAGACCACTAGAGGGTAACGCGACCAAAGAAATCTCCACCGACAGTATTGCTGCCTTCATCCAATCTTTTTTGACATAAAATACCAACAGGTTCATCAACAGCATGTAAAAAAAAATTCTGTAATATGTCGATGTACACATATCCTACTTTCACAATTTGCTTTGCAAAACAAGCTTTATTGGGTAACAGATTCATAGCAACAAGCATTCACAAAGACGTGGTTGCACAACTCTGTGTGACCAAACAAACAAACAAGCAAACGAATAATAACAAAATATATGTTTTGAAATTTTAATACATTTGATCCACAAATTGTATCAATAGGATAATATTTAAGGTCAGGGATTTTTAAAATGTATTCTGATGTAGCCTACGTCAGGGGTTTTCAAACCTCTCCTTGGGGTGCCCTATTCACAACTGTCTTGGTGTGCTTGGACCATGTTAGTTTGTTGGTGATGTGGACACCAAGGAACTTGAAGCTCTCAACCTACTCCACTACAGCCCCGTCGATGAGAATGGGGCGTGCTCGGTCCTCCTTTTCCTGTAGTCCAACTATCATCTCCTTTGTCTTTCATCACGTTGAGGGAGAGGTTGTTGTCCTGGCACCACACGGTCAGGTCTCTGACCTCCTCCCTATAGGCTGTCTCATCGTTGTCGGTGATCAGGCCTACCACTGTTGTGACATCAGCAAAATTAATGATGGTGTTGGAGTTGTGCCTGGCCATGCAGTCATGAGTGAACTGGGAGTACAGGAGGGGGCTGAGCACGCAATCCTGAGGGGCCCCCGTGTTGAGGATCAGCGTGGTGGATGTGTTGTTACCTACCCTTACCACCTGGGGGCGGCCCATCAGGAAGTCCGGGATCCAATTGCAGAGGGAGGTGTTTAGTCCCAGGGTCCTTAGCTTAGTGATGAGTTTGAAGGCACTATGGTGTTGAATGCTGAGCTGTAGTCAATGAATAGCATTCTCACATAGGTGTTCCTTTTGTCAAGGTGGGAAAGGGCAGTGTCGAGTGCGATAGAGATTGCATCATCTGTGGATCTGTTGGCGCGGTATGCATATTGGAGTGGGTCTAGGGTTTCTGGAAAAATGGTGTTGATGTGAGCCATGACCAGCCTTTCAAAGCATTTCATGGCTACCGACGTGAGTGCTACAGGTCGGTAGTCATTTAGGCAGATTACCTTAGTTTTCTTGGGCACAGGGACTATAGTGGTCTGCTTGAAACATGTTGGTATTACAGACTCCGGTAGGGAGAGGTTGAAAATGTCAGTGAAGACACTTTCCAGTTGGTCAGCGCATGCTCAGAGTACACATCCTGGTAATCCATCTGGCCCAGCAGCCTTGTGAATGTTGACCTGTTTAAAGGTCTTACTCACATCAGCTGCGGAGAGCGTGATCACACAGTCATCCAGAACAGCTGATGCTCTCATGCATGTTTCAGTGTTACTTGCCTCAATGCGAGCATAGAAGTTATATAGCTTGTCTGGTAGGCTCGTGTCACTGGGCAGCTCTCGGCTGTGCTTCCCTTTGTAGTCTGTAATAGCCTGCAAGCCCTGCCACATCTGACGAGCGTCGGAGCCGGTGTAGTACGATTCGATCTTTGTCCTGTATTGACGGTTTGCCTGTTTGATGGTTCGTTGGCGGGCATAGCGGGATTTCTTATAAGCTTCCGGGTTAGAGTCCCGCTCCTTGAAAGAGGCAGCTCTACCCTTTAGCTCAGTGCGAATGTTGCCTGTAATCCATGGCTTCTGGTTGGGGTATGTACGTACAGTCACTGTGGGGACGACGTATTTGATGAACTTATTGATAAAGCCAGTGACTGATGTGGTGTACTCCTCAATGCCATTGGAAGAATCCCGCTAGCAAAACAGTTCTGTAGTTTAGCATCTGCTTCATCTGACCACCTTTTTATAGATTGAGTCACTGGTGCTTCCTGCTTTAATTTTTGCTTGTAAGCAGGAATCGGGAGGATAGAGTTATGGTCAGATTTGCCAAATGGAGGGCGAGGTAGAACTTTGTACGCGTCTCTGTTTGGAGTAAAGGTGGTCTAGAATAAATGTTTTCCCTCTGGTTGCACATTTAACATGCTGATAGAAATTTGGTAAAACTGATTTAAGTTTCCCTGCATTAAAGTCACCGGCCACTAGGAGTGCCGCCTCTGTATGAGCGTTTTCCTGTTTGCTTATGGTGGAATACATCTCATTGAGTGAGGTTTTACTGCCAACCTCGCATTGTGATGGTATGTAGACAGCTATGAAAAATACAGATGAAAATTCTCTAGGTAGATAGTGTAGTCTACAGCTTATGAGATACTCTACTTCAGGCAAGCAAAACTTTGAGACTTCCTCAGATTTCGTGCACCAGCTGTTGTTTACATAAATGCATAGGCCCCCGCCCCATGTCTTACCAGAGGCTGCTGTTCTGTCTTGCCGATTGTGTATAACCCGCCAGCTGTATGTTCTTAATGTCGTCGTTCAACCACGACTCGATGAAACATAAGATATTACAGTTTTTAATGTCCCGTTGGTAGGATATTTAAGAATATTTTGAAGATAAATACACAACGCAGAGTTTGAGAGGACTAAAAACTAGAGTACTAATGGTCAATAGCGAATTGTAAATAGGAGTTGGGTGTCAGTTCAACATCTGTTCAGAATCTGTGGAATGTCACTCCTGAACTCAGAGCAACGTGTGCTACGTGGGTCACGTTTCCATTGGTCTGTACATTGAGTCTGGAGTGGGATACTTGTTATCTGGCCACTGGCCAAGTTGTCCTACAAGGACTTCTGATTGGTCAACCCCAGGCTAGGGTGGGGGGTTATAAATGGCATCCTGTTCCTTTGTTCGGTGGGGAAAATCTGAGGACAGGGGAGACTGAACATCTGAACATCTACCTCCCAGCATAACATCTTGATTTGTCCTCTCTGAATAAACCAATTTTTCTCCCCCTGATTTGCTTTGGAGTTTGTGTTATTGAAGAATAACATAAATTGCTAACACTTGGTTCCGTGACCCGGATGAATTGGTCTGAACAACAACAACAAGAAAGACTTATCAACTGTGTGTTGATCCAGAGGAAAGAAGGCTGTGCACAACACACTTTGGCGATTCAACTCTTAATATCCTGATTGATGGCAGAATTGCTGGGTGAGTCTAGACCAATATCATTTTAAAAGAACCAAATCATGTTAAAATACTGTATGCAATGAGTGATATGTATCTGTGATGTATAAGTGTTCAAGTCCTTTGTTATATTACAGTGTTTAGTCCTTTGTTACTCTATTAAAAGGTAGGAGTCCTTACTCCATTAAAAGGTTTGAGGCCTCTGGTTTTTTTTTGTGAAACTTTCTTGTTGTATAGAAGTGAGTTGTTAGTTGAGAAGCATTTTTTGGGGGGTGAAAGCTTTTTGAGTGAACATAAGTTATGGGTAGCCAGGCCCTACAGAAACAATTTGTGTTCTAGAAGGGTTTTGGGTCCTCAAAAAGATATATATATATATATATATATCACGTTTGCCGTTAATGTAATGTTATTGTTAAGTGAGAAAACCACTCTGGTAAAGGGTGGAACAGCTCTTCCGGATGTGAACATGAAACTCACTATCTATAATCATTTCAAAGTAGAGCAGGAGACACGGGTGACAAAGTCAGACGTGACCCCCACCCGTGGCCTCTCTGTTCCCTCTCACACTGAATTGGGCAAGGCAGATCAGGTTTCAAGCAACTGGTCGGCACTGCTTGTTTTTGAGTCAACAGATTCTGACAGCAGTGACGAACGATGTCTTAGGCCAACCAGAACACAGGCTGTAAAAGGAAGTAAAGACAAACTTCGAGAGACAGTGATCACACAAATCAGCATCTCCAAAACAGTTGGATGAATGGTCAACAACTTTTAAGCATCCACGAGACGTGGTTATCAGATTTATGCAGGTTCCGAGTGAAACCAACATTATTCGTTCAGTAAAAAATAAACCTGGTGTATGTTATTATTGCGGGATTTCTGGTCACTGGCAATGAGAATGTTGGGAAAGAAAATGTGATTTTATGAGAAGTGGCCAGGAGAAGAAGGGTCTGTCTAAGGGAAGATGGAATCAAGACAACAGCCCCAATGACACAATGCTTGAGCAGAAATGTAAGAAGCTCTCTCCAGCTCAGCAGCAGAGTTTGGTGGAGGTAAACTAATAGACTCCCTCCTACATCCCATCTCAGCTGGTGAACATATGAAATCAGATGGAATATATGTGAATATGATGTTGTTAACAACTTTGCAGTAGATTTTTTTAGTAGATACGGGTGCTGAATTCACTGTATTTCAATATCTTATGCAAAACATATATGTCCTCAGTACACGGGCAAGAAGATGAGAGCAACAGGAGTGGGGGGAAGACAGATATGAAACTTTGGATATGGAACCACAGGTGTTGCTCCACCTTGCACAAAACAATATCCCATTAGCAAGGAAGCTATGGACGCTACTACAGTAGTGATTAAAGATCTATGGGACATGGGTATAGTTGAAAAGACACCATGTAATCCAGCTACTCTGATGTATGCTACAGATACCACGTTACTTGAACACGACTGTTGTGAGTTGTTTTGGATCAGCTCTCTGATGGGTTTATAGAGTCATGTGTTGGTAAAGCCTGAGTTTATCTTATACACAGACGGTTCAAGCATTGTGGAGGGGAGGTGTGAGGCAGGCTGGGCATGGGTAGTTAATGGGTAGTTACTACAATGGACAATGTGATAATACCAGGCACGTTAGAGTTGAGAAAAGTAGGCGTTCACTTTATGAGTGACACAATGCTTAACTATTGCATACAACTCTCTAATGGGAAATAACTCCCGAGTGGGGACATAACATAGTGTCAGGACAGTGGGTGATGGTAAAAAAAACATGTGATGGTAAAAAAATATGTGACAGAGACATTAGGGCCAAAATGGGAAGGTCCTTATCAAGTTTTGCTATTAACAAGGTCAGCGGTAAAAGTCCAGGGAAAATCACGATGGGTACATGTCATTCATTGCAAGGTTGTCCATTTTGATGACAAAGCGGAGCCTGGAGAGTAAAGAACTGATTGATTAGCAATTGGGGGCCAATCTTGGGTGAAGAAGCATAGTTAGATGATCAGAACCTGATAAGCTTCTAAGTTGTATACCACAGTCATCATATTAGGGATATCTAGGTGAAATGTCCAACGTTTTCCTGTAAACTGGGACATGCTTACTTAGGGAAATCTGTGAAATACCAATTTCTCTTGAAACCAGGACATGTTACTTTCACTTTTTTCCCCCTTCGTTACAGGTTATGTGAATCTATCGTCTGAGGCTGCAGCGATATCCCTTGAAGGTACCTGAAACAATACAAGATCACCGGTGAAGTGCAGCCAATGGAACGGAAGGAGAATTCCTCACTACCTGCAGACTGTCAGAACATAATATCTAATAGTTATCTATGTGGGACTGATACCAGCGTGGAAGAGCTGGTCACTTTTAAAGGACTTTGCGAATGATTACCTCTTCAATAGGACGATTGAATATTATTGTCTTGCAGACAAGTGAAAGATGTTTGAAATAATGTTCCCTGTGAGTTTCCTCCTAATACAGGATGTGGGTGGTGTGTCCATTTCTAACACAGAGATGCATCAGCAGGATGAGGGACACTCGGGCATCAATACGTTTCTAGCTCTCTTTCTACATTATGCCACAGTAGTCCCTCAAAGTAGTTGTTGGATTTGTACATATGCTCCATTCACATCAAGGGCAGGTATTCCATTAAGGGATATTCCTTTTAACCAGAGCGAAATGTTGGGTATATGGAGAGATGTTAATTGGTATAAGGAGATTATTGGTACTAATTTGGGTGAGAACGTTGAGAATCAACATGCGAGAGTACCTAGTTCTGCAGTACCTTCCTTCATTTGAGATTACCAATGACACTAATCAGCGACCACCTTACCTAGTTATTACACATGCCCCTGTTGGGTGGTTATGTTTTAATAGGTCACTCTCTTGGAACTTGTCTCAACTGCACCAGGACGCGTTTGTCAAAATAGGACAGAGTTAGTGTGATCAGACTATCTGCCTGTGACGGTACTAAGGTTGCGGAATGTCTAATGTCTGTTGAAATGACTCAGTAATTTCACTAGGAATACTTTTGATGCCAGTACCTTCGGTAATATAATCAATAATGGTATGATAGCTCCAAATGGGACTTAGTTTATCTGTGGATCATATGCCTATTCCTGGTTACCAAAGTTGTGGCAAGGGTCGTGTTAGTAAGGGTCGTGTTAGTAAGGGTCGTGTTATTTGGGATATGTTGTATGTAAGACGTTCTGTGAATTCTCCTTTTTTACACCATCATAAACATGTGATTACAGAAACGGAGAGATTCTTTGCAATTGCGTTTCCCTCTTATGATATTTCTGAAATAGCACAGGAAGTTATTAATATGGCTAACTCTTTGGAAATCCTAGCTAATAGTACAGTTGAGAGTATTGAGTTAATTACTGCTGAGATGGTTGCCATTCGGACTGTGGCAATGCAAAATAGTTTGGCCCTTGATTATCTTCTGTCCGCATAAGGAGGTACATGTGCTGTTACTGGTGCTGAATACTGTACTTACATTCCTGATAAATCTGAGGAAATAACTGACCTAATCCAAAAGATCAGGACTGATGGCGCTAAATATCATGATTCCAATCCAGATGATTTAGGCTTAGTCATGTGGTTGTCTTCCACATTCGGTACATGGGGACGTTTTTTGGTGAGCATGATACTTCCAATAGTGGGAGTTATGGTTATTTTTCTCATCCTCATCCAGGTTATCAAGTGTGCTAAAAATCCAATGGTTACGTGATAGGGGATATCATAAGATTCATCAACCGTGTCCTTTTGGAGATGGGTGTCAGTGGTGTTCACCAGATTGTGGAGTGGGATACTTGTTATTTGGCCATTGGCCAAGTTGTCCTACAAGGACTTCTGATTGGTCAACCCCAGGCTAGGGTGGGGGGTTATAAATGGCATCCTGTTCCTTTGTTCCTGTGGGGAAAATCTGAGGACAGGGGAGACTGAACATCTGACTCCCAACATAACATGTTGAATGGTCCTCTCTGAATAAACCACATTTTCTCCCCCTGATTTGCTTTGGAGTTTGTTATTGAAAAATAACATAAATTGCTAACAGATATACGTGCTTTCAGTTCGTCCCATTTATTTTCCAGCGATTGAACGTTGGCTAGCAGAATGGAAGGCAAGGGCAGATTAGCCACTCGTCGCCTGATCCTCGCAAGGCACCCTGATCTTTTTCCTCAAGATCTCCGTTTCCTTCTCCCTGGCGAATCCAGAGGATCGGGGCCTGGTCGGGTGTCTGCAGTATATCCCTCGTGTCCGACTCATTGAAGAAGAACTCCTCGTCCAATTTGAGTTGAATAATCCCAGTTCTGATGTCCAGAAGCTCTTTTCGGTCATAAAAGACGGTAGCAGCAACATTATGTACAAAACAAGTTACAAATAACGCGAAAAAAACAAACAAAATAGCATGATTGGTTGAGAGCCGATAAGACGGCAGCCCTACCCTCCGGTGCCATTGGTTGTTTATGTACACTCAGTGAATGTGGGTATAGTAATATGGCTTGTGGATCATTCTGTGTTTATCTTATATAGCAGGCAGCAGAGTGTGGCATAGAGGAGAGTATTGATGACAGATAATACAGAGTAGCATAGTTAAAACCAGCAAGTTTATTAGAAGGTTATTAGAAAAAAAGGGGTGAACAACTTGAAACCATAATTCACAGAACAGTCAGTTACGTCAGTTATACAATTAAAGAAACTTCTTAGAACAGTGTAAGTTACGTCAGTTATACCAGGACCTCTGCGTATTGATATTTGCACCACAGTTGTAAGGCAGGCTTGACCTCAACTCTTCTTTGCAGAAACGCCCATGTGCTTCAATGAGGCAACACTCAAATGAATTGTTCTTCAATTCTGGTCGAAGTCACACAGTGTGTGCAGGTTTTAGTTCCAGTCCAGTACTAAAACATCTGATTCAACTAATCAAGGGCTTTATGATCGGTTGATGAGTTGTATCCAGTGAGCTGGTGCTGGGCTGGAACAAAAGCCTGCACAACATGCAGGTTCCAGGATAAGGATGAAATATTAGCCAAAACATGTGTGGCTTCAGCTGTGATTGAGTCAGTGCAAACACCTTGTAACTAAGACCTAAAGGCTAGTGCTAAGAATGGTAAAAAGGCCCATGGAACTCAACCAAGACAATGGAAATGCCATGGAAACGCATGGGGGGAATAATGCCGTGGGGAAAAGATCCAGAATCTCCTCAATGGCCACCAGCAAAATTAGCCTACATTTAGGCTATTGTTTATGTGTTTCACACTATGTTGAGGTAAAAATCTGAGAATAATGCTGATATGGGTGTCAACCCGAATACATGTTGTTATCATCACCAAGAAACTGCATTACAGTTAAAACCGACTGACTACCACCGTCGATTTCTCTATGCTAGCTATGCTACCAGTCTATGTGAATGGGAGTTAGCCTTTAGCAGTCACTTCTACTAAACCTGAAAAGGGACTATTTCTAAATGTTATGCAACGAAAACAGACAAATATATCAAAATCAGACTTTAGTAACCACATTGTAGGCATGTTGCAATACATCAAATATCTATTTTGTTAGATCAGATTTGTTGAATGTGCGTCCTTCTATCCCCCACGGTCTGCGTTCCATTGACTTCTTTACCACATCTATTAGCATTCAACACTTTAGTTTATCAGAGATGATCAGTCCTGGTGATCAGGGAGATAGAGAGAGATACAACCACAAGAACAGAGAGGCTACTGCCAAGCCATTGAGTAGAGGAGCCTTTGGGGATGATTGATGGAGGATTCGTACTTGTAGGAGATATGGTGAGACAAACAGACATAGACACACTTTCATTCTCCAAAGAATAAGGTAGACATTTTAAAAACACTTGACTCTTGTGTCGTCTACACCTATTGGGTAGCCTAATGTTGTCATATCTTTTCGAACGCTTACATAACCTGGCCTCACCTGGGGAAGAGGTAACAGTTGCAGATGCTGTCAATGCTGTGAGTCCTTGAACTTGTCAAAACGATCTCTCTGTACTCGTGATCTTTATTTATTACATTCTTTACCTCAGCCACCCTAAACACCTCTGCTGGGGATATCAGATGATCAATGCTGTCTGAGAAGCAAGTGTACTCAGCAATGTTGAGTACAGGGCAGGAAGTGACATTGAAAAGAATCCCATTGTCTGTAGCAGATTCCTCCGAATCGGAACGTTTGGCCCTGGTTGTGGTAAACCTCCCAAATCGCACTTCTGACCCTACTTGTGCCTCATACTTTTTGCTTGAGACACGAAACACAGTTTGGCAGTTCTGTCTTCAAAAGCCTCATGGCATCCATTAGCAGGAAGTGGAGGGATTTGAACCGGAAGTCGCCGTTATAGACATTGACATTCCCACCCTGAGTCTCCACTGCATTGTTGAAAATCTTTCTGAACACGTGTCCCCCATGTCCATAAGCCACCAATGCAGCCGTATGTTGCTTGACGCCTCCCGGGATTAACTTCGGACACTGCTTTGCCCCCCAGGCGTCACTATACTCTATACTGCCTTTCAGTTCTTCTTCCAGCAGACCCCCTTCCACAACCTTCTTCAGCATCTGCTCCCGACACTGAGTGTACTGCTCATCCACAGCATTAGGAACCATGTCCATTACCTTTGCCTAACATGCTGACCACACCGCCCGCGTCGCGTGCGCAAGTGGTGCAAAATAAATGTACAATCAATCTCCTGACTGGAGGAGGAAATAACAAAAAAAAGGTATCCTTTTTTCCCCCTCATACCGTAGTTTGGGTTGGCAATGTTTTTCCTGATACAATTAATCAAAATGTAATGAACAAACATACAGAGTCAGACTCTGGAAGTTGGACAGATAAGAGTTGTGTAACAATGGCACTGCATAGAGCAACAATATGCAATACACATTTTACTAATCAGTTTTCGTTTTTATTACAGTAGATGGGAATGAAATAGAATCGACTGAGTTGTTCAACTGAGTCATGAATCGAGGCATCTCTATCTATGACACAGTCGACCAGTGATACCTTAACTGGGGAGGACGGGCTCATAGTAATGGCGGGAACGGAATTAATGGAATGCTATCGAACACATCAAATACATGGTTTTAATGCGTTTGATACCATTCCATTCACCGCATTCCAGCCATTATGAGCCGTCCTCCCCTCAGCAGCTTCCTGTGATGCTATGGCATTTCTGTCTGCAACGTTCCACAACATTTGCATACTGATCGTGGCCCGATATGTAGCCCTTTTATACTCCAGGGTTTCCCAAACCTGGTCCTGGGTGCACGTTTTGTTTTTTACCCTAGCACTACACAGCTGGTTGAAATAACCTTTGACCTTAAGCTTTGATGATTATGAATCCACTGTGTAGTGTGATGGCAAAAAAACTAAATGTGCACCCGGGGGGTTAGGACCGAGTTTGGGAAACCCTGTTATTCTCCTTCCCAGTTTATGCACTTTATCGACCACTAAAGTGTACAGTGACCCAATCTCCACCCACAGTTTTGCTGCCTTCATCCGATGTCTTTTGACATAAAGTACCAAGCGGTTCACGAACAGTATGTGAAAAATATTTCCATATTTATGTCTATGTATACATTTCCTCCTTCCACAATTTGCTTTGCAAATCAAGCTTTATTGGGTGAAAGATTCATAGCAACAAGCATTTACAAAGAGTTGATAGCGTAATTCTGTGTGACCAAACAATCAAAGATACGCTTTACGAATAATTATTACTAAGGTCACGTTTTTAAATTGTAATACATTTTAGGCACAAATTTGATCAATAGGATAATATTTATGGTCAGGGATTTGTTTAAAATATTGATGTCGCCTAAATCAGGGGTTTTCAACCTCTTCTCAGGGACCCCCAGCCATTCCTTGTATATTAACTATTCCACAGTTAGCACACCTGTCTCGACTAATAAACAAGCCGTTGAATAGGTGAATCAGGTGAGCTAAATTGTGAAACATCTGGCCACTGGCCTACATCAATATAATCTATAGGTTCATAAACGTCATTATACAGTAGGCCTATACTAAATAGTAACAACAAACATCATAGCCTAAGCATTCATTCAAAATCCAAAACAATCATACCAGATATATAAGACATGTCCACATCTATATTGGACTAACAGCCATTAAAAATGTTGAAATTGTTGTCAACATTCAGTAGCCCTCTAAGCTCAGTCTCAAGGACTGTAACAGAGGTATACTCTGTAACAACACCCTGAGCTGTGTTAGGACCCAAGGAACCTCCAGAATTGAGAGGTTTGTCGTTGTTGTCGGTGCAGTAGTAGGCATTCCAGTAGTGACTCGGAACATTGACTCGCTGGTTCTGGTCTACCCATGTGCTGCTTGGGACCACCCCTGTCACCACATACATCTTACTACAACCTGCACTCAAAACATCCTTCAGCCTCGTCTCATACCGGTTCCATGGCCCGTTGTTCATCCTCCTGTCTTGCGGAGCTACGTTGGTATGGGTCATGGTGACTTTGGAGGCATCTTCTTTATGGTGTCCTGCGGGGTTTAGGTGCCCGCGGTCGTACAAGCCAAAGTTGTCATCGAGAGCCTGACTCCAGCCCAGCTTGTATTTCCGTTGGTATTGTGGAGAGCGTTCACTGCAGCCATTGTTTTGGTTGTATTTCTTGATCTCACCGGATGATCCTATCTTATCCATTTGCTGTGGTGGTAGGTCAGGATGCACAAGCTGAAAAATACAAACATTTACAAATTAGCCGCTTCACTTCAAGCTTTGTGGTAGCAGTCAAATACATCTGATTATTATATTACTGGTATTCTAGGTTACTGCTATTTAGTCTGAAATTACAATGTACGAAATAGTACCTTCTAGTGCTTCTTGCATGAATACAATCATTTTCTAACCTGCTCTACAGTTAATGTCCTGTTGTACTGTAAATATTTAAACTACACTAATGTGTTGCATCATTCTGTAGTTGTGCCAGTCACATTAAATGGCTGCTGCACTGAATTTATAGGACATTTAAAAAAGGTGATAATGAAAATGTAAAATGCAAACCTGTGGTTTATAATAAACTATGGACCCCTCTCTGCCAGGGACCCCTTTGATATCCATTTCATAGGTAGAGTACAGAGGGATCCTCCTGCCACGGTCATACAGAGGCAAAGTAATAGTGGTTACCGATTATCTGACAGATGTATGCAGGAGAGGAAGCATTTTAAGCAGAGATATATTGCGCAGGATTCTCTAAGCCCTGTGTGTCGGGCTCGAGCGGAGTGGGAAGAGCTACATTCAGACCGGACACTGGAGGTATTTCTGAAGAAAGTATCTTTGCGGTTGTTGAAATTTGGAGCCACTTCCCCTCTGACCCCCAACAAGGGGAGCAGACAGAGGGACAGTTACCATGCTGTGCCCCTGTGGAGAAAAACATCACAGATGAACATATATTGCAATGTTACCTTTACATTATGACTGTATAAGGTCACAATTAGTCACTAGAATCAACTCAAATCAGGTTATGAAAACCACCCAAGTTCCTGACACATTATAGTCCCTGTTAACTGTAGTCTCCCCCCATCTAGAGGTTGACTTCCTGCTTCTTATTTCTTGTCAAAGGTTGCTAAATGATCATTTTGCTGTATGATTATCCTATAATCATATACACTGCAAATATATTGTTAATTGGTGAGCA
Organism: Salmo salar; assembly: GCF_965601325.2. NCBI lineage: Eukaryota > Metazoa > Chordata > Actinopteri > Salmoniformes > Salmonidae > Salmo > Salmo salar. Next base: position 29,404,441 of record NC_138294.1, on the reverse strand, counting down.
GATACTCTAGCAGAATATTTCCTTAAGTATATACCTTGATTGCATGACACATTAGTATTGTTTTTTAATGAAGTTGCCACTAGCCTATTTAATTTCCTTGTTTGAGGTAGTTTTTTTTTCTGTGCTCGATACAGAGAACTTTAGGCTATTGCATCGATTTGTAAATGACCATAAGAAATTGAATATCCAAATAATAATTTGCTAGATTTTTACTCTCACCTTCTGAACTTGTTTAACAGTCCGTTGAATTGTCTCACTCCCTTAGAGGTCTGTAGCATCAGAGTAAACACTTCCTGTTACTCTCTAGACACTGTACATCATCTCTTTCTTTCTCTCTCACACACGCACACACTTTGTCTTGCAATCTAGAGCCATAATCTTTATGCTTAATTCTATGCAAAAAAAGGTTTATTTTTCTGCTAGGGATGTGCACAGTTATTCGAATATCCGAACGAACGTTAGTATTTGAATACTTGTGTGAGTTTTCATTTTTTCGACAACATAAAAAATATACAGGCGTCTCTAACTTTTCAACACTTTTTCTAAATTAAATTAAAATATCCATGTTACATACCCGGATATGCCATGACATTTCAAATGATAAATTTAATAATGTAGTTTTTATGAAGTGCACGTGCGCCCCCCCCAAAAAAGACCAGTAGCCAACCAGAAGCCTTCAGGTGTGTAGCTTGTTGTTTGTGTTGGCCAATCAAAGTGGCTCAATGTCAAGCAAGTGGCGTGAGAGTTCACTGAAGCAATGCAAGTTGGAAAAAATTACAGAGTCCATGCCCTGACGAATTGAGGCTGTTCTGAGGAAAAAAGGGGGTGAACAAGTTGAAACCGTAATTCCCAGAACAGTGTAAGTTACGTCAGTTATACCAGGACCTCTGCATTTTGATATTTGCACCACAGTTGTAAGGCAGGCTTGACCTCAACTCTTCTTTGCAGAAACCCCCATGTGCTTCAATGAGACAACACTCAAATGAATTGTTCTTCAATTCTGGTCCAGGGGACACACAGTGTGTGTAGGTTTTAGTTCCAGTCCAGTACTAAAACATCTGATTCAACGAATCAAGGGCTTTATGATCGGTTGATGAGTTGTATCCAGTGAGCTGGTGCTGGGCTGGAACAAAAGCCTGCACAACATGCAGGTTCCAGGATAAGGATGAAATATTTGCCAAAACATGTGTGGCTCCAGCTGTGATTGAGTCAGTGCAAACACCTTGTAACTAAGACCTAAAGGCTAGTGCTACAGGTGATTTTGAGCATGGCTTGAGCTTGGAGAAAGGGCACTCTCTGTCCACATCCCTCATAGGTATGACAGTCATTTCCCCTCACACATATTACACAACCTAAATAATACAAGGTCACACTGTTTGTCTGGACTGTCAGGTTATGAGCCTTACATCATTAATTCAATGTACATGCTTATCACCCCACTGTATGTAAAGTTGTCTACAGCTAGAGAAAATTACTACTTTGAACTATTTAATATATTTAATACATCAATCACTCCTTCCCACCCCATCTCAATGCATATATACCAAAGGTGGACTATCCAACACTCAAAAATACTCATCTTATTGCTTTATTTGATATCAAAACAAGAGGAACATTTAATTACATCTATGAAAACTGGACACCACTCACACTCAATTGTGATTCAAAAATATTTGCTAAATGCATACCACATTGTTTAAAACGTCTTATCTAATATTATCAATTCACCATAATCTTATGTTTGACAGAAACAATAAAATGCAAAGAAATACATTTTTCAAGAGAATATCATTATGCTAAGAGGGATTTCACAGGTTTGCACTTTGTCACATTTGATGAATGTGTCTGTGTGCATTGATATTACATACATGCAATTTTGTGTGTGCGAGTGTGTGTGTCTGTGACCTTTTCAATAGACGTGGTAAAGAGGTCCATGGAACTCGACCAAAACAATGGAAACTCCATGGAAACGCGTGGGGGAATGATGCCTAGGGAAAAGATCCAGAATCTCCTCATTGCCCACTAGCAAAATTAGCCTACATTTAGGCTATTGTTTATGTGTGTTTCACACTATGTTGAGGTAAAAATCGGAGAATAATGCTGGTATGGATGTCAACCCGAATACATGTTGATGTCATCATCACCAAGAAACTGCATTACAGTTAAAAACTGACTTTGACTACCACCATCGATTTCTATATGCTAGCTATTCTATATGAATGGAAGTGAGCGTTTAGCAGTCACTTCTTCCAAACCTGAAAAGGGACTATTTCTAAATGTTATGCTGCGAAAACAGACAAATATATCCAAATCAGACTTTAGTAACCACATTCTGGGCATGTTACAATACCTAAAAAAAAGACGATTTGACAAATATCTATATTGTTAGAACAGATTTGTTGAATGTGCGTCCTTTTATCCCCCACGGTCTGCGTTCCATTGACTTCATTACCACATCTATTAGCATTCAACACTTTAGTTTATCAGAGATGATCAGTCCTGGTGATCAGGGAGATAGAGAGAGATACAACCACAAGAACAGAGAGGCTACTGCCAAGCCATTGAGTAGAGGAGCCTTTGGGGATGATTGATGGAGGACTCGTACTTGTAGGAGATCTGGTGAGACAAACAGACAAAGACAGACGTTCATTCTCCAAAGAATAAGGTAGACATTTTAAAACCACTTGACTCTTGACTACCTACTTGGTAGTCTAATGTCATATCTTTTCGCTTACATAACCTGGCCTCACCTGGGGAAGAGGTAACAGTCGCGGATGCTGTCAATGCTGTGAGTCCTTGAACTTGTCAAAACGATCTCTCTGTACTCGTGATCTTTATTTATTACATTCTTTACCTCAGCCACCCTAAAAATCTCTGCTGGGGATATCAGCTGATCAATGCTTTCTGAGAAGCAAGTGTACTCATCAATGTTGACTACAGTGCAGGAAGTGATGTTGAAAAGGATCCCATTGTCTGAAATATCTTCCTCCGAGTTGGAACGTTTGGCCCTGGTTGAGGTAAACCTCCCAAACCGCACTTCTGACCCTACTTGTGCCTCATACTCTTGGTTTGAGCCACGAAACACAGTTTGGCACTTCTCTGTCTTCAAAAGCCTCATGGCATCCATTAGAAGGAAGTGGAGGGATTTGAACCGGAACTCTCTGTTATAGACATTGACATTCCCACCCTGAGTCTCCACTGCATTGTTGAAAATCTTTCTGAACACGTGTCCCCCATGTCCATAAGCCACCAATGCAGCCGTGTGTTGCTTGACGCCTCCCGGGATTAACTTCGTACACTGCTTTGCCCGCCAGGCAGAACTATACTCAATACTGCCTTTCAGTTCTTCTTCCAGCAGACCCCCTTCCACAACCTTCTTTAGCATCTGCACCCGACATCGAGTGTACTGGTCATCCACGGCATTAGGAACCATGTCCATTACCTTTGCCTGAGTCACCTGTAATAGTAAAGAGAATTGTTACCCTTTTTAATACAGGTAGTATCACAGTGTAACAATGTATAGGCACTCAACATTTTATGACAATGCAATTCTAATTTGCCAAGTTCAAATTCAAGCATTTGCATTAAGTACATCAAGGCCAGTTTCCCAGACCCAGAGTAAGGCTAGTTCTTGACAAAAAAAAACATGCTCAATGGAGAGTCCAGGAATAGGCTCATTCTGGATCTGGGAAACCGGCCCAGAAGTCTATCCTATCAGTATGGCTGGTTCAATCAGTGGTGTAAAGTACTTAAGTAAAAATACTTTAAAGTACTACTTAAGTCGTTTTTTGGGGTATCTGTACTTTACTATTTATATTTTTGACACCTTTTCTTTTACTTCACTACATTCCGATAGAAAATATTGTACTTTTTACTCCATACATTTTCACTGACAAACAAAAGTACATTTTGAATGCTTAGCAGGACAGGAAAATTGTGAAATTCACACACTTATCAAGAGAACATGTGGTCATCCCTACTGGCTATGGTCAGGCGGACTCACTAAACAGAAATGCATCTTTTGCAAATAATGTCTGAGTGTTGGAGTGTGCCCCTGGCTATACGTACATTTTAAAACAAGAAAATGGTGCCTGTTTTGCTTAACCTGTTAGGGCTAGGGGGCAGTATTGACACGGCCGGATAAAAAACGTACCCGATTTAATCTGGTTACTACTCCTGCCCAGTAACTAGAATATGCATATAATTATTGGCTTTGGATAGAAAACACCCTAAAGTTTCTAAAACTGTTTGAATGGTGTCTGTGAGTATAACAGAACTCATATGGCAGGCCAAAACCTGAGAAGATTTCATGCAGGAAGTGGCCTGTCTGACAAGGTGTTGTTCTTCTTGTCTCTGTTTATTGAAGACTGAGGATCTTAGCTGTAACGTGACACTTCTTACGGCTCCCATAGGCTCTCAGAGCCCGGGAAAAAGCTGAACGATGTCGAGGCAGCCTCTGGCTGAAACACATTATCGCCTTTGCCAAGTGGCCAATAAGAGGACAATAGGCTTAGGCTCGTGCCCGAGTTGACCCCATGCTTTATTTTCTTTCGTCTGTTTACCTAATTGCAGATTCCCGGTCGGAATATTATCGCTTTTTTACGAGAAAAATGGCATAAAAATTTATTTTAAACAGCGGTTGACATGCTTCGAAGTACGGTAATGAAATATTTCGATTTTTTTTGTCACGAAATGCACCGTGCGCGTGAATCCCTTATTTACACTTCGGATAGTGTCTTGAACGCACGAACAAAACGCCGCTGTTGGAACATAACTATGGATTATTTTGGACCAAACAAACATTTGTTATTGAAGTAGAAGTCCTGGGAGTGCATTCTGACGAAGAACACCAAAAGTAATCAAACTTTTCTAATAGTAAATCGGAGTTTGGTGAAGGCTAAACTTGCTGGGTGTCTAAATAGCTAGCCCTGTGATGCCGGGCTATCTACTTAGAATATTGCAAAATTTGCTTTCACCAAAAAGCTATTTTAAAATCGGACATATCGAGTGCATAGAGGAGTTCTGTATCTATAATTCTTAAAATAATTGTTATGCTTTTTGTGAACGTTTATCGTGAGTAATTTAGTAAATTGTTAGTAAATTCGCCGGAAGTTTGCGGGGGGTATGCTAGTTCTGAACGTCACATGCTAATGTAAAAAGCTGGTTTTTGATATAAATATGAACTTGATTGAACAAAACATGCATGTATTGTATAACATAATGTCCTAGGTGTGTCATCTGATGAAGATCATCAAAGGTTAGTGCTGCATTTAGCTGTCTTCTGGGTTTTTGTGACATTATATGCTAGCTTGAAAAATGGGTGTCTGATTATTTCTGGCTGGTACTCTGCTGACATAATCTAATGTTTTGCTTTCGTTGTAAAGCCTTTTTGAAATCGGACAGTGTGGTTAGATTAACGAGAGTCTTGTCTTTAAATAGCTGTAAAATAGTCATATGTTTGAGAAATTGAAGTAATAGCATTTCTAAGGTATTTGAAAATCGCGCCACAGGATTCAACTGGCTGTTACGTAGGTGGGACGAATTCGTCCCGCTGGTCCTAGAGAGGTTAAAGGCACAGTCAACTTAGTGTATGTAAACTCCTGACCCACTGCAATTGTGATACACTGAATTATAAGAAAATAATCTGTCTGTAAACAATTGTTGGAAAAATGACTTGTGTCATGCACAAAGTAGATGTCCTAACCGACTTGCCAAAGCTATAGTTTGTTAACAAGAAATTTGTGGAGTGGTTGAAAAAACAGTTTTAATGACTCCAACCTAAGTGTATGTAAACTTCCGACTTCAACTGTACATAGGCATACAGAGGCCCATTATCAGCAACCATCACTCCTGTGTTCCAATGGCACGTTGTGTTAGCTAATCCAAGTTTATCATTTTAACCTCTCTTGGGGATGTGGCACCTTACCGTCCCACCCACGGGACACACTATTCAACACCCAGTGAAAAATCAGAGCGCCAAATTCAAAACAACAAAATGTCATAAATCAAAGTTCTCAAACATACGACTATTTTACACCATTTTAAAGGTACACTTCTCCTTAACCTGTTAGGGCTAGGGGGCAGCATTTGCACGTCTGGATAAAAAAAATGTACCCCATTTAATCTGGTTACTAATCCTACCCAGTAACTAGAATATGCATATACTTATTATATATGGATAGAAAACACTCTAAAGTTTCTAAAACTGTTTGAATGGTGTCTGTGAGTATAACAGAACTCATTTGGCAGGCAAAACCCTGAGACATTTTCTGACAGGAAGTGGATACCTGATGTGTTGTATTGACTTTAAACCTATCCCATTGAAAAACACAGGGGCTGAGGAATATTTTGGCACTTCCTATTGCTTCCACTAGATGTCACCAGCCTTTACAAAGTGTTTTGAGTCTTCTGGAGGGAGATCTGACCGAACAAGAGCCATGGAACGATGATGTCCCATTAGACACCTGGCGCGCGAGTTCATGTTGGGTACCCTCGTTCCAATACGTTATAAAAGAGTATGCATTCGTCCACCTTGAATATTATTCATGTTCTGGTTAAAAAAGGCCCTAATGATTTATGCTATACAACGTTTGACATGTTTGAACGAACGGAAATATATTTTTTTCCCCTCGTTCATGACGAGAAGTCCGGCTGGCTTAGATCATGTGCTAACAAGACGGAGATTTTTGGACATAAATGAGCTTTTTTGAACAAAACTACATTCGTTATGGACCTGTGATACCTGGAAGTGACATCTGATGAAGAGAATCAAAGGTAATGGATTATTTACATAGTATTTTCGATTTTAGATCTCCCCAACATGACGTCTAGTCTGTATCGCAACGCGTATTTTTCTGGGCGCAGTGCTCAGATTATTGCAAAGTGTGATTTCCCAGTAAGGTTATTTTTAAATCTGGCAAGTTGATTGCGTTCAAGAGATGTAAATCTATAATTCTTTAAATGACAATATAATATTTTACCAATGTTTTCTAATTTTAATTATTTAATTTGTGACGCTGACTTGACTGCCGGTTATTGGAGGGAAACGATTTCCTCAACATCAATGCCATAGTAAAACGCTGTTTTTGGATATAAATATGAACTTGATAGAACTAAAAATGCATGCATTGTCTAACATAATGTCCTAGGAGTGTCATCTGATGGAGATTGTAAAAGGTTAGTGCATCATTTTAGCTGGTTTTATGGTTTTGGTGACCCTGTCTTTGACTTGACAAAACATTACACACAACTCTTGTAAATGTACTGTCCTAACATACTCTAAATTTATGCTTTCGCCGTAAAACCTTTTTGAAATTGTAAAACGTGGTTAGATTAAGGAGATGTTTATCTTTCAAATGGTGTAAAATAGTTGTATTTTTGAAAAATTTGAATTTTGACATTTATTTGGATTCAAATTTGCCGCTCTTGAAATGCACCTGCTGTTGATGGAGTGCACCACGGGTGGCACGCTAGCGTCCCACCTAGCCCATAGAGGTTAATGTAACCACATTGTCCGATTTCAAAAAGGCTTTACGGCGAAAGCATAAAGTTAGATTATGTTAGGACAGGTACAACACAAGAAAAACCACACAGCCATTTTCCAAGCAGGAGAGGGGTCAAAAATACCAGAAATGTAGCTAAAATGAATCACTAACCTTTGATGATCTTCATCAGATGACACTCCTAGGACTCAATGTTATACAATACATGTATGTTTTGTTCGGTAAAGTTCATATTTATATCCAAAAACAGCATTTTACATTGGCGAGTGATGTTCAGAAAATATTTTGCCTCCAATACTGCCGGTGAATCAGCACAACAATTTACAAAAATACTCATCATAAACGTTGATAAAATATTAAACTGTTATTCAAAGAATTTTAGATAACCATCTCCTTTATGCAACCGCTGTGACAGATTTCAAAAAAGCTTCACGGGGAAAGCACACTTTGCAATAATCTGAGTACGGCGCTCAGAAACATACACTAGGCAATACAGATACCCGCCATTTTGGAGTCATCTAAAATCATAAATAGCATTATAAATATTCACTTACCTTTGATGATCTTCATCAGAAGGTACATCCAGGAATCCCAGGTCCACAATAAATGTTGTTTTGTTCGATAAAGTCCATAATTTATGTCCAAATACCTCCTTGTTGTTTGCGCGTTTAGTTAGCTACTCCAAATATAGGAAGCGCGCCCAAAATTACACAACGAAAAGTCAGAAAAAAGTTATATTTACGTTCATTGAAACATGTCAAACGTTGTATAGCATCAATCTTTAGGGCCTTATTAACATAAAACTTCAATAATATTCCAACCAGATGATTCCAATGTCTTGAAAAACGTTTTGGAACACAGCTACCGCTCACGTGAATGCGCGACAATGAACTCATGTCCTTTCCTGGGTCACCAACTTCCCGGCCTTCTTGTTCGCTCTCTGTTCACTGCAAAAGCCTGAAACTAGGTTCTAAAGACTGTTGACATCTAGTGGAAGCCTTAGGAAGTGCAAAATGAACCCTAAGTCAATGTGTGTTGGATAGGCAATGACTTGAAAAGACTACAAGCACCAGATTTCCCACTTCCTAGTTAGATTTTTCTCAGGTTTTTGCCTGCCATATGAGTTCTGTTATACTCAGAGACATCATTCAAACAGTTTTAGAAACTTCAGAGTGTTTTCTATCCAAATCTACTAATAATATGCATATTCTAGTTCCTGGGCCCGAGTAGTAGGCCGTTTAATTTGGGTAGGTTTTTCATCCGGCCGTGAAAATACTGCCCCCTACCCTAGAGAAGTTAAAAGGCTAATTGATCATTAGAAAACCCTTTTGCAATTATGTTAGCACAGCTGAAAACTGGTGTATGCTGATTAAAGAAGCAATAAAACTGGCCTTCTTTAGACTAGTTGAGTATCTGGAGCATCAGCATTTGTGGGTTCGATTACACGCTCAAAATGGCCAGAAACAAAGAACTTTCTTCTGAAACTCATCAGTCTATTCATGTTCTGAGAAATGAAGGCTATTTCATGCGAGAAATTGCCAAGAAACTGAAGATCTTGTACAATGCTGTGTACTACTCCCTTCACAGAACAGCGCAAACTGGCTCTAACCAGAATAGAAAGAGGAGTGGGAGGCACCGGTGCACAACTGAGCAAGAGGACAATTACATTACTGTCTAGTTTGAGAAACAGATGCCTCTCAAGTCCTCAACTGGCAGCTTCATTAAATAGTACCCGCAAAACACCAGTCTCAATGTCAACAGTGAAGAGGCGACACCGGGATGCTGGCCTTCTAGGCAGAGTTGCAAAGAAAAAGCCATATCTCAGACTGGCCAATAAAAAGAAAAGATGGGCAAAAGAACACAGACACTGGACAGAGGAAGATTGGAAAAAAAGTGTTATGAACATACAAATCCAACTTTGAGGTGTTCGGATCACAAAGAAGAACATTCGTGAGACTCAGAAAAAAAATAAAAGATGCTGGAGAAGTGCTTGACACCATCTGTCAAGCATGGTGGAGGCAATGTGATGGTCTGGGGGTGCTTTGGTAGTGGTAAAGTGGGAGATTTGTACAGGGTAAAGGGGATCTTGAAGAAGGAAGGCTATCACTCCATTTTGCAATGCCATGCCATACCCTGTGGACGGCACTTAATTGGAGCCAATTTCCTCCTACAACAGGACAATGACCCAAAGCACAGCTCCAAACTATGCAAGAACTATGTAGGGAAGAAGCAATCAGCTGGTATTGTGTCTATAATGGAGTGGCCAGCACAGTCACCGGATCTCAACCCTATTGAGCTATTGTGGGAGCAGCTTGACCGTATGGTACATAATAAGTGCCCATCAAGCCAATCCAACTTGTGGGAGGTGCTTCAGGAAGCATGGGGTGAAATCTCTTCAGATTATCTCAACAAATTGACAAATAGAGGTTTGTAAGGCTTTGTCTGCAAGGCTGTAAGTGCTGCAAATGGAGGATTCTTTGACAAAAGCAAAGTTTGAAGGACACAATTATTATTTCAATTAAAAATCATTATTTATAACCTTGTCAACGTCTTGACTATATTTCCTATTCATTTTGCAACTAATGTCATGTATGTTTTCATGGAAAACAAGGACATTTCTAAGTGACCCTGTCATAATTGTTGAAGCGTGTTGAATGGACCAAACTGCAGACGGAATGTGGATACTCATCTTTTTAATATATACGAGCAAAGCATCCACAGGAAAACCAATAACTACTAACAACAGGCTACGTACAAACAGACTAGCAGTGTTAGCACAACCACCCACAAACATACTCCTAAATATATGACTCCCAATCAGGAACAACGATCCCCAGCTGTTCCTGATCAGGAGTCACAAGACTAACACAGAAACAGACATACTAGACAACACATACAGACTTCTGCCACGTCCTGACCAAAATACTACACCACTACTCCCTCTGCTGGTCAGGACGTGACAGACCCCAAACTTTTGAATGGTAGAATATCTATACTTTTACTCAAGTATGACAATTGGGTACTTTTTCAACATCTGGGTTCAATCAATTCAATCTTATGACAAAAACGTGTTTGGTCAAACCTCTTACCCTGTGAGAGAGCGCAGCAAAGAGGATCAATATGAATATCTTCTCTCTCTGGCCCTGCATTTTCCCAGCAATGGCTGCCTTGTGTGTTCTGGTGACCAATGAATGAGGGATTAAGAGGAGATGGGACCGATCTGAGATGAGAAACAAAATGCAATTGAGAGTAAATTACATTGTGAGGTTATAAATTGCAAACAATAATATTAAACTTACACAGACACAATTTTACTGTATGTTTTACAACATTTAGGGGTCTTTCATCACAAAATGTCCAGGCAATGTTTAACTACACAACTACTGCCCCTTCTCACAGGTATTATTCTGAAAGTTGACGCATCTACTACATAGATATTTTCAGTGTGGTATGTTCCTAGACTCAAGTGTAAGTAGCCTACAGTTGTTTTAGTTGAGTAACTTCTACTATTAACGACTCAAACTATAGGCCTACTGTTATAAAAGGCCCTGAAACCTAACAAGCATAACATGGGACAATCAAAATAATACATGAAAGATAAGATTTGGAAACATAGCTTCAGAGTCATGTGGTGATCTAAATGTAATGAACAAACATACAGAGTCAGACTCTGGAAGTTAGACAGATAAGAGTTGTGTAACAATGGCACTGCATGGGGCTACACTATGCAATAGACATTTTACTAATCAGTTTTGGATTTTATCAGAGTAGATGGGAATGAAATAGAATTGACTGAGTTGTTCAACTGAGTCATGAATCGAGGCATCTCTATCTATGACACAGTCGGCCATTGATACCTTAATTGGGGAGCTCATAGTAATGGCTGGAACGGAATTAATGGAATGCTATCGAACACATCAAATACATGTTTTAATGCGTTTGATACCATTCCATTCACCGCATTCCAGCCATTATTATGAGCCGTCCTCCCCTCAGCAGCTTCCTGTGATGCTATGGCATTTCTGTATGCAACGTTCCACATTTGCATACTGATCATGGCCTGGTATGTAGCCCTTTAATACTCCAGGGTTTCACAAACTTGGTCCCCCCCCATGTGACATTGTTGTATACCCGGATATGCCATGACATTTCAAATGATTAATTTAATAAAAGTTCAATTCTTTAATGTAGTTTCTATGAAGTGCACGTGCGCCCCATAAAAAGACCAGTAGCCAACCAGAACCTTCAGGTGTGTAGCTTGTTGTTTATGTTGGCCAATCAAAGTGGCAAAGAGGCTCAATGTCAAGCAAGTGGAGTGAGAGTTCACTGATGCATTACATTACATTTAAGTCATTTAGCAGACGCTCTTAACCAGAGCGACTTACAAATTGGTGATTGACTCCGCTGTCCTGGCGTCGTGAGGGAGCATGTTCCACCATTGGGGTGCCAGAGCAGCGAACAGTTTTGACTGGGCTGAGCAGGAACTGTGCTTCCTCAGAGGTAGGGGGGCCAGCAGGCCAGAGGTGGATGAACGCAGTGCCCTTGTTTGGGTGTAGGGCCTGATCAGAGCCTGAAGGTATGGAGGTGCCGTTCCCTTCACAGCTCCATAGGCAATCACCATGGTCTTGTAGCGGATGCGAGCTTCAACTGGAAGCCAGTGGAGAGAGCGGAGGAGCGGGGTGACGTGAGAGAACTTGATGCAATGCAAGTTGGAAAAAAATATGGAAATAAAAGTTAACGAAATGAAAAGGAGTAGGCTACAATGAGTAGGCTGTTGTTTTATCTGAATTTGTTTGGGGAGAAAGCGAAGCATGTGGCCTCAATCACAGATGCCTTCAGAAAGGTTGACTTCTTCCAAATTTTGTTGTGTTACAGCCTGCATTTAAAATGTATTAAATTGCGATTTTTGGTCACTGGCCTACACACAATAACCCATAATGGCAAAGTGGAATTGTGTTTTTTGATTTAAAAAATAATAATAATTATACAAAATTAAAATAAATATTCAACCCTTTTGTTATGGCATGCCTAAATAACTTCAGGGGTAAAAATGTCCTTAACAAGTCATATAATAAGTTACATGGACTTTCTTTGTGTGCAATAATAGTGTTTAACATGATTTTTTTGTGACTACCTCGTCTCTGTATCCCACACATACAATTATCCCTCAGTCGAGCAGGAACGTTCAAACACAGATTCAACCACAAAGCAGGTGACACTTTTTTTTGTTGCATTGAAACACACAAAAAATCCCTGCTAGGGGGAAATGCAGGTTTTAACTAAATAAACAACAAAAATTATGATCTACATGATCAGTCTCTGTGTGTAAAATAAAAAGTGGTTAATGTGAACCTAACACCCAGCTAAAAAATGTAAAGAAAGCAATACAATGTTATTTGTTGCCTAGACTTTACTGCAAATGACACTTAAAAAAAAAAAAACCATTAATATTGCAGTTAGCCATGACAGCCTTTATAATAGAACGCTTGTGACCACACACATAAATGTTGCACTTGGGGAAAATAAACATCTTAAAATAGAAATAGAATGAAACAAACAGGCATTATATTTTTAGTATATTATAGTGGCTACTATAGACATCAATCAAATTCACAAGGCTACATGTGTGCAAAAATAAAATTCACTGAGTAAAAAAAGTATAATCCCCCTCACTCACACATGTTACTGTCAAATTCAACACAACAAAAACAATATCTTTGGGCTACACTGCACATTATTACATTGTACACTTTCTGCCTGTGGACATCTGTTCTACAATATGCCAGCAAAAGTGAGAAAGAGGATAAGTGTGTGGTGTTCCTTCCACATCTATAATGGCATCCAGTTTAAGCCAGGCCCAGCTCCAGCTACACTTGATCCCTGAATCCACTTGTTTAACCAGTAATGCCCCATTCTCACCTAATTCTCTCATTCTGAAAATTAACCACATAATGTAGAGGGAAAACATTTGTTAACAGATAGTGGTTAGTTCGTTAGTTAACTTGTTAACATTTCACACAGATTGCCAGGGTGCAGTAAGCAACTAGCGCGTTATAACTTGAGGACCGGTGTTGTGCCGAAAATCGAGTGAAGAGCAGAAATCTCAACTAGCAAGCAAGTCGCAGCAATGAAGAACGCGAATGGGGGAGAATTCTTCATTGCTGCGACTTGCTTGCTAGTTGAGATTTCTACTCTTCACTCCGTTGTCAGTTTAGCCTACATTTCACGGATCTTAGTGGCAGTTTTCGGTTTGACAATTTGTTTCAAGTGTATGTGGGGGTCCTAGCTTGTATGGCACCCTGGGCGAACCCGCCCTTCAGCGCCCGCAGTCGGGGGCGCCCCATGTCGCCCGTACCTCTATGTTTAATATAACACACATACATTAATTATTCATTTCGGTTGCCTATCCTGACGTGAAGTTTGTTCTATTGAAAGTATTTGACTCTGATGTGTGCCACAGAAAGTATTAGACTCTAGCCACAAAATTAAGGAAGTTAGAAGGGTGGGGAGAATTCTGGCAGGGGGGGATTTTCGGCACAACGGCAAGGAGTCGTATACCAGTTAATACTATAGCGAATTGGTTAGGTTACTAATGTTAGCTCACACGATGTTAGCTGTCTGACTTTATTAGCAAGCTAATTTTCACACCATCAACTCAATTATTTATCAGATAAGTTGGTTAATGTTGCTCAACATAAATTGGCTAATGTTGCCCAACATTTCTCTAGCTAGCTAATGGGTCCAGCTAGCAAGATACTTAACAGTGCTAATACTTGTTCACCACACTTGTTCCCTCACCTCAAACTTTCCAAAAGCCAGTAGTTTTTCGGTTACAGCTCATGAAGTACGCTTCATCACCTTCTCACCCCGGTCTCCGTGGTCAGGCTTCTCACCTAAAGTTACCTCTTCGTTATCGTTCAGGGGACGCGCTGCTGTAACTGACAAGCTGACTTTCCAGAGGCGCGCTGACGCTGTAAGTAGTAAATTGGTTGTCTCCTCTTTCTTCAGTAGCGTGCTGCGCTGCATTCTGCTGTTATGTATTGTAAACGATTGGCTGAGCCTTCGTCAGTAGTGAACACAAAGTGTTATGTTTGGGGAACATCCAATACAACACATTACTAAGTACCACTCTCCATATTTTAATGTTATGGGTATGCTTGTAATCATTAAGGACTGGGGAGTTTTTCAGGATTAAAAAGAAACGGAATGGAGCTAAGCAAAGGCTAAATCCTAGAGGAAAACCTGGTTCAGTCTGCTTTCCACGATACACTGGGAGATTAATTCACCTTTCAGCAGGACAATAAGCTAAAACACAAGGCCAAATCTACACTTGAGTTGCTTACCAAGAAGACAGTCAATATTCCTGAGTGGCCGAGTTACAGTTTTGATTTAAATCTACTTGAAAATCTATGGCAAGACCTTAAAATGGTTGTCTAGCAATGATCAACAACCAATTTGACAGAGCTTGAAGAATTTTGAAAAGAATAATGGGCAAATGTTGCACAATCCAGGTGTGGAAAGTAGAGGTCGACCGATTAATCGGAATGGCCGATTAATTAGGGCCGATTTCAAGTTTTCATAACAATCAGTAATCGGTATTTTTGGCCACCGATTTGCCGATTTAAAAAAGAAAATGTATAAATATTTTTTAACTAGGAAAGTCAGTTAAGAACACATTCTTATTTTCAATGACGGCCTAGGAACGGTGGGTTAACTGCCTTGTTCGGGGGCAGAACGACAGATTTTTACCTTGTCAGCTTGGGGATTCAATCTTGCAACTTTAGGGTTAACTAGTCCAACACTCTAACCACCTGCTTTACATTGCATTCCACGAGGAGCCTGCCTGTTACGTGAATGCAGTAAGAAGCCAAGGTAAGTTGCTTGCTAGCATTAAACTTATCTTATAAAAAACAATCAATCAATCAAATCATAATCACTAGTTAACTACACATGGTTGATGATATTACTAGTTTATCTAGACTGTCCTGCGTTGCATATAATCGATGCGGTGCGCATTCGCGAAAAAGATTGCTCCAACTTGTACCTAACCATAAACATCAATGTCTTTCTTAAAATCAATACACAAGTATATATTTTTAAACCTGCATATTTAGTTAATATTACCTGCTAACATGAATTTCTTTTAACTAGGGAAAATGTGTCACCTCTGCAACAGAGTCAGGGTATATGCAGCAGTTTGGGCCGCCTGGCTCGTTGCGAACTGCGTGAATACTATTTCTTCCTAACAAAGACAGCCAACTTCGCCAAACGGGGGATGATTTAACAAAAGCGCATTTGCGAAAAAAGCACAATCGTTGCACGACTGTACCTAACCATAAACATCAATGCCTCTCTTAAAATCAATACACAGAAGTATATATTTTTAAACCTGCATATTTAGCTAAAAGACATCCAGGTTAGCAGGCAATATTAACCAGGTGAAATTGTGTCACTTCTCTTCCGTTCATTGCACGCAGAGTCAGGGTATATGCAACAGTTTGGGCCGCCTGGCTCATTGCGAACTAATTTGCCAGAATTTTACGTAATTATGACATAACATTGAAGGTTGTGCAATGTAACAGGAATATTTAGACTTATGGATGCCACCCGTTAGATAAAATACAGAACGGTTCCGTATTTCACTGAAAGAATAAACGTGATAGTTTCCGGATTCTATCATATTAATGACCTAAGGCTCGTGTTTCTGTGTGTTATTATGTTATAATTAAGTCTATGATTTGATAGAGCAGTCTGACTGAGCGATGGTAGGCAGCAGCAGGCTCGTAAGCATTCATTCAAAACAGCACTTTACTGCGTTTTGCCAGCAGCTCTTCGCAATGCATTGCGCTGTTTATGACTTCAAGCCTGTCAACACCCAAGATTAGGCTGGTGTAACTGATGTGAAATGGCTGGCTAGTTAGTGGGTGCGCGCTAATAGAACATCCAATAGTCAAAGGTATATGAAATACAAATCGTATAGAGAGAAATAGTCCTATAATTCCTATAATAACTGCAACCTAAAACTTCTTAGCTGGGAATATTGAAGACTCATGTTAAAAGGAACCACCAGCTTTCATATGTTCTCATGTTCTGAGCAAGGAACTTAAACGTTAGCTTTCTTACATGGCACATAATGCACTTTTACTTTCTTCTCCAACACTTTGTTTTTGCATTATTTAACCTGTTGGGGCTACAGGTTAGCAATGAACCCCGAGACGGGATTGCTAACAAGGCTGCAAATTCAAAACATCAAAAATCTAATAATTTCAATTTCTCAAACAAGCAACTATTTTACACCATTTAAAAGATAAACATCTCCTTATTCCAACCACATTGTTCGATTTTCAAAGAGGCTTTACGGCAAAAGCATAAAGTTAGATTATGTTAGGACAGTACATAGCCACAAAAGTACAAACATCCATTTTCAATTCAAGGTCAGGCGTCACCAAAAGCAGAAACCAGCTAAGATTATGCACTAACCTTTGGCAATCTCCATCAGATGACACTCCTAGGACATTATGTTATACAATACATGCATTTTTTGTTCCATCAAGTTCATATTTATATCCAAAAACAGCATTTACAGTCGCGGTGAAATTAAGAATTTTTTCCGGCTCGAATGCTCCCAGTGAATCCAGCGTTACAAATCACGGAATTACTATTCGAAAACTTTGGTAAATTATAATATTGTCATTCAAAGAATAATATATTATCATCTCGTAATTGCTACCGAATGGCCAGATCTCAAAATAACATTACTGGGAAAATCACATTTTGCAATAAACGGGGTACTATGCTAAGAACAATAGGCTATGCTATACAGTTAGCATCATCTAATATCGATAATAACATTGTAAATATCCCCTTACCTTTGATTATCTCCATCAGAAGGCACTGCCAGGCATCCCAGGTCCAGAACAAATGTGGTTTCTTTTGACAAAGTTCATAATTTATGTCCAAATAACACCAAATAGTTAGCGTTCAGTAGGCTCCCACAAAACGTGGTGGGGGGGGGGTGTAAAATCACGCCGAAAAGCAAAAAAAAACCTAGTAAATAATCTATTTACGTTCGTTCAAACATGTCAAACGTTGTTTAGCATTAATCTTTTGGTCCATTTTTAACGTGAAACATCAGTAAACATCAGTAATATTTTCACACAACCTATCAAGTGTCTAGATAAACGATTATGACAAACTCCCTCTTCTCAGATTTATGCGCAGGCGCAAAAAAATGAAGTGACGACATGTCAACTTCCCTGCATTCTAATTTGCTCTCTGTTTATCATAGACGCTTCAAACAACTTTATAAAGATCGTTGACATCTAGTGGAAGCCATAGGAGTTGCGAAATGAATCCTTTCTCACTATGGTATCTATAAAACAATGACACTAAATAGTACAGTCACAAAATTCAATTTTTTTTGCCTGCAATATGAGTTTTGTTATACTTACAGACACCATTCAAACTGTTTTAGAAACTTCAGAGTGTTTTCTACCCGAATGTGTTAATAATATGCATATCCTGGCTTCTGAGTTGGTGTAGGAGGCAGTTAAAAATGGGCACATATTTTTTTCAAAATTTCTCAATACTGCCCCCTAGCCCCAACAGGTTTTAAAACAAATTGAACATGTTTCATTATTTATTTGAGGCTAAATTTATTTTATTGATGTATTATATTAAGTTCAAATAAGTGTTCATTCAGTATTGTTGTAATTGTCATTATGGGATGGGAGACGAGATGCTGCTGGAAGTGGTGTTGGAGGGCCATTAGGAGGCACTCTTTCCTCTGGTCTAAAATCAAATATCCCAATGCCCCAGGGCAGTGATTGGGGACATTGCCCTGTGTAGGGTGCCGTCTTTCGGATGGGACGTTAAGTAGCATCCAGCGATTTAAGTGTTCATGCCATAGCATGCATGTAAATAATATCCCCATAATCTATAACAGACATAAAAGTAGCTTGCACAATTTGTCTTCTATTTGTAGAGGACAAGTATGTCCTGTTTCTATAGAGGAAGCCTAGCTTGATTTTTAGCCGTTTACAAAGTTCGTCAATATGCATTTTAAAAGACAGTTTATCATCCAACCATATCCCTAAGTATTTATATGCAGAGACCTGATTAATTCGAGAACCATTTAAGCTCGTAAGTGCAAGTGTATTTTCAACCAACTTTTTGAACCTATTAAAAATCATAAAATGTGTTTTCTTTGCATTTAAAACAAGTTTCAGCTGTATAAAAGACCCTTGTAATATCTTAAAATCTGTCTCCAATAGTGATAATGCTTGGTCAGCCGTTGAAACGATAGAGTACATGACAGTGTCATCAGCATATAAAAGAATTTGACACTTTCTTATTTCATCACCGATATTGTTTATGTAGAGAGTGAACAGTAATGGACCAAGTATAGAACCTTGTGGGACCCCTCTAACCAACTCCAATGGCTCTGACTGGATACCGTCGACTCTTACAGCCTGACTTCTATCCTTTAGATAGTCATGAAACCAACGACAGGCATCCGGTCCCAGTCCTATTGATGACAGCTTACCCAAAAGTATCGCATGGTCTACAGTGTCAAAAGCTTTAGATAAATCTATGAACAAGGCGGCACAGTACTTTCTATTATCTAGGGCATTAGTAATAGCATTTACAACACGTACAGTGGCCGTAATAGTACTGTGTTTAGGTCTAAAGCCAGATTGATTACTAGAAAGAGTATTGTTAACAGTTAAAAAAGATTGTAGTTGCCTATTCACCAGTGACTAGAATTTTTGTCAAACAGGAGAGCTTAGAGATGGACCGATAATTATCCAATTCACTACCATCACCTCCCTTGAGGAGTGGTAAAACAAAAGCTGTTTTCCAAGATTTAGGAATCTTTCCTACGACAAATGTTTGATTAAAAATATGCGTCACTACACCAGCAATAATAGGTGCCGCACACTTGAGTAAATATGGATCCAGATTGTCAGCGCCTAATGATTTCTTAGAATCTATAGCAGATAGTGCAGATAAGACCTCATCTACTGTGACTTTTTGAAAATTAAAAACCGGATTACTGTTTTCCACGTCAGTTAAAGGCCGAGGGGCTGAAACAATAGACCGGTCAGGATCATGTTGGCCATTTTTTCTTTCAAAAAGAAAACCAGCATAAATAAAATGCTTATTAAAAACATCACAAATTTCAGTTTGGTCACTGATGATCCCAGATTCCGATGTAATTTGCTTCGGCAGGGAAGTCAAGGAGTTTACTTGTTTACGTGAGTTGACAGTTTTCCAGAATTTAGCGTGATCACCAGCAGACTCTGTCATAGCATCAAGAAAATACCTAGATTTTGCCTTTTTTATTCCTCCGGTCCATTTATTTCTCAATTGCCTAAAAAGCAGCCAATCAGCTGTTTCACCAGTTTTCCTCGCCAAGGCCCATGCTTGATTCTTTTGCAGGAAAAGGATTTTCAAATCAGAGGAGAACCAAGGATTAGTTCGATTTTTTTACCCTAAGTCGCATTAACGGGGCGTGTTTATCAGCCATGAAGGTAAAAATTGATGAAAAGAAAGAGAACGCTAAAACTGGGTCCATTATGCAGTTTACGGATAAAAGCTCTGAATAATAAAGGTCATGGATAAAGGCTTGCTCTGAGAAGTGTTTATAATTTCTCTTTAGAATTATACGTGGGTCAGGGTTTTTTAGCCTAGTATCTCTGATACATGCAATAGGGCAGTGGTCACTGATGTCATTAGCAAATAACCCACTAGCTATATATTTGTGAGGTGTATTTGTTAAGATAAGGTCTATTAATGTAGATTTTTGGGGGTCTTTTGGATTAGGACGGGTAGGTATAGTTATTAGTTGAGTAAGATTTAGTTCGTAAAAAATATTTTTTTATTTAAACGATGCTGGCATCAGCCAGTCCAGATTGAGATCTCCGATAATCAATAATTCAGAGTTTACATAATTAGACATTAACTCAAACAATTTTCTTAGTGCAGATACCGGAGCTGAGGGTGGGCGATAAACCCCCGCTAGCATTAGTAGTGCGTTATGACCAAGGACCACATTTAGAACTAAGCATTCATATTGTTTCGGAACAGAAGTTGAAATGGGCACAGTGACATCTAGGTTGCATTTAACATATAGGGCAATACCTCCTCCTCTACCCACTCTGTCTGCTCTGAAGATATTGTAACCAGCTAATAGAACATCTGAGTCTGGAACAGAGACACAGAGCCAGGATTCAGATATAATCATTATGTCAGCATGTGATTGTGAGACCAGTATTTCAATCAAATCTAGCTTTTGGATCAAGCTTCTAGCATTCAAATGAATAATTCCTTAGAGACTTATCCAGAAAGACTCAGAGCTGTAATCGCTGCCAAAGGTGATTCTACAAAGTATTGACTCAGGGGTGTGAATACTAATGTAAATGAAACATATCTGTATTTCATTTTCAATAAATGTGCAATAAATTCTAAAAACATATTTTCACTTCGTCATTATGGGGTATTGTGTGTAGATGGGTGAGAGAAAACAAATATTTAATACATTTTCAATTCAGGCTGTAACAAAACAAAATGTGGAATAAGTCAAGAGGTATGAATACTTTCTGAAGGTATTGTAGCCTAGCCAGAATCCGACTGGACGTCATTCCTTGGAAAAATCCAGGAGAGCTTCATAAAAAAAACAACTAATGCCAACAGTTTTTTCTGAGTGCACAAATCAGTATGCCTACCTACCAAAGTCCAGCACTACTACCGCCCTTGTTAAAGCCACACACTCCTGGCTGACAGCTACCGACTCCACAAAAACAACAATGGTGAGGGTGTTACTTGCTGATATGTCAAAAGCCATTGATCGAATAGATCAAAGCTCCTGCAACATCTGTCTGACATTGAACTGTGTCCAAGGTTACTAGCCTGGCTCCACAGCTACACCACAGGAAGAATGCAGAGGGTGATGGCAAATGGCACTTTTAGCCCTTGGTCAGAGGTCACCTCTGGTGTGCCACAGGGGGCGCGGTTGCACCATATCTGTTTCTCCTTCACATGTCCCCCGAAAAGTTGTCTTCAGTGACACTCTGGACACTGGACGATGTAGGGCTGTCCCGAGCCATACCATTGACCAGCATCAAAGAGGACATTTCCATGGGCTTGGAGGCAAAGCAGCTGGAAGAGTGGGCCACATCCAACAACATGCTTCTGAATGGGAAAAAGTCTGTGGAAATTTGGACATGTTATTTCTAGAGATCATCCACAACCCACATCACTAATCCTAGAAGGACAGGAAGTACCAGTGGTAACAACAACTAAGTATCTTGGTTTTCATCTAGACTCTAACCTCAGTGGTGACACACGTGGAGCAGTCAGTGAGGAAGGTCTCAAAATGCCTGCACTTTTTGAATGGTCTTGCCAGAAATGGCCTACCCACTGAAGATCTGGTCACAGTCTATACTATACTGGTTAGACCTTGTCTGAAATACGATGGAGTGATGTTAGTTGGATGCAGTAAAAAGCAGCAGGCCCAACTAGACAGGGTGCAGAGGAGGGCCTTGAGGACCATCTCCAGAGTTGGAGCAGTCCAACCACAGCTCCCCTCACTGCAGAGCAGGCGAGAGCAGACCGCAGTGCATCTGGTGAAGGACATGCACACTCTTGACCATCCACTGAATGACCTGCTCCCTCCAAAAAGAGGTAACTGCACCACCAGGCTCCTGAGAAACAGCCATCAACTGTCCTGCATAACTGCCCAAACGAACCGCCTGTGAAAACGCCACTCTACCCACTGCTATCAGACTGTATAATAACTCTAGCTCTTAAATGGTTCTCCCAAAAATTATATACTGATCAAAAAAATAAAGGGAACACTTAAACAACACAATGTAACTCCAAGTCAATCACACTTCTGTGAAATGAAACTGTCCACTTAGGAAGCAACACTGATTGACCAGAAATTTCACATGCTGTTGTGCAAATGGAATAGACAACAGGTGGAAATTATAGGCAATAAGCAAGACACCCCCAATAAAGGAGTGGTTCAGCAGGTGGTGACCACAGACCACTTCTCAGTTCCTATGCTTCCTGGCTGATGTTTTGGTCACTTTTGAATGCTGGCGGTGCTTTCACTCTAGTGGTAGCATGAGACGGAGTCTACAACCCACACAAGTGGCTCAGGTAGTGCAGCTCATCCAGGATGGCACATCAATGCGAGCTGTGGCAAGAAGGTTTGCTGTGTCTGTCAGCGTAGTGTCCAGAGCATGGAGGCGCTACCAGGAGACAGGCCAGTACACCAGGAGACGTGGAGGAGGTTGTAGGAGGGCAACAACCCAGCAGCAGGACCGCTACCTCCGCCTTTGTGCAAGGAGGAGCAGGCAGAGCACTGCCAGAGCCCTGCAAAATGACCTCCAGCAGGACACAAATGTGCATGTGTCTGCTCAAACGGTCAGAAACAGACTCCATGAGGGTGGTATGAGGGCCCGACGTCCACAGGTGGGGGTTGTGCTTACAGCCCAACACCGTGCAGGACGTTTGGCATTTGCCAGAGAACAACAAGATTGGCAAATTCGCCACTGGCACCCTGTGCTCTTCACAGATGAAAGCAGGTTCACACTGAGCACGTGACAGACGTGACAGAGTCTGGAGACGGCGTGGAGAACATTCTGCTGCCTGCAACATCCTCCAGCTTGACCGGTTTGGCAGTGGGTCAGTCATGGTGTGGGGTGGCATTTCTTTGGGGGGCCGCACAGCCCTCCATGTGCTCGCCAGAGGTAGCCTGACTGCCATTAGGTACCGATATGAGATCCTCAGACCCCTTGTGAGACCATATGCTGGTGCGGTTGGCCCTGGGTTCCCCCTAATGCAAGACAATGCTAGACCTCATGTGGCTGGAGTGTGTCAGCAGTTCCTGCAAGAGGAAGGCATTGATGCTATGGACTGGCCCGCCCGTTCCCCAGACCTGAATCCAATTGAGCACATCTGGGACATCATGTCTCGCTCCATCCACCAATGCCACGTTGCACCACAGACTGTCCAGGAGTTGGCGGATGCTTTAGTCCAGGTCTGGGAGGAGATCCCTCAGGAGACCATCCGCCACCTCATCAGGAGCATGCCCAGGCGTTGTAGGGAGGTCATACAGGCACGTGGAGGCCACACACACTACTGAGCCTCATTTTGACTTGTTTTAAGGACATTACATCAAAGTTGGATCAGCCTGTGGTGTGGTTTTCCACTTTAATTTTGAGTGTGACTCCAAATCCAGACCTCCATGGGTTGATAAATTGGATTTCCATTGATTATTTTTGTGTGATTTTGTTGTCGGCACATTCAACTATGTAAAGAAAAAAGTATTTAATAAGATTATTTCTTTCATTCAGATCTAGGATGTGTTGTTTAAGTGTTCCCTTTATTTTTTTGAGCAATGTATATTTTTTTAAATCCCATTTTAATATTTACATTGCTCAATGAAAAATGTCCTGTAATGTTTTCAATTGTTCAATATTCTATGCATGTCACGTATTATGTATTATGTATTTTAAATTAGTGTTTTGCAATGATTAATAATGTAAATTCTGCATTTCTTCAGTTTCATCTGTGAGCAAGAATAAATCAGCTCAAACTCTTCATTAAGTTCTCTCTCTAGTCGGAATGCTGCTATGACACGATCAAGACTGCTCGGGGCCGGCGAGAGATATGGCTCGGAAAAAGTACCTCAATCCAGGAATGGAATACAGCGGTGTACTCCTAATTATCCCAACTGACAAATTGAGAAGTTTGAAATACTGCTAGTTGTTAATGAATGTTAGTTTTTCGTCAGCATGCTAGGCTAGCTAATCCTTTAGCAGCCCATTGGATTCCATGAAAAGGCGATGCCTAGCGTTGGGGTGAGTAGCTACAGGAAGTGTTGTCGAATCCAATAGGCTACTCCAGTCAATATAGACATTGTTATATGGGGTGATAATTTTTTTTTTTATTTCACCTTTATTTAACCAGGTAGGCAAGTTGAGAACAAGTTCTCATTTACAATTGCGACCTGGCCAAGATAAAGCAAAGAAGTTCGACACATACAACAACACAGAGTTACACATGGAGTAAAACAAACATACAGTCAATAATACAGTAGAAAAATAAGTCTATATACAATGTGAGCAAATGAGGTGAGATAAGGGAGGTAAAGGCAAAAAAGGCCATGGTGGCAAAGTAAATACAATATAGCAAGTAAAACACTGGAATGCTTAAAGCTAGTGAGGGAGATAAGTGTTTCCAGTTTCAGAGATTTTTTTAGTTCGTTCCAGTCATTGGCAGCAGAGAACTGGAAGGAGAGACGGCCAAATGAGGAATTGGCTTTGGGGGTGACCAGAGAGATATACCTGCTGGAGCGCGTGCTACAGGGGGGTGCTGCTATGGTGACCAGTGAGCTGAGATAAGGGGGGACTTTACCTAGCAGCGTCTTGAAGATGACCTGGAGCCAGTGGGTTTGGCGACGAGTATGAAGCGAGGGCCAGCCAACGAGAGCGTACAGGTCGCAGTGGTGGGTAGTATATGGGGCTTTGGTGACAAAACGGATGGCACTGTGATAGACTGCATCCAGTTTATTGAGTAGGGTATTGGAGGCTATTTTGTAAATGACATCGCCGAAGTCGAGGATCGGTAGGATGGTCCGTTTTACGAGGGTATGTTTGGCAGCATGAGTGAAGGATGCTTTGTTGCGAAATAGGAAGCCAATTCTAGATATAAGTTTGGATGGGAGATGTTTGATGTGAGTCTGGAAGGAGAGTTTACAGTCTAACTAGACACCTAGGTATTTGTAGTTGTCCACATATTCTAAGTCAGAACCGTCCAGAGTAGTGATGCTGGACGGGCGGGCAGGTGCGGGCAGCGATCGGTTGAAGAGCATTGCATTTAGTTTTACTTGTATTTAAGAGGAGTTGGAAGCCACGGAAGGAGAGTTGTATGGAATTGAAGCTCGTTTGGAGGGTTGTTAACACAGTGTCCAAAGAAGGGCCAGAAGTATATAGAATGGTATCGTCTGCGTAGAGGTGGATCAGAGACTCACCAGCAGCAAGAGCGACCTCATTGATGTATACAGAGAAAAGAGTTGGCCCAAGAATTGAACCCTGTGGCACCCCCATAGAGACTGCCAGAGGCCCGGACAACAGGCCATCCGATTTGACACATTGAAATCTATCAGAGAAGTAGTTGGAGAACCAGGTGAGGCAATCATTTGAGAAACCAAGGCTATTGAGTCTGCCGATGAGGATGTGGTGATTGACAGAGTAGAAAGCCTTGGCCAGGTCAATGAATACGGCAGCACAGTATTATTTTTTATCGATGGTGGTTACGATATCGTTTAGGACTTTGAGCATGGCTGAGGTGCACCCATGACCAGCTCTGAAACCAGATTCCATAGCGGAGAAGGTGCGGTGGGATTCGAAATGGTCGGTAATCTGTTTGTTGACTTGGCTTTCGAAGACCTTAGAAAGGCAGGGTAGGATAGATATAGGTCTGTAGCAGTTCGGGTCAAGAATGTCCCCCCCTTTGAAGAGGGGGATTACCGCAGCTGCTTTCCAATCTTTGGGAATCTCAGACGACACGAGAGGTTGTACAGGCTAGTAATAGGGGTTGCAACAATTTCGGCAGATAATTTTAGAAAGAAAGAGTCAAGATTGTCTAGCCCGGCTGATTTGTAGGGGTCCAGATTTTGCCGCTTTTTCAGAACATCAGCTGACTGGATTTTGGAGAAGGAGAACTGGGGAAGGCTTGGGCGCATAGCTGTGGGGGGTGCAGTGCTGTTGACCGCGGTAGGGGTAGCCAGGTGGAAAGCATGGCCAGCCGTAGAAAAATGCTTATTGAAATTCTCAATTATAGTGGATTTATCGGTGGTGACAGTTTCCTATCCTCAGTGCAGTGGGCTGCTGGGAGGAGGTGTTCTTATTCTCCATAATAAATAACATTGTCGCTGCTGCAAGTTAGCTAGCTAGTGTTGGCTGTAGCGGAGTTGTCTTGGCGTCTCTCTCTCCCTCAGTCTGCTCGCTCCCATCTCTCTTTCCTGTTCTTCCACAGCTGCAACAATAAAGTACCATCTTCTCCCTCGCATAGCTGGGTTCAGGTTTAAAACGTAGGTTTTTAAAAACCACATGTATTTCAAATATCCGGATATCAGACAAAAATGAATGTTACTATTCGAATAGTAAAAGTATTTCAAACTCCCATCCCTACTTTCTGCATAGGTTATTATATACCTATTTACCTGTTCAATTGTCATTTTAACTAATGATGGACATTGATTATTTTAGAACTTTTATGCCTTAGTAGTTTTGTACAACTGCCACACTGGTGTATAGTATAATAACCCAACAATTTAACCAATTTTAGTATTTTCTTTACTCTGCCTGGTTAAGTCAGTGTGCACCCTCCGAAAAATACTGCTGACAGTTATTTTTTGAAAAAATAATGATAAACGTGAGCTTAAAAATGAAGTTAGGTAATTAATTTAAAATCTTAAGAAAAAAAACAGGGCAAATATGAGGGACGTCTCTGAGGCATGGGTCTTTTCAAACTCCGAAACAATTTTCAGTTGAGCATTTAGCAGTCATGCATGACACAGCATAAAGTAGGCGTTGCAGCCAGTTCCACTGAAATGCATCTAGCGAGGTATCGACTGGGTGGTAATGTTTCAAGCATTATCATGTGTGTCAAATACGTCAGTTTATTGTAGGCTATTTCCAAGATAACTGGGCTGTTATTGTCAATAGACGTTCACTTTCGTTTTCGGCCTTGCGCCATAAGTAACTATTCGAAACTGTATTTATATTTGCTTGTAGGCGTGTTTTCTTTTATGCCCTCTATAAATACAGTTTAATTTAAGATTCATTTTAGTTTCCTGTTTTGTTGATGATAATGATGATGATTAGTCTTTCTGTATGTCATGGTTGGTTGTGGTCATATAAACCAATCATTGAGTCGGACACATCGGCAGGTGTCTCTCCTTCAAGTGTTAGAATCTGTATGGACTTGTTTAAGAATATAACACAACAATGATTTCATGGGGAGAGGATAGTCGTAATGGCTTTGGTTTAGATACGACAAGAACGGATATTAGTTGCGTTAATTTGATACACCTTAAATCTAAAATTCAGGGTCTGTCCGCAGGTAACAGTGTGGTCGCGTTTATCAGAAATAATGGGAGACTAGTGTCTGTCGCACAGATTCAAGAGGACCAAGATGGGAGAAGATTCACAGGGAAACTGAGTAGGTCTAATCTCCTTTCCAATCAATTTTTATAAAATATTTTCTTGAGTTGCCCAATCATATGTTTTATGTGCTTTAGAGAGTGTGAAACGTAAGGAGACGATTCGGGCTCTGAGTTGTGGAGATTCTCATGCTGTTTTACTGTCAGAAGAGGGCCGGGTTCTCTGCTAGGGGACACAACAAGTACAGTATACATTACACAATAGCATATGTGTTGACTTTTGTTAAATATATTGAAATAATCAAGGTCCAGACCGAAGACCCTGAACAGTACATTATTTGAAACAGGTGTGTTAGTGTTGGGTTTAAACAAAAGTCTTCACACTCAGTAGCTCTCTCAGGCTGTAGCTGGAGACTCCTGATTTATCTATTATCAACCTCATTTTTTGGTGGTTTTATGTGAAAAAAATAAAGAAAAGTACAGAAATGTGCTTTTTCTGTCTAAAAACTATTTTAACCAGGATGAGAGAGAACAATGTGACATGTGTTTGAGGGTTATGTGTTGTAAATAATTATAAAAAATAATATATAAGAATAACAATAAAACAAACCCAATTTTCTGTAGACAGACATGCCCCAGCTCCTGTTGATTGCCTGAATCTGAAGAAGACTGTTTTGATTTCATGTGGAGGAGAACATACTGCCGTTCTGACAAAGGTTGTATATCTGTCTGACATAATTACACTTTTCCCTATCATTTGAACTAAATGTTGTTTGGACCATACAATATGTCTACATTTTATGTGTGTTTATTTATATTGGTGTCTCAATGTTCGCTGCAGCCAGCAACTGGAACAAGCTGCAACAAGCACTCAAACTGGACAGTTTTATCTCTTCATTCAAAGACTCAATTATGGACACTCTTACTGACAGTTGTGGCTTCTTTGCATGATGTATTGTTGTCTCTACCTTCTTGCCCTTTGTGCTGTTGTCTGTGCCCAATAATGTTTGTACCATGTTTTGTGCTGCTACCATGTTGCGCTGCTGCCATGTTGTGTTGCTACCATGTTGCTGTCATGTTGTGTTGCTACCATGCTGTGTTGTCATGTGTTGCTGCCATGCTGTGTTGTTGTCTTAGGTCTCTCTTTATGTAGTGTTGTCTCATGTCGTGATGTGTTTTCTCCTATATTTTTATTTAATTAAATTATATTTTTAATCCCAGACCCCGTCCCAGACGGGGGGACCTTTTGGTAGGCTGTCATTGTCAATAACAATTTGTTCTTAACTGACTCGCCTAGTTAAATAATGTTGAAATAAAAAAAGAAATGAAATGTTTTAGTTTTTAGTTCCCTGGAATTTTGCATTGAAACATCCTCATTAACTAGAGGAAAACACTGTATGATAACTGTCTGGGTTGATTTTGTTCTAGGGAGGTGTGGTGTTCACATTTGGCTCAGGCCGCTATGGACAGCTTGGACACAACTGTCTCCGAGATGAACTACGACCTCGAGTGGTGGGGCAACTCTGGGGGTCAATGGTGACCCAGATAGCCTGTGGAAGGTAGGCTACACTTATTACACATGATCTGGAATTGACAAAATGTTTTGACACAACAAAAATTGTGATGTAGAACCTGTTTGGTTATTTTCATCTCAGCATAAGACCTTTTTAGAAGTCATTGTTGATTTGAGAAATGTTTTCTCTGTCCGTTTGCCACATTAGACACCACACATTAGCATTTGTGGGGCCCTCCAATAAGATCTACTAATTTGGGTGCGGAGAGCAAGGGTAGCTGGGAAATGCAGTAAAGATTGATCAGTCTGTGCCCCTACCAGTACAACTGCCAGGTAAAACATTCATTTATGGTATACCATTAGCCAGAGTACACGCATTTTCAGAACAGATCAAACCTGAATAAAAGTCAACTCAACAAATGCTTATTTGACAATACTCAACTAAAATAACATGAAGTAAAACATGAAATAGCATTAACTTGATAATCAACTATTTTTGTCAACATTTCAGACCAGATTGATGACCAGAAAATTGAACACATTTTTGCTGGAGGAAACCATTCCTTTGCATTGTGCACTCTTGGTCAGGTATGGACACAATTTGCTTTGAAACAATGAGTTAGCAAAACAGGACATAGTTTGTCCTTTATACTTAACATTGCTGTGATACGTTTCATCACTTTGTCATCTTCCCAGGAGTCTGAAGAAAGGTCTAACAATCTCAGGTCAAGTGTGGGCAAAGTGACACAACAAACTATAGATGAAGAAATCATTGACAAATGGATCTCAGAATGTGATTCAAAATCATGGAAAAAAGGACAGAAGTAAGTATGATATAAGTAACTATCATTTACTGTTGTTATTTCCTTATTTTGTTTATGTACGATCACATACTGAACTGAAAGATTACTCAAACTTGTATTTGCAGGGAAATCACCAAAATGTTTTCTTCTGCATCATGCTTAAATGGGAGTTTTCTTGATAAAAGGTAACAGTATATAATATTGGTTCAAATGATTGACTTGTGTTTGAAATATTACATTATCAAAGTATACTGATTTAAATATTTAAATATTATACATTTTTTTCTTGCTTTTATTAGTTGTGACAAACATTACCAAACCTCACCAAAACAGTCTGGCCTGGATTCTTCACTCGTCCAAGGCGCATTCCGGAAGCTGGCGAAAAAGGACAAAGTTTTGACTGAGGTATTCTGTCAACATATTTATATAATATACCGGTATACTCGAAACACTGATCTCCCTCACTAGCTTTAAGCACCAGCTGTCAGCGCAGCTCACAGATCACTGCACCTGTACATAGCCCATCTATAATTTAGCCTAAACAACTACCTCTTCCCCTACTGTATTTATTTATATATTTTGCTCCTTTGCACCCCATTATTTCTAGTTCTACTTTGCACTTTCTTCCACTACAAATCTACCATTCCAGTGTTTTACATTTACGTCATCCAGTGTTTTACATTTACGTTTTACTTGCTATATTGTATTTACTTTGCCACCATGGCCTTTTTTGCCTTTACCTCCCTTATCTCACCTCATTTGCTCACATTGTATATAGACTTATTTTTCTACTTTATTATTGACTGTAAGTTTGTTTTACTCCATGTGTAACTCTGTGTTGTTGTATGTGTCGAACTGCTTTGCTTTATCTTGGCCAGGTCGCAATTGTAAATGAGAACTTGTTCTCAACTTGCCAACCTGGTTAAATAAAGGTGAAATAAAAAAATAAAAAATGTAATCTAATTCCTATTTGTCTTTATCTTGCCATATCTGTTCAATAGCACATTGAATTGCTGAAATACTTGTCATTATCATTTGAATGACATACAACACTTTCATTGCACTAGGTTGAAGCTGTTGTCCAGCACACACTGCTTCCCTCCCTGTATGAGGAGCCCATTGGAGTGGAGGGCTTGAGGGTCTACCTGGTTCTCCCTGAGCTCCTGAGGGTCCTTCACAAACAGCACAGAAGGACAGATCTCACCAAAGCCGTTGCTGCTGCTATCCTCAAACTGCACCCCGACAAGCTGCAGGTCCTCGGTAATGTTGCTGTCCATTTAAAATGTTAAGTGTGTCACCCCAAATTCAACTAATCAACAATAACTTTGTCGCAGATCTGTTTATGCTTTAACCAATTAAAGCAACTCTTTACCTTGGTCATTCGTTACCATGCCAAATATGTTGACATAGCATGGCAATGATAGTCAGAGGAGTTGGCTAAAGTGCAAACAAATCTGGATCTGGGTAAATCACAAAGTTCTTGATGATTTGAAATAGGTTTGTTTGTGCTGAGCTAAAACACACGTGCACACCCTGAAGGATTAATTCTATGCCCTCAGTGAATGTTTTGAGAAGAAATTGCATAATTCATCTCTTCTTTAACATGTCCTGTAGTTGACTGGTGGTCCTCACTGAAGCTCTCTGTCGCGACCAAGCACATTAGGATGTGGAAGAAGGCCCTATCGGTGATTCTGACAACTACCCATCTCCGCACCCCTGGCCTCAAACACCTGTTCCAGGTCCTCGACCATCTCCACAGAGTCAGTGTCCATGCATCTCTGCCCTTACAATCAATTTGATAAAGTTGTTGACCATTTTGAACAGGCAACATCCGGTCCCAACATGGTGCCAGGGTCATTTTAATGGAGCCTATGTATTTACTTTATTGCACAAATCAATGAAACCGTAACTGAGAGTTGATGAAATAACATTTTGCTGATACACAATTATATTTTGCTAATACACTTAATTTATTTATAAAGTATTTTCTTGTCATATTAAAGCTCCTTGACTTTTGTATATTATTTAAAAGGCAAACCAAAAGGCTGGTGGGACCCAGATTGTTCCCGACAGTTCTTTTTGTTTGGAGGATACTGAGTTCCATCCCATGTTCCTAGAGGAAGATGTGAAGCTTTGGCGTTCATTGTCAAAGCAGGTAAGAAAAGTAAAGTTATCTAGTCTCAGTCTTGAGGTGTTTGTTTGTTGTTTTGTTAAGATTTAGTGTCAAAGGCTGCATCTCAATAGAAGCTTCCTATGCTTCATCAACAATGATCTGAAAAAACAGACAATGGTGGTTTCCTACTAGAGAATCTGTCTGTCTCTTGAATTTTTTGTTTTATCAGTGCAGACGAATGAAATAAGATGGAGAGGAAGCTACTTTAGGCTTTTGAGATGCATTGTATGTTTTCTTTTACGTCACTTTCAGGATCAGACAACTGCCATCTTTTGTCGTTACCCATTCTTGATGAATCTGCAGAGCAAGATAAAAGTTTTTAACATCAACGCTGCACTCACAAAGGTAATGAATCTTGCTTCTCAATATATAGTATTATAATATACAGCAGATACTATAAATCAGGGTGGCTAAACCCCCTACTAGAGACCAACTGACTGTGTATGCAGGCTTTTGCTCTTGCCCTGCTCTAACACACCTGGTTCTACTAATCAGCTGCTCACCAGGATCTTGATTAGCTGAATCAGGTGTGTTAGAACAGGGCTGGAGCAAAAGCCTGCATTCCAAGTAGCTCTGGAGTGTTGACCATCAATACTGAAGAAACCAACCATATTTCTTAACCTTGTTGATGTGAGAAACTGGTTGAAATTAATACTAGAAAAGCACTAACTGAAGACTTAGTATTGCACTGTATTGCAGAATCCCCCTAACAATCGCCAAAGAAGTGGCATGTGGCCTTTTGACATGTTCCCCGTGGCGGCTCCTGCTCCGTTCTTTGAGCTGAGGCTGAGGAGAGCATCACTCATCGAAGACACTTTCCATCAACTGAGTGTAGCATATCACAGTACCTTCAAGAGGTCCATTGTGGTAAGTCCATATTTTTAAATATGATGAGACAATGTTTTGAACAGAGAAGGGCTATGCCAAAATGTACTGCTTACCTCTCTCAGGTGTATTTCGACGAGGATGCGACGCTGACAGCTGTCTACAAAAGGGACTACTTCCTCCATTTGTTTGATAAGCTGTTGGTTCCCGAATCTGGGATGTTCATGTACAACGACACCAACACGCTGGCCTGGTTCCCTGCAATGGTGAGGCACGTTTAGGGAAGTTACACTTGAATTATGAGGTTTTCTGCTCCTCAACACATTATTTTATTTCTATATCGATAATCATTGTACTTTCAAAAAGCTTCAAATGTGCTGGTAGTGAAACACTATAATTATATGTTCCTGGAGAGGATCTACTACTGTATTACTACTGTATTAGTAGCCTACTGCTGTATTGTAGAAACCACAGTACCTTCCCTTTACTGTATATTAAGCTATCATTTTCCCCAGGTTATCAACAGCATGTCCTATATTTTCACTCATGGCGTATTTCTTGTCTCTTGTCCAACACATCCTTACTAACAGCCTAGAGTGGAGGAGAAGCGTTATTTCCTGTTTGGGGTTCTGTGTGGGATGGCCCTGTACAACAACAACATGGTGCACCTCCCCTTCCCCATGGCCTTCTTCAAGAAGCTGGTGAACATCAAGCCCTCTTTAGAGGACCTGAGAGAGTTTAGCCCCATTGAAGCCGGGTAAGTTCAGACCATAATATATTGTTATCCCTTAGTCAGTAATGTATTACAGTACAGGCAGTTGTATTTGTTATAAGGACACCAAGGACAGATTAAGAAATTGCATCTCAATGCATTTTATTGCATCTCAGGGGCAGGGCACTTGCTCTGTGTGGATAAGCAATTATTCATTATTTGGATAAATAGTTTTTAATTTATGAAAGCATCATGATTTATTGATTGCAGATTTTATAATTGTCACATATTATTTTCAATGCTTTTGAAGGAGTTTGCAGTACATCTTGGATTACCCTGATGATGATGTTGAAAACATGGACATGACTTTCTCAGTATGTATTGCATTCAAACAGTTTGATCGATGAACAAATAAAATCTAACATAATACAGATGTAGGATATTAATTTGATCACTCTTTTGTTGCTGACAATTTTCCTGCACAGCAGGAAATACAAACTTGTAGTGTATTCAAGGTTTTATAAGGCTTCTAAAGTTAGTAATTTACACTTTAAAATGACAGACTTGATTTGCCCATACGAGAAATGTGTCAACCCCTACAAAAAATGTCCATTCATTATAATACACATAATAATTCACATTTCCTGTTGCTGCAGGATTATTTTCCAGCTGTATCATTTTGGCTCAAATTAAGATCTTACATCTGTAGTTAATTGAAGTGAAGTGGTATGAATTACTGAACATAAGATCAATTATATTATTTCAGTGTGTATTTCTTTCCCAGATCACTCCCATCTATTTTTCCATACCCTCAGTCTGAAGTGTTATCATTGTTCATTTACCTCACTATTTTCATTACTTACTATTTTAGGTGATGTGGGGTGACGTAGTGGTGGAACTTGATCCTAAAGAAACTGGAAAACTCGTCACAAGTGCTAACAAGTAAGATTATAGCAATATTTACTACTGACAAAATACAAGGTTTACAAAATGACAAGTTTTTCCATTGCTACAGCTACCAGGATTGGGGTCAATTCCATTTCGGCAATATCATCTCAAATTGAAATATAATTGTATGAATGGAGAAATCATAATGGAAAGTAAATGATGCTTCTCATTCCTTGAATTGACATCAACTGGAATTGACAGCAACCTATACTATCTACAACTCAATGGATATCTGACTCTGTCATTCTTTTGACAGGAAGGAGTTTGTTGACACCTATGTGAACTACATCTTCAACCAGTCAGTAGAGGTGGTGTTTGAAGAGTTCAGGAAAGGCTTCTTCAAGGTGTGTGACATGGATGTGGTGGAGTTCTTCCAGCCAGAGGAACTGAGGGGAGTGATGGTGGGGAAGGAGAACTTCGACTGGGAAACGCTGAAACAGGTCAGAAGCATGTTTTGTTACTACATGACTGAAGCTCAATCACAAATCTACCCCAAGCCAATTGTCTACATCTGAGAGCATTAGACAAGTAAAAACATATAATATATGCAGAAATGTCACCTAGCCTTTCAGAGGGCAAGATGGAGCCTTAAAAACAAGTGTCCTGGGGTTGATTTGGGATTCATGGTGAACATGTTCTGCAACCTAGCTAAAATGTTGTTTTGATACATTGATTTGACAAATGGTTTGAATGTTGTTAAGTGTCTATTGCTTCACCATATTAATTGATGGCATTTCCCCCCCAAACTAGAACACTGTGTAGGAGAGTACCATGCTGGGCATCCCAACATCGTCACATTCTGGGAGGTGTTTGAGGAACTGACAGAGGATCAAAAGAAAGCGTTCCTGTGTAAGTATGGAACATTTTCATTGTAACAGATGAACCAATAACGTAGGCTACTGAGAATAACGTTCTGTTCTGTCATTCACTGCCCTCTCCCTTTTACCACCTTTGCCCCTTCAGTGTTCCTGACTGGCTGTGATCGTGTGCCCATCCTGGGTATGAACCAGATCAGGATGAGGGTCCAAACCCTTCTCAACTCCTCCCAACAGCATTTTCCAGAGGCGCTGACCTGTCACTCTCTGTTGCAGCTGCCCATCTACCCCTCCAAAGAGACACTACAGAGCAGGCTTATAGAGGCTGTTGGCCACAACAGAGGCTTCTGGAATGAATAATGGGTGTATAGTGTTGCTGCTGTATATACTCCTCTCCTGAGTTCATCTTTTCATTGTTCTATAGTTGGGTTTAAGATTTGGATTGTTTTAATGTAGGGTTGTATTTCAAATCCTAACTTGAGATCTGTGTGGTACTATGACATTATCATATTGCATTCATCAAATGTTATTAAAATATTTATAAATCAACAAGTACAGCATGGTTTGTGCCTGCACATTAAACAGATTTTAAAAAATGATAACAACCAAGATACAAGGAAATCCCAAAGTAATTGAAATAATCAAATTGTTAAAAGAAGCATATCAGGTTTTCAGCTGAACACAAGAACTATTCTTTTACAAGACCCACCAAATGGTTCATTACAGAAATCAATGAAAACATAATATCCCTGCAGTTAGGTGGCACACAATAAGACACAGATCATTTGGCACACATCCTTCTCAATCATCCTTCCCCAATTCACAATATAGGGCAGGATTTAACTCAAGGCGCTCTATAGCGCAGCGCACTATAAGATACATTTAAAGGTCATTTACACTTTAGCAGACATGCCAGCATTTACCATGAACGTGATCTCAGTGAACATCGGGAACAAGGCCTTTAAAAGGCGTATTTTCGGTTGTGTAGTGCCTTGACATAAAAATAAAACCTCCAGGCTCATGATTTGAGCACCACTGACCTCGACTTATATTTAGAGTACTACTCAAGTTCATAGCACTTCTAAATGAGTAATTTTCCTTCGTGAACTTGATTCCATTTCCAAAAACACATACATACTGTTCAAATGACGCATACTTAATTCCCTTTGAATAGAGATGCTCATGTGAACAAAGTCATATCGGATTTTAAGACACTATATAGAGGTCATGTTAAAGGTACAGTCACCCGTGATTAAATTACAAACATTCCTCTTTGATTTTTAAAAGATCAGTGCAAAATAGATCACTTCCAGATCAGTGGAGGCTGCTGAGGGGAGGACGGCTCATAATAATGGGTGGAATTGAGTGTTTGATGTATTTCATACCATTCCACTGATTCCGCTCCACCAATTAAGGTGTTACCGACCTCCTGTGTTCCAGATAAATACAGTAAGTGCATTTTTGATCAGCGATCATCATAAGAGATCTTCTTTATGTAACACCGCCCTCTGGTGTTTGTGGTCAGACAACAATGGAGTTAAGGACCGGGGGTGTTTGTGAACTCCACCGTACAGCGCCTGGGGTTGCATGGGTCCCCCTCCAGCTCTAGGGTGGTCACATTGTTGGATGCACGTACAAGGTGAACTGTGGGCCGCGAGCGGGCCAGTAGCGGCCTAGGTTGAAACCATTGATCTGCACCTGGCCCTAGTTATAAAAACAAAACAAAGCGAAAGCATTTTTAAAAAAGGCTAAAAATAACGTACGTGTTCAGGATTCAGTAGTGTCAGGGACCATGAACAAATATGCTGCACCAGGGTATATGAAACTGACGTGGTTTAGTAAACCACGCTTATGTGATGAGGAATCTTGCCTGAGATCTGAAGAGGTGTGTCTAAGGTTAATGCCTAGGCTTTAGCTCAGAGGGCTAACACACCAGTCTTGTCAGGGCACAGAAGACACAGATCAGTTATACTGACCAAAACTATAAACACAACATGCAACAATTTCAACGATTTTACTGAGATACAGTTCATGTCATGAAATCAGTTAATTTTATTCATTATGCCCTAATCTATGTATTTCACATGACTGGTCAGAGATACCTTAAAAATAAGTGTGGGCGTGGATCAGAAAACCAGTCAGTATCTAGTGTAACCACCATTTCCCACATGGGGTACTCTGTTCACAACTCGCGCACACAACGCCATACATGTGATCTGCAGTTGTGAGGCAGGTTGGACATACTGCCAAATTCTCTAAAACAATGTTGGAGGCGGCTTATGGTAGAAATATGAACATTCAATTATCTGGCTACAGCTCTGGTGGACATTCCTGCAGTCAGCATGCCAATTGCACGCTCCTTCAAAATTTGAGACAAAAGTGGCATTGTGTTGTGTGACAAAACTGCACATTTTAGGACAGCTCATAATAATGGAATGGAATGGCATCAAACACATGGAAACCATGTGTTTGATATGTTTGATACCACTCCACTAATCCGCTCCAGCCATTAACATGAGCCTGTCCTCCCCAATTATGGTGTCACCAACCTCCTGTGTTGCGTTTATATTATTGTTCAGTCATAGATGAGCTGGTTAAGAAGCTAAGATTTTTCTACAGAAACAGATCGTTCCTTTCTCTAAGCAGTAGGAAGCAGATTATTCAGTCAACCTTTTTATCTATTCTTGATTATGGTGATATTATTTATCAGCTGCTACTACTAATGCCCTTCGTTTGGTTACAGATGACAGTTTTGATACTCATCACTGCATCCTGTATCAAAAGGTTAATGTATATCTATATATTTGTTTGGGTATAAAGTATATATTTATGTTGTATATACAGGGCACATTTGTAAAAGAGGCCTAGGTCTCAATATGTCCTCCCTGTTAAAATAAAGGTATAAAAATAAAAATATTATAAAAGTTTGGGTTGGCATTGGGCCTAGTGCAGATTTACCAACCCTTGCAATGGTTTTGTTGTTTTACCATGGTACAATAAATAAAAATGTAATGAACAAAGATACAGAGTCAAACTCTGGAAGTTGGACAGATAAGCGTTGTGTAACAATGGCACTGCATAGGGCTACGATATGCATTACATATTTTACCAATCCGATTTGTTTTTTTATCAGAGTAGATGGGAATGAAATAGAATCGACTGAGTTGTTCGACTGAGTCATGAATCACCACATCTCTATCTATAACATTTATGTCTGCAACTGACCGTGGCCCTTTTATCTCCGTCCCAGTTTATGCACTTTATAGACCACTAGAGGGTAACGCGACCAAAGAAATCTCCACCGACAGTATTGCTGCCTTCATCCAATCTTTTTTGACATAAAATACCAACAGGTTCATCAACAGCATGTAAAAAAAAAATCTGTAATATGTCGATGTACACATTTCCTACTTTCACAATTTGCTTCGCAAAACAAGCTTTATTGGGTTATAGATTCATAGCAATAGGCATTCACAAAGACGTGGTTGCACAACTCTGTGTGATCAAACAAGCAAACTAATTATAACAAAGAATACGTTTTGAAATTGTAATACATTTTATCCACAAATTTGATCAATAGGATAATATTTATGGTCAGGGATTTGTTTAAAAATTCTGATGTAGCCTACGTCAGGGGTTTTCAAACCTCTCCTTGGGAACCCCCAGCCATTCCATGTGTTTTACGGGGTATGGTAGTAGGTGCCAGGCGCACCAGTTTGAGTGTGTCAACAACCAAATCAAATCAAATGTATTTGTCACATACACATGGTTAGCAGATGTTAATGCGAGTGTAGCGAACTGCAACGCTGCTGGGTTTTTCACACTCAGCAGTTTCCCATGTATATCAAGAATGGTCCACTACCCAATGACACTCTCTGTCCACATCCCTCATAGGGATGACAGTCATTTCCCCTCACACACATTATACAAGCCAACTATTAAAGAGGTTATACATACTGTATGTCTGGACTGTCAGGTTATGAGCCTTACATCATTCATTCAATGTACTTGCTTATCTCCCCAATGTATGTAAAGTTGTCTCCAGCTGGAGAAGCTTACTACTTTTAATTATCTAATACATTTAATAAGTCAATCATTCCTTCCAATCCCATCTCAATGCATATATGCCAAAGCTGTTCTGTCTAACACTCAGTTTATTGCTTTATTTGTGTAGTAACCTGGTATATTTATGTTTACCAATAGATGGCAGTATTGACTCAAGACGGGGGGTTTCTTTCCGCTATCCGTAGCCGTTTTCTACGTCTGCCTTATATAACTAACCATGCTTGAGAAAGCCTAGTTTACGTCAGGTCGTACCCAGATGCATTAGGGAAAGTTATTCTAAGTAACCATGAAATACTAAAACGTACTTACGTGTCCAGTGTCATCAATCTAAGAAGCCTCTTAAAATACTACATATTTGGTGACTAGGATGACTGCGTTGGATTTGTTTGCCACGAATTCAACGGAGTGTTTGGCGTGTAACGCTGGATGTGGTGAAGATTCTGAAGAATTGATTCCCAGGATACGTGTAGGAAAAAATATTGACTGTGTGAGGCGAGAGAGAATCGGAAAAGATGGCTTTGGAAACAATAGGTTCGCTACCACCATTTGATCCTAAAAATCAGGAATGGGAGGAGTACTGTGAAATAATGGAACATTTCTTTGCTGCTAATAAAATAACTGATGCAGCTATGGAAAGCCATACTCATAAGCGTTGTCTGTGCACAGACATACAGTTTACTGAGAAACATGTTGAGCCCAGATAAGCCAGGAGAAAATACATTCATACATCTAGTCCTTCTATTAAAATATCACTTCAACCCCAAACCCAGTGAAATAGTGCAACGATTCACGCATGAGTTAACCTACCGAATCAATTGGGAACATGTGGCTGAGCTGAGAACTAGCACTGGACTGTAACTATGGGAATACATTATCTCTAATGCCACGCGATCGGCTGTTGTGTGGGATTAATTATGACAGGATACAACTACGCTTGTTAACAGAGCCTAATATCACATTTGAGAATGCACTCAAACTGGCCCAGGCCACAGAGTCCGCGAATAGAAATGCACTGGATTTACAGGCAAGGTGCGCAACTATGTGCCATACAGTAAAGGTGAGTAGCTCTGAGCGCGCTGAATTTCAAAGAGGGGAAAGCCGCGGGGCAGCAGCCAATAATAAATAGACTGTTATAGTTGCAAAGGCAAACACGCAGCGCTTGACTGTAAATTCAAACATGAAAAGTGTTATGCCTGTGGGATAATGGGACACATGCGAGGGCGTGTCGCATTAAGAAAAGCCACCATCTACAGAAAACAGAATACCTCGCCACGCTCAAATCAAGTGATAGAAAATGAAAGTGAGTGCGTAGAAGCAGAGCAAGCGTTCTCACTGTACAGTGTACAGGAGGCGATATGAAAAAGGTGACGCCTTTCATTGTGGAAATTGGATTAAATGGATTTAAGGTACCGTTTGAAATAGACACAGGATGTAGCGTCACACTGATGAACAGGTCCCAATTCAATGAGAAGTGGAAAAAAGTTGAAGTGCCTAAACTGAGAGACACACCCATTAAACTCAGCATACACAGGGGAGAAGATCACTGTGATTGGAGTTGCTGATGTTCAAGTGGAATATCAAGGTTTGCCTCTTGTAGTGGAAGGTACTGGCCCCAGCTTACTAGGGAGAGGGTGGTTGGAGGGGAAAAAATTTAACTGGGATGAAATCAAACATGTTACCACAGAGACATTGTCCCTGCAGCAAGTGCTTTCAAAGCATGAGTGTGTTTTCAAAGAAGAGCTAGGGACATTAAAAGGTGTCCATGCTACCATTCAAGTTGCTGCAGATGCTGCTCCCAAATTATGTAGGCCAAGATCAGTTCCATATGCTATGAAGCCTAAAGTGGATGTGGAAATTGACAGACTCTTAGCAGAGGACAGAATTATTCCTTTCAAGTTCTGAGCTTACCTTTCGGGGTGTCTTTTGCACAAGCTATCTTTCAAAGAACCATGGGAGTTCTGCAGTGGATACCCAAGGTAGCACTTTACCTCTACGGCATTCTTGTCACGAGAGTAACAAAGGAGGAACATCTCAGAAACTTGGGTGAAGTTGGGTCTCCGGCTGAAGAGGAGCAAGTGTACACTGTTAACTGATGAAGTGCATTACCTGGGTCACAAGG
This sequence comes from Salmo salar, assembly GCF_965601325.2. Classification (NCBI taxonomy): domain Eukaryota; kingdom Metazoa; phylum Chordata; class Actinopteri; order Salmoniformes; family Salmonidae; genus Salmo; species Salmo salar. The sequence continues at coordinate 29,362,787 of NC_138294.1, read as the reverse complement.
TGGACGCCAAGGGGTTACCCACTGTAAAAGCTAAAGTGAGGGCTGTCGCGGAAGCTCCAGCTCCGACAAGCGTTACAGAGCTGAAAGCCTATCTAGGCTTACTGATCTATTACAATCGCTTCCTCCCTAACCTCTCTACCCTCTTAGCTCCACTGTATCAACTGTTAAGGAAGGATGTGGCCTGGAAATTGTCAGAAAGACAGGAAGAAGCTTTTGCAAAGTCAAAGGTGTCACTGCAATCAGCAGAAGTGCTGGTGCACTACTCATCTTATCTTGTGATGCCTCATTGTATGGTGTGGGGACGGTTCTGTCACACCGGATGGAGAATGGTGCAGAGAAACCTATCCGGTTCATGTCAAGAACATTGTCGCCAGCGGAGGAAAAAGTACTCCTCATATTCGAAATACAGAGATTCCACAAATACTTATACGGGAGAACAATCACTATTGTGACCAACTATAAGCCTCTGATCTCTCTGTTCCATGAACAAAAGCCAGTACCACAAATGGTCTCTCCAAGAGTTAAACGTTGGGCTGTGTGGCTCAGGGCCCACGACTACAGAATTTACAAGCCAGGTAGATGCCATGGGAATGCTGATGCTCTGAGTAGACTGCCCATTCCAGAAATCATCGCTCAAAAAGGAGAAAATGACCAAGTCTTGATGATCGAAGTGTTGGATGATGCGCCGGTGAACACAGCACAAATCAGGCAATGGACTTCAATAGGATTTGACATTATCACAAGTGCATGAATTTATCCTGAAAGGATGGCCTTCAGTGACACAGCCTCAGATCATTCCTTACTACGTTTGTCACTTGACCTTGACTGTTCGAGATGGGTGTGTTCTGTGGGGTTCAAGAGTAGTTATCCCACCACAAGGGCAGGGTATGCTACCGAAGTTGTTGCACCAGTCGCATCCAGGTATGTTGACAATGAAAGGCATAGCGAGTCATATGTCTGATGGCCAAAGATGGACCAGGATGTGGAAAATTAGGTTTGTCAGAGTAACAGGAAGTCATCCCCCGCCGCGCCATTACATCCATGGGAATGCCCGTAAAAACCACGGACACGACTACATGTGGACTAAAACTGAAGGACCTCGGTATTACTCTGGACCCTGATCTCTCTTTTGACGAACATAAACTCAGCAAAAACAGAAATGCCCCTTTTTCAGGACCCTGTCTTTCAAAGATAATTTGTAAAAATCCAAATAACTTCACAGATCATTGTAAAAGGTTTAAACACTGTTTCCCATGCTTGTTCAATGAACCATTAACAATTAATGAACATGCACCTGTGGAACGGTCGTTAAGACACTAACAGCTTACAGACGGTAGGAAATTAAGGTGACAGTTATGAAAACTTAGGACACTAAAGAGGCCTTCCTACTGACTCTGAAAAACACCAAAAGAAAGATGCCCAGGGTCCCTGCTCATCTGTGTGAACGTGCCTTAGGCATGCTGCAAGGACGCATGAGGACTGCAGATGTGGCCAGGGCAATGAATTGCAATGTCCGTACTGTGAGACGCCTAACACAGCGCTACAGGGCAGACCACGCAGTGGCAGACCACGTGTAACAACACCTGCACAGGATCGGTACATCCGAACATCACACCTGCGGGACAGGTACAGGATAGCAACAACAACTGCCCGAGGAATGCACAATCCCTCCATCAGTGCTCAGACTGTCAGCAATAGGCTGAGAGAGGCTGGACTGAGGGCTCGTAGGCCTGTTGTAAGGCAGGTCCTTACCAGACATTACCGGCAACAACTTCACCTATGGGCACAAACCCACCGTCGCTGGACCAAACAGGACTGGCAAAAAGTGCTCTTCTCTGACGAGTCACGGTTTTGTCTCACCAGGGGTGAGGGTCGGATTCGCGTTTATCGTCGAAGGAATGAGCGTTACACCGAGGCCTGTACTCTGGAGCGGGATCGATTTGGAAGTGGAGGTTCTGTCATGGTCTGGGGCGGTGTGTCACAGGATCATCGGACTGAGCTTGTTGTCATTGCAGGCAATCTCAACACTGTGCGTTACAGGGAAGACATCCTCCTCCCTCATGTGGTGTCCTTCCTGCAGGTTCATCCTGACATGACCCTCCAGCATGACAATGCCACCAGCCATACTGTTCGTTCTGTGCGTGATTTCCTGCAAGACAGGAATGTCAGTGTTCTGCCATGGTCAGCGAAGAGCCCAGATCTCAATCCCATTGACCACATCTGGGACCTGTTGGATCGGAGGGTGAGGACTAGGGCTATTCCCCCAGAAATGTCCGGGAACTTACAGGTGCCTTGGTGGAAGAGTGGGGTAACATCTCACAGCAAGAACTGGCAAATCTAGTGCAGTCCATGAGGAGGAGATGCACTGCAGTACTTATTGCAGCTGGTGGCCACACCAGATACTGACTGTTCAGGGACACATTATTCCATTTCTGTTAGTCACATGTCTGTGGAACTTGTTCAGTTTATGTCTCAGTTGTTGAATCTTGTTATGTTCATACAAATATTTACACATGTTAAGTTTGCTGAAAATAAACGCAGTTGACAGTGAGAGGACATTTCTTTTTTTGCTGAGTTTAGTAGTGATGTCAACCTCAATACATGTTGATGTCATCATCACCAAGAAATTGCATTACAGTTAAAAAGCGACTTTGAGTACCATCATCGATTTCTCTATGCTAGCTACAGTGCCTTGCAAAAGTATTCACCCCCTTGGCTTTTTTCCTATTTTGTTTCATTACAACTTGTAATTTAAATAGATTTTTACTTGGATTTCATGTAATGGACATACACAAAATAGTCCAAATTGGTGAAGTGAAATGAAAAAAATTAGTTGTTTCAAAAAATTCTAAATAATAAAAACGTTAAAGTGGTGCGTGCATATGTATTCACCCCCTTTGCTATGAAGCCTCTAAATAAGATCTGGTGCAACCAATTACCTTCAGAAATCACATAATTAGTTAAATAAAGTCCACCAGTGTCACATGATCTGTCACATGATCTCAGTATATATACACCTGTTCTGAAAGGCCCCAGAGTCTGCAACACCACTAAGCAAGGGGCACCACCAAGCAAGCGGCACTATGAAGACCAAGGAGCAAGCCAAACAGGTCAGCGACAAAGTTGTGGAAATGTACAGATCAGGGTTGGGTTATAAAAAAATATCTGAAACTTTGAACATCCCATGGAGCACCATTAAATCCATTATAAAAAAATGGAAAGAATATGGCACCACAACAAACCTGCCAAGAGAGGGCCACCTACCAAAACTCATGGACCAGGCAAGGAGGGCATTAATCAGAGAGGCAACAAAGAGACTAAAGATAACCCTGAAGGAGTTGCAAAGCTCCATAGCGGAGATTAGAGTATCTGTCCATAGGACCACTTTAAGCCGTACACTCCACAGAGCTGGGCTTTATGGAAGAGTGGCCATAAAAAAGCCATTGCTTAAAGAAAAAAGTAAGCAAACACATTTGGTGTACGCCAAAAGGCGTGTGGGAGACTCCCCAATCATAAGGAAGAAGGTACTCTGGTCAGATGAGACTAAAATGTTGCTTTTTGGCCATCAAGGAAAACGCTATGTCTGGCGCAAACCCAACACCTCGCATCACCCCGAGAACACCATCCCCACAGTGAAGCATGGTGGTGGCAGCATCATGCTTGTGGGATGTTTTTCATTGGCAGGGACTGGGAAACTGGTCAGAATTGAAGGAATGATGGATGGTGCTAAATACAGGGAAATTCTTAAGGGAAGCCTGTTTCACTTTTCCAGAGATTTGAGACTGAGACATAGGTTCACCTTCCAGCAGGACAATGACCCTAAGCATACTGCTAAAGTAACACTCGAGTGGTTTAAGGGGAAACATTTAAATGTCTTGGAATGACCTAGTCAAAGCCCAGGCCTCAGTCCAATTGAGGATCTGTGGTATGACTTAAAAATTGCTGTACATCAGCGGAACCCATCCAACTTGAAGGAGCTGGAGCAGTTTGCCTTGAAGAATGGGCAAAAATCCCATTGGCTAGATGTGCCAAGCTTATAGAGACATATCCCAAGAGACTTGGGGGGGGGGAATAGTTACACACGCTCAAGTTTTTTTTTTTTTTTTTTTTCACAAGAAAAAATATTTTGCATTTTCACAGTGTTGTGTAAATCAAATGATACAAACCCCCCCAAAAATCAATTTTAATTCCAGGTTGTAAGGCAACAAAATAGGAAAAATGCCAGGGGGGTGAATACTTTCGCAAGCCACTGTATGCTACCAGTTATATGAATGTGAGTTAGCATTTAGCAGTCACTTCTTCGAAACCTGAAAAGGGACCACTTCTAAATGTTATGCCGTGAAAACAGACAAATATATCCAAATCAAACTTTAGTAAGCACATTCTGGGCATGTTACAATACCTCAAAATGACGATTTGACAAATATCGATTTTGTTAAAACAGATTTGTTGAATGTGCGTCCTTCTATCCCCCACGGTCTGCGTTCCATTGACTTCATTACTGCCTCTATTAGCATTCAACACTTTAGTTTATCAGAGATGATCAGTCTTGGTGATCAGGGAGATAGAGATACAACCACAAGAACAGAGAGGCTACTGCCAAGCCATTGAGTAGAGGAGCCTTTGGGGATGATTGATGGAGGACTCGTACTTGTAGGAGATCTGGTGAGACAAACAGACAAAGACAGACGTTCATTCTCCAAAGAATAAGGTAGACATTTTAAAACCACTTGACTCTTGTTTCGTCTAAACCTATTTGGTAGTCTAATGTTGTCATATCTTTTCGCTTACATAACCTGGCCTCACCTGGGGAAGAGGTAACAGTCGCGGATGCTGTCAATGCTGTGAGTCCTTGAACTTGTCATACGATCTCTCTGTACTCGTGATCTTCATTGCTTACATTCTTTACTCAGTAGCCCTCTTTGTGGTAGCAGTCCAATACAACCCATTAATATATTACTGGTATTCTAGGCTACCGCTATTTAGTCTGAAATTACAATGTACTAAATAGTACCTTCTAGTGCTATATTGTTAATTTGTGAGCAGATACTTTAGCAGAATATTTCCTTAAGTGTATACCTTGATTGCATGACACATTAGTATTGTTTTTTAATGAAGTTGCCACTAGCCTATTTAATTTCCTTGTTTGAGGTAGTTTTTTTCTGTGCTCGATAGAGAGAACTTTAGGCTATTGCATCGATTTGTAAATGACCATAAGAAATTGAATATCCAAATAATAATTTGCTAGATTTTCACTCTCACCTTCTGAACTTGTTTAACAGTCCGTTGAATTGTCTCACTCCCTTAGAGGTCTGTAGCATAAGAGTAAACACTTCCTGTTACTATCTAGATACTGTACATCATCTCTTTCTTTCTCTCTCACACACGCACACACACACTTTGTCTTGCAATCTAGAGCCATAATCTTTACGCTTAATTCTATGCAAAAAAAAAGGTTTATTTTTCTGCTAGGGATGTGCAGTTATTCGAATATCCGAACGAACGTTAGTATTTGAATACTTGTGAGTTTTCATTTTTTCGACAACATAAAAAATATACAGGCGTCTTTTTAACTTTTCAAAACTTTTTCTAAATTAAATTAAAATATCCATGTTACATACCCGGATATGCCATGACATTTCAAATTATACATTTAATAATGTAGTTTTTATGAAGTGCACGTGCGCCCCCCCCAAAAAAGACCAGTAGCCAACCAGAAGCCTTCAGGTGTGTAGCTTGTTGTTTGTGTTGGCCAATCAAAGTGGCTCAATGTCAAGCAAGTGGCGTGAGAGTTCACTGATGCAATGCAAGTTGGAAAAAAATACAGAGTCCATGCCCTGACGAATTGAGGCTGTTCTGAGGAAAAAAGGGGGTGAACAAGTTGAAACCGTAATTCCCAGAACAGTGTAAGTTACGTCAATTATACCAGGACCTCTGCATACTGATATTTGCACCACAGTTGTAAGGCAGGCTTGACCTCAACTCTTCTTTGCAGAAACCACCATGTGCTTCAATGAGACAACACTCAAATGAATTGTTCTTCAATTCTGGTCCAAGTCACACAGTGTGCAGGTTTTAGTTCCAGTCCAGTACTAAAACATCTGATTCAACGAATCAAGGGCTTTATGATCGGTTGGTTAGTTGTATCCAGTGAGCTGGTGCTGGGCTGGAACAAAAGCCTGCACAACATGCAGGTTCCAGGATAAGGATGAAATATTAGTGAAAACATGTGTGGCTTCAGCTGTGATTGAGTCAGTGCAAACACCTTGTAACTAAGACCTAAAGGCTAGTGCTACAGGTGATTTTGAGCATGTCTTGAGCTTGGAGAAAGGGCACTCTCTGTCCACATCCCTCATAGGTATGACAGTCATTTCCCCTCACACATATTACACAACCTAAATAATACGAGGTCACACTGTTTGTCTGGACTGTCAGGTTATGAGCCTTACATCATTAATTCAACGTACATGCTTATCACCCCACTGTATGTAAAGTTGTCTACAGCTAGAGAAAATTACTACTTTGAACTATTTAATATATTTAATACATCAATCACTCCTTCCCACCCCATCTCAATGCATATATACCAAAGGTGGACTATCCAACACTCAAAAATACTCATCTTATTGCTTTATTTGATATCAAAACAAGAGGAACATTTAATTACATCTATGAAAACTGGACACCACTCACACTCAATTGTGATACAAAAATATTTGCTAAATGCATACCATATTGTTTAAAACGTCTTATCTAATATTATCAATTCACCATAATCTTATGTTTGACAAAAACAATAAAATGCAAAGAAATACATTTTAAGAGAATATCATTATGCTGAGGGATTTGACAGGTTTGCACTTTGTCACATTTGATGAATGTGTCTGTGTGCATTGATATTACATACATGCAATTTTGTGTGTGCGTGTGCGTGACCTTTTCAATAGACGTGGTAAAGAGGTTCATGGAACTCGACCAAAACAATGGAAACGCATGGGGGAAAGATGCCTCATTGCCCACTAGCAAAATTAGCCTACATTTAGGCTATTGTTTATGTGTGTTTCACACTATGTTGAGGTAAAAATCAGAGTATAATGCTGGAATGGATGTCAACCCGAATACATGTTGATGTCATCATCACCAAGAAACTGCATTACAGTTAAAACCGACTTTGACTACCACCATCGATTTCTATATGCTAGCTATGCTACCAGTCTATATGAATGGGAGTTAGCCTTTAGCAGTCACTTCTTCCAAACCTGAAAAGGGACTATTTCTAAATGTTATGCTGACAAAACAGACAAATATATCCAAATAAGACTTTAGTAACCACATTCTGGGCATGTTACAATACCTAAAAAAAAATGACGATTTGACAAATATCTATTTTGTTAGATCAGATTTCTTGAATGTGCATCCTTCTATCCCCCACGGTCTGCGTTCCATTGACTTCATTACCGCATCTATTAGCATTCAACACTTTAGTTTATCAGAGATGATCAGTCCTGGTGATCAGGGAGATAGAGAGAGATACAACCACAAGAACAGAGAGGCTACTGCCAAGCCATTGAGTAGAGGAGCCTTTGGGGGTGATTGATGGAGGACTCGTACTTGTAGGAGATCTGGTGAGACAAACAGACAAAGACAGATGTTCATTCTCCAAAGAATAAGGTAGACATTTTAAAACCACTTGACTCTTGTGTCGTCTACACCTATATGGTAGTCTAATGTTGTCATATCTTTTCGCTTACATAACCTGGCCTCACCTGGGGAAGAGGTAACAGTCGCGGATGCTGTCAATGCTGTGAGTCCTTGAACTTGTCAAAACGATCTCTCTGTACTCGTGATCTTTATTTATTACATTCTTTACCTCAGCCACCCTAAACACCTCTGCTGGGGATATCAGCTGATCAATGCTGTCTGAGAAGCAAGTGTACTCATCAATGTTGACTACAGTGCAGGAAGTGATGTTGAAAAGGATCCCATTATCTGTAGCAGATTCCTCCGAATCAGAACGTTTGGCCTTGGTTGTAGTAAACCTCCCAAATCGCACTTCTGACCCTACTTGTACCTCATACTCTTTGCTTGTGCCATAAAACACAGTTTGGCACTTCTCTGTCTTCAGAAGCCTCATGGCATCCATTAGAAGGAAGTGGAGGGATTTGAACCGGAACTCTCTGTTATAGACATTGACATTCCCACCCTGAGTCTCCACTGCATTGTTGAAAATCTTTCTGAACACGTTTCCCCCATGTCCATAAGCCACCAATGCAGCCGTGTGTTGCTTGATGCCTCCCGGTATTAACTTCGGACACTGCTTTGCCCGCCAGGCAGAACTATACTCTATACTGCCTTTCAGTTCTTCTTCCAGCAGACCCCCTTCCACAACCTTCTTCAGCATCTGCACCCGACATCGAGTGTACTGGTCATCCACGGCATTAGGAACCATGTCCATTACCTTTGCCTGAGTCACCTGTAATAGTAAAGAGAATTGTTACCCTTTTTAATACAGGTAGTGTCACAGTGTAACAATGTATAGGCACTCAACATTTTATGACAATACAATTCTAATTTGCCAAGTTCAAATTCAAGCATTTGCCAAATTAAGTACATCAAGGTCAGTTTCCCAGAGTAAGGCTAGTCCTTGACAAAAAAACATGCTCAATGGAGAGTCCAGGAATAGGCTCACTCTGGATCTGGGAAACTGGCCCAGAAGTCTATCCTTACAGTATGTCTGGTTCAATCAGTGGTGTAAAGTACTTAAGTAGTACTTTAAAGTATTTTTTACTTAAGTACAGATACCCCAAAAAACGACTTTACTATTTATTGTTTTGACAACTTTTACTTCACTATATTCCTATAGAAAATATTGTACTTTTTACTCCATAGATTTTCCCTGACAAACAAAAGTACATTTTGAATGCTTAGCAGGACAGGAAAATTGTGAAATTCACACACTTATCAAGAGAACATGTGGTCATCCCTACTGCCTATGGTCAGGCGGACTCACTAAACACAAATGCATCTTTTGCAAATGTCTGAGTGTTGGAGTGTGCCCCTGACTATACGTACATTTTAAAACAAGAAAATGGCGCTGTCTGTTTTGCTTAATATAAGGAATTTTTTTGACTTTTGATACTTAAGTATATTTTAGCAATTACATTTACTTTTGATACTTAAGTATATTTAAAGCCAAATACTTTTAGACTTTTACTCAAGTAGTATTTTACTGGTTGACTGTCACTTTTACTTGAGTAACTTTCTATTAAGGTACACTACTGTTCAAAAGTTTGAGGTCACTTAGGAATGTCCTTGTTTTTAAAAGAAAAGCACCTTTTCTGTCCATTAAAATAACATCAAATTGATCAGAAATGCAGTGTAGACATTGTTAATGTTGTAAATGACTATTGTAGCTCGAAACAGCTGATTTTTTACGGAAAATCTACAGTTGAAGTCGGAAGTTTACATACACCTTAGCCAAATACATTTAAACTCAGTGTCTCACAATGCTTGACATTTAATCCTAGTAAAAATTCCCTGTCTTAGGTCAGTTAGGATCACCACTTTATTTTAAGAATGTGAAATGTCAGAATAATAGTAGAGAGAATGATTTATTTCAGCTTTCATTTATTTCATCACATTCCCAGTGGGTCAGAAGTTCACATAGACTCAATTAGTATTCGGTAGCATTGCCTTTAAATTGTTTAACTTGGGTCAAATGTTTTGGGTAGCCTTCCACAAGCTTCCCACAATAAGTTGGGTGAATTTTGGCCCATTCCTCCTGACAGAGCTGGTGTAACTGAGTCAGGTTTGTAGGCCTCCTTGCTCGCACAAGCTTTTTCAGTTCTGCCCACAAATTATGTATAGGATTGAGGTCAGGGCTTTGTGATCGCCACTCCGATACCTTGACTTTCTTGTCCTTAAGCCATTTTGCCACAACTTTGGAAGTATGCTTGGGGTCATTGTCCATTTGGAAGACCCATTTGCGACCAAGCTTTAACTTACTGATGTCTTGAGATGTTGCTTCAATATATCCATATAATGTTCCTTCCTCATGATGCAATCTATTTTGTGAAGTGCACCAGTCCATCCTGAAGCAAAGCACCCCCACAACATGATGCTGCCACCCCCGTGCTTCACGGTTGGGATGGTGTTCTTCGGCTTGCAAGCCTCGCCTTTTTCCTCCAAACATAACGATGGTCATTATGGCCAAACAGTTTGATTTTTGTTTCATCAGACCAGAGGACATTTCTCCAAAAAGTACGATCTTTGTCCCTATGTGCAGTTGCAAACTGTAGTCTGGCTTTTTTTATGGCGGTTTTGGAGCAGTGGCTTCTTCCTTGCTGAGCGGCATTTCAGGTTATGTCGATATAGGACTCGTTTTACTGTGGATATTGATACTTTTTTTTACCTGTTTCCTCCAGCATCTTCACAAGGTCCTTTGCTGTTGTTCTGGGATTGATTTGCACTTCTCGCACCAAAGTACGTTCATCTCTAGGAGACAGAACGCGTCTCCTTCCTGAGCGGTATTATATTTACATTACATTTAAGTCATTTAGCAGACGCTCTTATCCAGAGCGACTTACAAATTGGTGCATTCACCTTATGATATCCAGTGGAACAACCACTTTACAATAGTGCATCTAAATCTTTTAAGGGGGGGGGGGGGGGGGGGTTTAGAAGGATTACTTTATCCTATCCTAGGTATTCCTTAAAGAGGTGGGGTTTCAGGTGTCTCCGGAAGGTGGTGATTGACTCCGCTGTCCTGGCGTCGTGAGGGAGCTTGTTCCACCATTGGGGTGCCAGAGCAGCGAACAGTTTTGACTGGGCTGAGCGGGAACTGTGCTTCCTCAGAGGTAGGGGGGCCAGCAGGCCAGAGGTGGATGAACGCAGTGCCCTTGTTTGGGTGTAGGGCCTGATCAGAGCCTGAAGGTATGGAGGTGCCGTTCCCTTCACAGCTCCGTAGGCAATCACCATGGTCTTGTAGCGGATGCGAGCTTCAACTGGAAGCCAGTGGAGAGAGCGGAGGAGCGGGGTGACGTGAGAGAACTTGGGAAGGTTGAACACCAGACGGGCTGCGGCGTTCTGGATGAGTTGTAGGGGTTTAATGGCACAGGCAGGGAGCCCAGCCAACAGCGAGTTGCAGTAATCCAGACGGTATGATGGCTGCGTGGTCACATGGTATTTATACTTGCGTACTATTGTTTGTACAGATGAACGTGGTACCTTCAGGCGTTTGAAAATTGCTCCCAAGGATGAACCAGACTTGTGGACGTCTACAATTGTTTTTCTGAGGTCTTGGCTGACTTCTTTTGATTTTCCCATGATGTCAAGCAAAGAGGCACTGAGTTTGAAGGTAGGCCTTGAAGTACATCCCTAGGTACACCTGCAATTGACTCAAATGATGTCAATTTGCCAATCAGAAGCTTCTAAAGGCATGACATAATTTTCTGGAATTTTCCAAGCCGTTTAAAGGCAGTCAACTTAGTGTATGTAAACTCCTGACCCACTGCAATTGTGATACACTGAGTTATAAGAAAATAATCTGTCTGTAAACAATTGTTGGAAAAATGACTTGTGTCAAGCACAAAGTAGATGTCCTAACCGACTTGCCAAAACTATAGTTTGTTAACAAGAAATTTGTGGAGTGGTTGAAAAACCAGTTTTAATGACTCCGACCTAAGTGTATGTAAACTTCCAACTTCGACTGTACATAGGCATACAGAGGCCCATTATCAGCAACCATCACTCCTGTGTTCCAATGGCACGTTGTGTTAGCTAATCCAAGTTTATCATTTTAAAAGGCTAATTGATCATTAGAAAACCCTTTTGCAATTTTGTTAGCACAGCTGAATGCTGATTAAAAAAGCAATAAGACTGGCCTTCTTTAGACTAGTTGAGTATCTGGAGCATCAGCATTTGTGGGTTCGATTACAAGCTCAAAATGGCCAGAAACAAAGAACTTTCTTCTGAAATTAAGGCAATTTCATGCGAGAAATTGCCAAGAAACTGAAGATCTTGTACAACGCTGTGTACTACTCCCTTCACAGAACAGCGCAAACTGGCCCTAACCAGAATAGAAAGAGGTATGTGATGCCCCGGTGCACAACTGAGCAAGAGGACAAGTACATTACTGTCTAGTTTGAGAAACAGATGCCTCTCAAGTTCTCAACTGGCAGCTTCATTAAATAGTACCCGCAAAACACCAGTCTCAACGTCAACAGTGAAGAGGCGACACCGGGATGCTGGCCTTCTAGGCAGAGTTGCAAAGAAAAAGCCATATCTCAGACTGGCCAATAAAAAGAAAAGATGGGCAAAAGAACACAGACACGGGACAGAGGAAGATTGGAAAAACAGTGTTATGGACATACAAATCTAACTTTGAGGTGTTCGGATCACAAAGAAGAACATTCGTGAGACTCCGAAAAAAATGAAAAGATGCTGGAGAAGTGCTTGACGCTATCTGTCAAGCATGGTGGAGGCAATGTGATGGTCTGGGGGTGCTTTGGTAGTGGTAAAGTGGGAGATTTGTACAGGGTAAAGGGGATCTTGAAGAAGGAAGGCTATCACTCCATTTTGCAATGCCATGCCATACCCTGTGGACGGCACTTAATTGGAGCCAATTTCCTCCTACAACAGGACAATGACCCAAAGCACAGCTCCAAACTATGCAAGAACTATGTAGGGAAGAAGCAATCAGCTGGTATTGTGTCTATAATGGAGTGGCCAGCACAGTCACCGGATCTCAACCCTATTGAACTATTGTGGGAGCAGCTTGACCGTATGGTAACGTAAGAAGTGCCCATCAAGCCAATCCAACTTGTGGGAGGTCCTTGAGGAAGCATGGGGTGAAATCTCTTCAGATTATCTCAACAAATTGACAAATACAGTTTTGTAAGGCTTTGTCTGCAAGGCTGTAAGTGCTGCAAATGGAGGATTCTTTGACAAAAGCAAAGTTTGAAGGACACAATTATTATTTCAATTAAAAATCATTATTTATAACCTTGTCAACGTCTTGACTATATTACCTATTCATTTTGCAACTAATGTCATGTATGTTTTCATGGAAAACAAGGACATTTCTAAGTGACCCCTAACGTTTGAACGGTAGTGTATCTATACTTTTACTCAAGTATGACAATTGGGTACTTTTTCAACATCTGGGTTCAATCAATTCAATCTTATGACAAAAAAAAATGTGTTTGGCCAAAACTCTTACCCTGTGCGAGAGCGCAGCAAAGAGGATCAATATGAATATCTTCTCTCTCTGGCACTGCATTTTCTCAGCAACGGCTGCCTTGTGTGTTCTGGTGACCAATGAATGAGGGATTGAGAGGAGATGGGACAGATCTGAGATGAGAAACAAAATGCAATTGAGAGTAAATTACATTGTGAGGTTATAAATCGCAAACAATAATCTTAAACTTACACAGACACAATTTTACTGTATGTTTTACAACTTTTAGGGGTCTTTCATCACAAAATGTCCAGGCAATGTTTAACTACACAACTACTGCCCCTTCTCACAGGTATTATTCTGAAAGTTGACGCATCTACTACATAGATATTTTCAGTGTGGTATGTTCCCTAGACTCAAGTGTAAGTAGCCTACAGTTGTTTTAGTTGAGTAACTTCTACTATTAACGACTCAAACTATAGGCCTACTGTTATAAAAGGCCCTGAAACCTAACAAGCATAACATGGGACAATCAAAATAATACATGAAAGATAAGATTTGGACACATAGCTTCAGAGTCATGTGGTGATCTAAATGTAATGAACAAACAGAGAGTCAGACTCTGGAAGTTGGACAGATAAGCGTTGTGTAACAATGGCACTGCATAGGGCTACACTATGCAATAGACATTTTACTAATCAGTTTTGGTTTTTATCAGAGTAGATGGGAATGAAATAGAATCGACTGAGTTGTTCAACTGAGTCATGAATCGAGGCATCTCTATCTATGACACAGTCGGCCATTGATACCTTAATTGGGGAGCTCATAGTAATGGCTGGAACGGAATTAATGGAATGCTATCGAACACATCAAATACATGTTTTAATGCGTTTGATACCATTCCATTCACCGCATTCCAGCCATTATTATGAGCCGTCCTCCCCTCAGCAGCTTCCTGTGATGCTATGGCATTTCTGTCTGCAACGTTCCACATTTGCATACTGATCGTGGCCTGGTATGTAGCCCTTTAATACTCCAGGGTTTCACAAACTTGGTCCACGGACCCCCAACCATGTAACATTGTTGCATACCTGGATATGCCATTAAATTTCAAATGATGAATTTAATAAAAGTTCAATTCTTTAATGTAGTTTCTATGAAGTGCACGTGCACCCCATAAAAAGACCAGTAGCCAACCAGAACCTTCAGGTGTGTAGCTTGTTGTTTATGTTGGCCAATCAAAGTGGCAAAGAGGCTCAATGTCAAGCAAGTGGAGTGAGAGTTCACTGATGCAATGCAAGTTGGAAAAAAACATGGAAATAAAAGTTAACGAAATGAGAAGGAGTAGGCTACAATGAGTAGGCTGTTGTTTTATCTGAATTGGTTTGGGGAGAAAGCGCAGCATGTGGCCTCAATTACAGATGCCTTCAGAAAGGTTGACTTTTTCCAAATGTTGTTGTGTTACAGCCTGCATTTAAAATGTATTAAGTTGAGATTGTTGGTCACTAGCCTACACACAATAACCCACGATGGCAAAATGGAATTGTGTTTTTTGATTTAAAAAAAATATATAACTATACGAAATTAAAATAAATATTCAACCCTTTTGTTATGGCATGCCTAAATAAGTTCAGAGTTAAAAATGTCCTTAACAAGTCATATAATAAGTTACATGGACTTTCTCTGTGTGCAATAATAGTGTTTTACCTTCAGGCTCTGATCAGGCCCTACACCCAAACAAGGGCACTCCGTTCATCCACCTCTGGCCTGCTCGCCTCCCTACCTCTGAGGAAGCACAGTTCCCGCTCAGCCCAGTCAAAACTGTTCACTGCTCTGGCACCCCAATGGTGGAACAAGCTCCCTCACGACGCCAGGACAGCGGAGTCAATCACCACCTTCCGGAGACACCTGAAACCCCACCTCTTCAAGGAATACCTGGGATAGGATAAAGTAATCCTTCTAACCCCCCCCTTAAAAGATTTAGATGCACTATTGTAAAGTGGTTGTTCCACTGGATATTATAAGGTGAATGCACCAATTTGTAAGTCGCTCTGGATAAGAGCGTCTGCTAAATGACTTAAATGTAAATGTAAATGTTTAACATGATTTTTGAATGACTACCTCATCGCTGTATCCCACACATACAATTATCCCTCAGTTGAGCAGGAAAGTTCAAACACAGATTCAACCACAAAGCAGGGATGCAAACTGGTGAGGTCCCAAAAAGGTGACACTTTTTTTGTTGTTGCATTGAAACACGCAAAAAAATCCCTGCTAGGGGGAAATGCAGGTTTTAACTAAATAAACAACAAAAATTATGATCTACATGATCAGTCTCTGTGTGTAAAATAAAAAGTGGTTAATGTGAACCTAACTCACAGTTAAAAAAATGTAAAGAAAGCAATCCAATGTTATTTGTTGCCTAGACTTTACTGCAAATGACACTTGAAAGAAAACGCATTAATATTGCAGTTAGCTATGACAGCCTTTATAATATAAAGCTTGTGACCACACATAAATGTTGCACTTGGGGGAAAAAACATCTTAAAATAGAAATAGAATGAAACAAACAGGCATTCTATGTTTGCTCTATTATAGTGGCTCCTATAGACATCAATCAAATGCACAAGGCTACATGTGCGCAAAAATAAAGTTCAGAGTAAAAAAAAGTATTAGAAGGGTGGGGAGAATTCTGGCAGGGAGATTTTTGGCACAACGGCCAGGAGTCGTATACCAGTTAATACTACAGCGAATTGGTTAGGTTACTAATGTTAGCTCACACGATGTTAGCTGTCTGCCTTTATTAGCAAGCTCATTTTCACACCATAAACTCAATTATTTATCAGATAAGTTGGCTAATGTTGATCAACATAAATTGGCTAATGTTGCCCAACATTTCTCTAGCTAGCTAACGGGTCCAGCTAGCAAGATGCTTAACAGTGCTAATAGTTGTTCACCACACTTTCTCCCTCACCTCAAACTTTCCAAAAGCCAGTCGTTTTTCGGTTACAGCTCATGAAGTACGCTTCATCACCTTCTCACCCCGGTCTCCGTGGTCAGGCTTCTCACCTAAAGTTGCCTCTTCGTTATCGTTCAGGGGACGCGCTGCTGTAACTGACAAGCTGACTTTCCAGAGGCGCGCTGACGCTGTAAGTAGTAATTTGGTTGTCTCCTCTTTCTTCAGTAGCGTGCTGCGCTGCATTCTGCTGTTATGTAACGATTGGCTGAGCCTTCGTCAGTAGTGATCCAAACCCACACCCAAACCGTTCTCATCGGATCTACACGAATTACGTAGGGCACCTATTTTGGTTTAAAAACGGCGAATTTCGCCGAAAAGTGACTAGTTTGCATCCCTGACAAAGACCAGTGAGATTTTCCAATGTCTTGCAAAGAAGGGCATCTATTGGTAGATAGGTAAAAAATAAAAAGAAGCGGACAATTAATATCCGTTTGAGCATTGTGAAGTAATTAATTACACTTTGGATGGTGTATCCATACAACCAGTCACTACAAAGATACAGGCGTCCTTCCTAACTCAGTTGCCGTAGAAGGAAGGAAACCACTCAGGGATTTCAGCATGAGGCTTTAAAACAGTTATATAGTTTAATGGATGTGATAGGAGGAAACTGAGGATGGATCAACAACATTGTAGTTACTCCACAATACTAAACTAATTGGCAGAGTGAAAAGAAAGAAGCCTGTACCGAATAAAAAATATTCCAAAACATGGATCCTGTTTTCAACAAAGCACTAAAGTAATACTGCAAAAAATGTGGCAAAGCAATTACATTTTTGTCCTGAACACAAAGAGTTATGTTTGGGAAACATCCAATACAACACAAGTACCACTATCCATCTTTTAATGTTATGGGTATGCTTGTAATCATTAAGGACTGGGGAGTTTTTCAGGATTAAAAAGAATCGGAATGGAGCTAAGCAAAGGCAAAATCCTAGAGGAAAACCTGGTTCAGTCTGCTTTCCACCAGACACTGGGAGATGAATTCACCTTTCAGCAGGACATTAAGCTAAAACATAAGGCCAAATCTACACTTGAGTTGCTTACCAAGAAGATAGTGAATTTTCCTGAGTGGGCGAGTTACAGTTTTGACTTAAATCTACTTGAAAATCTATGGCAAGACCATAAAATGGTTTTCTAGCAACGACCAACCACCAATTTGACAGAGCTTGAAGAATTTTGAAAAGAATAATGGACAAATGCTCTTAGAGACTTACCCAGACACACAGCTGTAATCGCTGCCAAAGTTGACTCTACAAAGTATTGACTCAGGGGTGTGAATACTTATGTAAATACAACATATTTGTATTTCATTTTCAATAAATGTGCAATAAAATTCTAAAAACATATTTTCACTATGGCATTATGGGGTATTGTGTGTAGATGGTTGAGAGAAAACAAATATTTAATACATTTTGAATTCAGGCTGTAAAACAACAAAATGTTAAGTCAAGAGATATGAATACTTTCTGAAGGTATTGTAGCCTAGCCAGAATCTGACTGGACGTCATTCCTTGGAAAAATCCAGGAGAGCTTCATCAACAACAAAAAAACGAATGCCAAAAGTTTTATCTGAGTGCACAAATCAGTATGCCTACCTACCAAAGTCCAGCACTACTACCGCCCTTGTGAAAGCCACACACACTCCTGGCTGACAGCTACAGACTCCAAAAAAACAACAATGGTGAGGGTGTTACTTGCTGATATGTCCAAAGCCATTGATCGAATAGATCACGCAAAGCTCCTGCAACATCTGTCTGACATTGAACTGTGTCCAAGGTTACTAGCCTGGCTCCACAGCTACACCACAGGAAGAATGCAGAGGGTGATGGCAAATGGCACTTTTAGCCCTTGGTCAGAGGTCACCTCTGGTGTGCCACAGGGGGTGTGGTTGCACCATATCTGTTTCTCCTTCACATGTCCACCTGAAAAGTTGTCTTCAGTGACACTCTGGACACTGGACAATGTAGGGCTGTCCCGAGCGATACCATTAACCAGCATCAAAGAGGACATTTCCATGGGCTTGGAGGCAAAGCAGCTGGAAGAGTGGGCCACATCCAACAACATGCTCCTGAATGGGAAAAAGTCCATGGAAATTCGAACATGTTATTTCTAGAGACCACAACCCTCACCACTAATCCTAGAAGGACAGGAAGTACCAGTGGTAACAACAACTAAGTATCTTGGTTTTCATCTAGAATCTAACTTCAGTGGTGACACACATGTGGAGCAGTCAGTGAGGAAGGCCTCAAAATGCCTGCACTTTGTGAATGGTCATGCCAGAATTGGCCTACCGACTGAAGATCTGGTCACAGTCTATACTATACTGCTTAGACCTTGTCTGGAATACGGTGGAGTGATGTTAGTTGGATGCAGTAAAAAGCAGCAGGCCCAACTGGACAGGGTGCAGAGGAGGGCCTTGAGGACCATCTCCAGAGTTGGAGCAGTCCAACCACAGGGCAGGCGAGAGCAGACTGCAGTGCATCTGGTGAAAGACATGCACACTCTTGACCATCCACTGAATGACCTGCTCCCTCCAAAAAGAGGTAACTGCACCACCAGGCTCCTGAGAAAATGCCATCAACTGTCCTGCATAACTGCCCAAACGAACCGCCTGTGAAAACGCCACTCTACCCACTGCTACCAGACTGTATAATAACGCTAGCTCTTAAAAAAACAGGGCAAATATGAGGGACGTCTCTGAGGCATGGGTCTTTTCAAACTCCGAAACAATTTTCAGTTGAGCATTTAGCAGTCATGCATGACACAGCATAAAGTAGCCGTTGCAGCCAGTTCCACTGAAATGCATCTAGCGAGGTATCGACTGGCTGGTAATGTTTCAAGCATTATCAAGTGTGTCAAATACGTCAGTTTATTGTAGGCTATTTCCAAGATAACTGGGCTGTTATTGTCAATAGACGTTCACTTTCGTTTTCGGCCTTGCGCCATAAGTAACTATTCGAAACTGTATTTATATTTGCTTGTAGGCATGTTTTCTTTTATGCCCTCTAAAAATACAGTTTAATTTAAGATTCATTTTCGTTTCCTGCTTTGTTGATGATAATGATGATGATTAGTCTTTCTGTATGTCATATGGTTGGTTGCGATCATATAAACCCATCATTGAGTCGGACAGATCGGCAGGTGCTCTCCTTCAAGTGTTAGAATCTGTATGGACTTGTTTAAGAATATAACACAACAATGATTTCATGGGGAGAGGATAGTCGTAATGGCTTTGGTTTAGATACGACAAAAACGGATATTAGTTGCGTTAATTTGATACACCTTAAATCTAAAATTCAAGGTCTGTCCGCAGGTAACAGTGTGGTCGCGTTTATCAGAAATAATGGGAGACAAGTGTCTGTCGCACGGATTCAAGAGGACCAAGATGGGAGAAGATTCACAGGGAAACTGAGTAGGTCTAATCTGCTTTCCAATCAATTTTTATAATATATTTTCTTGAGTTGCCCAATCATATGTTTTATGTGCTTTAGGGAGTGTGAAATGTAAGGAGACGATTCAGGCTCTGAGTTGTGGAGATTCTCATGCTGTTCTACTGTCTGAAGAGGGCTGGGTTCTCTGCTTGGACAAAGCCAATATTCTCAGGTGGGTTCCATTCCATAATGATACATTTATATGTAGTTTACCCAAAGAAATGGTCATCCCCTCATTCAAATAGCTAAAGTATAAAAACAATTTGTCATTTAATTGAAATGGGCCAACTAATCTTATTTATCTTTCTTCTTTTTCCCCCAGACCATTGGATAAGAAGCTATTTAACCGAAAGGTAACTCAGGTTGCATGTGGAGACCAGCATTCAATTTCACTAACACAGGGTAAATGACCATTAACACACCACTAATCGCTGTTTCACAATGCAACTTAACCAAAACAGTCTAACCTTTCAAAACTGTAATCCTGTACAATGTTCTCACTGTATGGTTGCTTACTTCTGATTTCTGTTCAGATGGTCAGGTGTTCACATGGGGTCAGAACACCAGCGGTCAGCTGGGTTTGGGGTGGGGCAATCCCAGCGCCATGTCCCCAACACCCCTGAAGTCTCTATCAGGGATCCCCCTGGTTCAGATCACTGCAGGGGGAGACCACAGCTTCGCTCTGTCCCTTTCTGGAGCTGTGTTCGGCTGGGGCAAAAACACAGCCGGGCAACTGGGACTAGGGGACACAACAGGTACAGTATACATTACACAATAGCATATGTGTTGACTCTTGTTAAATATATTTAAATAATCAAGGTCCAGACCGAAGAGCATAAATTGTACATGATTTGAAACAGGTGTGTTAGTGTTGGGTTTAACCAAAAGTCTTCCCACTCAGTAGCTCTCTCAGGCTGTAGCTGGAGACTCCTGATTTATATATTATCAACCACATTTTTTGGTGGTTTTATGTGAAAAAATATAGAGAAGTACATAAATTAGCATTTTCTGTCTAAAAACTATTTTAACCAGGATGAGAGCACAATGTGTCGCGTGTTTGAGGGTTATGTGTTGTGAATAAATAATTATAAAAAATTATATATAATAATAACAATAAAACAAACCCAATTTTCTGTAGACAGACATGCCCCAGCTCCTGTTGATTGCCTGAATCTGAAGAAGAGTGTTTTGATTTCATGTGGAGGAGGACATACTTCCGTTCTGACAAAGGTTGTATATCTGTCTGACATAATTACACTTTTCCCTATCATTTGAACTAAATGTTGTTTGGACCATACAATATGTCTACATTTTATGTGTGTTTATTTATATTGGTGTCTCAATGTTCGCTGCAGCCAGCGACTGGAACGAGCTGCAACAAACACTCAAACTGGACAGTTTTATCTCTTCATTCAAAGACTCGATCATGGACACTCTTACTGACAGTTGTGGCTGCTTTGCATGATGTATTGTTGTCTCTACCTCCTTGCCCTTTGTGCTGTTGTCTGTGCCCAATAATGTTTGTACCATGTTGTGCTGCTACCATGCTGTGTTGTCATGTGTTGCTGCCATGCTATGTTGTTGTCTTAGGTCTCTGTTTATGTAGTGTTGTGTTGTCTCTCTTGTCGTGATGTGTTTTGTCCTATATTTTTATTTAATTAAATTATATTTTTAATCCCAGACCCCGTCCCCGACGGGGGGACCTTTTGGTAGGCCGTCATTGTCAATAAGAATTTGTTCTTAACTGACTTGACTAGTTAAATAATATTAAAATAAAAAATAAACAAAAAAAAATGAAATGTTTTTAGTTCCCTGGAAATGTGCATTGAAACATCCTCATTAACGTAGAGGAAAACACTGTATGATAACTGTCTGGGTTGATTTTGTTCTAGGGAGGTGTGGTGTTCACATTTGGCTCAGGCCGCTATGGACAGCTTGGACACAACTCTCTCCGAGATGAACTACGACCTCGAGTGGTGGGGCAACTCTGGGGGTCAAAGGTGACCCAGATAGCCTGTGGAAGGTAGGTTACACTTATTAGACATGATCTGGAATTGACAAAATGTTGTGACACAACAAAAATTGATGTAGGACAGTTTTGGTTATTTTCATTACATTTATATTTTAGTCATTTAGCAGACGCTCTTATCCAGAGCGACTTACAGTAGTGAATGCATACATTTCATACATTTTTTTTTTTTTTCCCGTACTGGTCCCCCGTGGGAATCGTACCCACAACCCTGGCGTTGCAAACACCATGCTCTACCAACTGAGCCACACGGGACATTTTCATCTTAGCATAAGACCTTTTTATAATTCATTGTTGATTTGAGAAATGTTTTCTCTGTCCGTTTGCCACGTTAGACACCACACATTAGCATTTGTGGGGCCCTCCAATAAGATCTACTCATTTGGGTGCGGAGAACAAGGGCAGCTGGGAAATGGAGTAAAGATTGATCAGTCTGTGCCCCTTCCAGTACAACTGCCAGGTAAAACATAAATTTATGGTATAACATTATATATGGTATATGGTATAACATTACTCAACTAAAATAACATGAAGTAAAACATGAAATAGCATTAACTTGATAATCAACTATTTTTGTCAACATTTCAGACCAGATTGATGACCAGAAAATTGAACACATTTTTGCTGGAGGAAACCATTCCTTTGCATTGTGCACTCTTGGTCAGGTATGGACACAATTCGGGTTTGAAACAATGAGTTAGCAAAACAGGACATAGTTTGTCCTTTGTACTTAACATTGCTGTGATACGTTGCATCACATTGTTATCTTCCCAGGAGTCTGAAGAAAGGTCTAACAATCTCTGGTCAAGTGTGGGCAAAGTGACACAACAAGCTATAGATGAAGAAATCATTGACAAATGGATCTCGGAATGTGACTCAAAGTCTTGGAAAAAAGGACAGAAGTAAGTATGATATAAGTAACTATCATTTACCGTTGTTGTTATTTCCTTATTTTGTTTATGTACGGTCACATACTGAACTGAAAGTTTACTCAAACTTGTAATTGCAGGGAAATCACAAAAATGTTTTCTTCTGCATCATGTTTAAATGGGAGCTTTCTTGATAAAAGGTAACAGTATTTAATATTGGTTCAAATACATGATTGTCTTATGTTTGAAATATTACATTATCAAAGAATACTGATTTAAATATGACATAAATATTGACAATTATTTCTTGCTTTTATTAGTTGTGACAAACATTACCAAACCTCACCAAAACAGTCTGGCCTGGATTTTTCACTCGTTCAAGGCGCATTCCGGAAGCTGTCGAAAAAGGCCAAAGTTTTGACTGAGGTATTTTGTGAATATATTTATAAATTGATATGTAATCGATCCTATTCTGACATGTATCTTGAACGAGGGACGATTCACACACCTCTTTCATTGCACTAGGTTGAAGCTGTTGTCCATCACACACTGCTTCCCTCCCTGTATGAGGAGCCCATTGGAGTGGAGGGCTTGAGGGTCTACCTGGTTCTCCCTGAGCTCCTGAGGGTCCTTCACAAACAGCACAGAAGGACAGATCTCACCGAAGCCGTTGCTGCTGCTATCCTCAGACTGCACCCCGACAAGCTGCAGGTCCTCGGTAATGTTGCCGTCCATTTAAAATGTTTAAAGTGTGTCACCCCAAATTCAACTAATCAACAATAACGTAGTTGTAAATCTGTTTGTGCTGTAGACAACTTATTTTGTCCTTGTTCATTCGCTATCGGGCAGATTTCGACTAGGCTAAATTTACAAAACCATTGATAATTTGAATCGAATGTGGTTTGCTGGGCTAAAACAAGACTTGTGCACATTGGGGGTGCCCCTGGAATGATTGTGAAGTAGAGCAAATTCTACTTCTATGGTTTGAGAAAGTAATCTGTGTGTTATCATGTCCTGTAGGTGACTGCTGGTCCTCATTGAAGCGGTCTGTCATGACCAAGCACATTGGGGTGTGGAAGAAGGCCCTGTCGGTGATTCTGAGGAGTGAACATATTCTACGCACTCGTGACCCTGGGATCAAACACCTGCTCCAGGTCCTCGGCCATCTACACAGAGTCAGTGTCCATGCTTCTCTGCTCGTACTGTCAATCCATTTATAATGCTGTTTTCCCATTTTGACCAGTCAACTTCGAGGACCAATCTGGTGGCAGTTATTTCAATGCAACCTATTTAGAATCAATGAGACTGTAACTGAGATCTGATTAAATAATATTTTTCTGACAAACATGGAAAATATTTAGCTAATACTTGCTAATAATTGTTTATTTATTATCAATGTATTTTACTTTTCTATATTGTTTCAAAGGCAAACCAGAAATCTGTAGAAACCCAGAGAGTTCCAGACAGTACCTTTTGTATGGAGGAGGTTCACTTCAATCCCATATTTCTAGAGGAGGATGTAAAGCTTTGGCGTTTATGGTCAAAGCAGGTAAGAAAAGTTATTTTGCCTCAGTCACTGATTGCTAACCATGCTAGTTGCTGTCAGTCTTCAAGTGTTTTAATGTTTGTTGTTTGGGTCTTAGAAAGTGTCCTACAGCAGGCTGCATCTCAATAGAGGCTATAGATTTCCTCTACCTGAAATGGTCTGGAAAGAGAGAGTGAAGGAAACATGTTGTTTTCCTACTGGAGAATCTTTCTCCCCTACTAAAGTTCCTTCTTATCAGTGCAGATGAACATAATTAGACAAAGAAGCTCCTTAATTGAGATGCATTGTACGTTTTCCTTTACATCACTTTCAGGATGTGGATCAGACACCTGCCATCTTTTGTCGTTACCCATTCTTGATGAATCTGCAGAGCAAGATAAACGTTTTTAACATCAACGCTGCACTCACAAAGGTAATGAAACTTGCTTCTCAATATATAGTATTATAATATACAGCAGATACTATAAATCAGGGTGGCTAAACCCCCTACTAGAGACCAACTGACTGTGTATGCAGGCTTTTGCTCTTGCCCTGCTCTAACACACCTGGTTCTACTAATCAGCTGCTCACCAGGATCTTGATTAGCTGAATCAGGTGTGTTAGAACAGGGCTGGAGCAAAACGCCTGCATTCCAAGTAGCTCTGGAGTGTTGACCATCAATACTGAAGAAACCAACCATATTTCTTAACCTTGTTGATGTGAGAAACTGGTTGAAATTAATACTAGAAAAGCACTAACTGAAGACTTAGTATTGCACTGTATTGCAGAATCCCCCTAACAATCGCCAAAGAACTGGCATGTGGCCTTTTGACATGTTCCCCGTGGCGGCTCCTGCTCCGTTCTTTGAGCTGAGGCTGAGGAGAGCGTCACTCATCGAAGACACTTTCCATCAACTGAGTGTAGCATATCACAGTACCTTCAAGAGGTCCCTTGTGGTAAGTCCATATTTTTAAATATGATGAGACAATGTTTTGAACAGAGAAGGGCTATGCCAAAATGTACTGCTTACCTCTCTCAGGTGTATTTGGACGAGGATGCGAAGCTGACAGACGTCTACAAAAGGGACTTCTTCCTCCATTTGTTTGATAAGCTGTTGGTTCCCGAGTCTGGGATGTTCATGTACAACGACACCAACACGCTGGCCTGGTTCCCTGCAATGGTGAGGCACGTTTAGGGAAGTTACACTTGGATTATGAGGTTTTCTGCTCCTCAACACATTATTTTCTTTTCTATATCGATAATCATTGTACTTTCAAATAGCTTCAAATGTGCTGGTAGTGAAACACTGTTAAAGATATGTTCCTAGAGAGGATCTACTACTGTATTACTACTGTATTACTAGCCTACTGCTGTATTGTAGAAACCACAGTACCTTCCCTTTAATGTATATTAAGCTATCATTTTCCCCAGGTTAACAACAGCATGTCCTATACTCTCACTCATGGCGTATTTCTTGTCTCTTGTCCAACACATCCTTACTAACAGCCTAGAGTGGAGGAGAAGCGTTATTTCCTGTTTGGGGTTCTGTGTGGGATGGCCCTGTACAACAACAACATGGTGCACCTCCCCTTCCCCATGGCCTTCTTCAAGAAGCTGGTGAACATCAAGCCCTCTTTAGAGGACCTGAGAGAGTTTAGCCCCATTGAAGCCGGGTAAGTTCAGACCATAATATATTGTTATCCCTTAGTCAGTAATGTATTACAGTACAGGCAGTTGTATTTGTTATAAGGACACCAAGGACAGATTAAGAAATTGCATCTCAATGCATTTTATTGCATCTCAGGGGCAGGGCACTTGCTCTGTGTGGATAAGCAATGATTCATTATGTGGATGAATAGTTTTTCATTTATGAAAGCATCATGATTTATTGATTGCCGATTTTATAATTGTCACATATTATTTTCAATGCTTTTGAAGGAGTTTGCAGTACATCTTGGATTACCCTGATGATGATGTTGAAAACATGGACATGACTTTCTCAGTATGTATTGCATTCAAACAGTTTGATCGATGAACAAATAAAATCTAACATAATACAGATGTAGGATTTTTATTTGATCACTCTTTTGTTGCTGACAATTTTCCCACACAGCAAGAAATGCAAACGTGTAGTGTATTCAAGGTTTTAAAGGGCTTCTGAAGTTAGTAATTTACACTTTTTAAAATGACAGACTTGATTTGCCCTTATGAAAAATCTATCAACCCCTACAAAAAATGTCCATTAATTATAATACACATAATTCACATTTCCAGTTGCTGCAGGATTATTTTCCAGCTGTATCAAATTGGCTCAAATTAAGATCCTACATTGAAAAGACCCTACATTGAAGTGAAGTGTTATGAATTACTGAACATAAGATCAATTATATTATTTCAGTGTGTATGTCTCTCCCAGATCACTCCCATCTATTTTTCCATACCCTCAGTCTGAAGTGTTATCATTGTTCATTTACCTCACTATTTTCATTACTCACTATTATAGGTGATGTGGGGTGACGTAGTGGTGGAACTTGATCCTAAAGAACCTGGAAAACTCGTCACAAGTGCTAACAAGTAAGATTATAGCAATATTTACTACTGACAAAATACAAGGTTTACAAAATGACACGTTTTTCCATTGCTACAGCTACCAGGATTGGGGTTAATTCCATTTTGCCAATATCATCTCAAATTGAAATATAATTGTATGAATGGAGAAATCATAATGGAAAGTAAATGATGCTTCTCATTCCTTGAATTGACATCAACTGGAATTGGCAGCAACCTATACTATCTACAACTCAATGGATATCTGACTCTGTCTGTCATTCTTTTGACAGGAAGGAGTTTGTTGACACCTATGTGAACTACGTCTTCAACCAGTCAGTAGAGGTGGTGTTTGAAGAGTTCAGGAAAGGCTTCTTCAAGGTGTGTGACATGGACGTGGTGGAGTTCTTCCAGCCAGAGGAACTGAGGGGAGTGATGGTGGGAAAGGAGAATTTCGACTGGGAAACGCTGAAACAGGTCAGAACCATGTTTTGTTACTACATGACTGAAGCTCAATCCCAAATCTACCCCGAGCCAATTGTCTACATCTGAGAGCATTAGACAAGTAAAAACATATAATATATGCAGAAATGTCACCTAGCCTATCAGAGGGCAAGATGGAGCCTTAAAAACAAGAGTCCTGGGGTTGATTTGGGATTGATGGTGAACATGTTCTGCAACCTAGCTAAAATGTTGTTTTGATACATTGGTTAGACAAATGGTTTGAATGGTGTCAAGTGTCTATTGCTTCACCATATTCATTGACGGCATTTTCCTCCAAACTAGAACACTGTGTATGAAGGAGAGTACCATGCTGGGCATCCCAACATCGTCACATTCTGGGAGGTGTTTGAGGAACTGACAGAGGATCAAAAGAAAGCGTTCCTGTGTAAGTATGGAACATTTTCATTGTAACAGATGAACTAATAACGTAGGCTACTGAGAATAACGTTCTGTTCTGTCATTCACTGCCCTCTCCCTTTTACCACCTTTGCCCCTTCAGTGTTCCTGACTGGCTGTGATTGTGTGCCCATCCTGGGTATGAACCAGATCAGGATGAGGGTCCAAACCCTTCTCAACTCCTCCCAACAGCATTTTCCAGAGGCGCTGACCTGTCACTCTCTGTTGCAGCTGCCCATCTACCCCTCCAAAGAGACACTACAGAGCAGGCTTATAGAGGCTGTTGGCCACAACAGAGGCTTCTGGAATGAATAATGGGTGTATAGTGTTGCTGCTGTATATACTTCTCTCCTGTGTTCATCTTTTCATTGTTCCATAGTTGGGTTTAAGATTTGGATTGTTTTAGTGTAGGGTTGTATTTCAAATCCTAACTTGAGATCTATGTGGTATTATGACATTATCATATTGCATTCATCAAATTTTATTAAAAGATTTATAGATCAAAAAGTACAGCATGGTTTGTGCCTGCACATTAAACAGATTAACAAAAATGATAACCAAGATACAAGGAAAGTATTTGAAATAATCAAATTGTTAATAGAAGCATATCAGGTTTTCAGTTGAACACAAGAACTATTCATTTACAAGACCCACCAAATGGTTCATTACAGAAATCAATGAAAACATAATATCCCTGCAGTTAGGTGGCACACAATAAGACACAGATCATTTGGCACACATCCTTCTCAATCATCCTTCCCCAATTCACAATATAGGGCAGGATTTAACTCAAGGCGCTCTATAGCGCAGCGCACTATAAGATACATTTAAAGGTCATTTACACTTTAGCAGACATGCCAGCATTTACCATGAACGTGATCTGTGAACATCGGGAACAAGGCCTTTAAAAGGCGTATTTTCGGTTGTGTAGTGCCTTGACATAAAAATAAAACCTCCAGGCTCATGATTTGAGCACCACTGACCTCGACTTATATTTAGAGTACTACTCAAGTTCATAGCACTTCTAAATGAGTAATTTTCCTTCGTGAACTTGATTCCATTTCCAAAAAGACATACATACTGTTCAAATGACGCATACTTAATTCCCTTTGAAAAGAGACGCACGTGTAAACAAAGTCGTATCGGATTTTAAGACACTATATAGAGGTCATGTTAAAGGTACCCGTGATTAAATTACAAACATTCCTCTTTGATTTTTAAAAGATCAGTGCAAAATAGATCACTTCCAGATCAGTGGAGGCTGCTGAGGGGAGGACGGCTCATAATAATGGGTGGAACGGAGTGTTTGATGTGTTTCATACCATTCCACTGATTCCGCTCCACCAATTAAGGTGCCACCGACCTCCTGTGTTCCAGACAAATACAGTAAGTGCATTTTTGATCAGCGATCATCATGAGATCTTCTTTATGTAACAGCGCCCTCTGGTGTTTGTTGTCAGACTTAACAATGGCGTTAAGGACCGGGGGTGTTTGTGAACTCCACCGTACAGCGCCTGGGGTTGCATGGGTCCCCCTCCAGCTCCAGGGTGGTCACATTGTTGTATGCACGTACAAGGTGAACTGTGGGCCGCGAGCGGGCCAGTAGCGGCCCAGGTTGAAACCGTTGATCCGCACCTGGCCCTAGTTATAAAAACAAAATGTGAAAGTGAAAGCATTAAAAAAAAGGCTAGAAATAACGTACGTGTTCAGGATTCAGTAGTGTCAGGGACCATGAACAAATATGCTGCACCAGGGTATATGAAACTGACGTGATTCAGTAAACCAAGCTTATGTGATGAGTAACCTTGCCTGAGCTCTGAAGAGGTGAGTCTAAGGTTAATGCCTAGGCTTTAGCTCAGAGGGCTAACACACCAGTCTTGACAGGGCACAGAAGACACAGATCAGTTATACTGACCAAAACTATAAACACAACATGCAACAATTTCAACCATTTTACTGAGATACAGTTCATGTCATGAAATCAGTTAATTTTATTCATTATGCCCTAATCTATGTATTTCACATGACTGGTCACAGATACCTTAAAAAAAAGTGTGGGCGTGGATCAGAAAACCAGTCAGTATCTAGTGTGACCACCATTTGCCTCATGGGGTACTCTGTTCACAACTTGCCCACACAACGCCATACATGTGATCTGCAGTTGTGAGGCAGGTTGGACATATTTCCAAATTCTCTAAAACGATGTTGGAGGCGGCTTATGGTAGAAATATGAACATTCAATTATCTGGCTACAGCTCTGGTGGACATTCCTGCAGTCAGCATGCCAATTGCACGCTCCCTCAAAAATTGAAGCAAAAGTGGCATTGTGTTGTGTGACAAAACTGCACATTTTAGGACAGCTCATAATAATGGAATGGAATGGCATCAAACACATGGAAACCATGTGTTTGTTGTGTTTGATACCACTCCACTAATTCCGCTCCAGCCATTAACATGAGCCCGTCCTCCCCAATTATGGTGTCACCAACCTCCTGTGTTGCGTTTATATTTTTGTTCAGTAATAGATGAGCTGGTTAAGAAGCTAAGATTTTTCTACAGAAACAGATCGTTCCTTTCTCTAAGCAGTAGGAAGCAGATTATTCAGTCAACCTTTTTATCTGTTCATGATTATGGTGATATTATTTATCAGCTGCTACTACTCTTAAACCTTTGGATGCCATCTCCCATATAACCCTTCGTTTTGTTATAGATGACAGTTTTGAGACTCATCACTGCATCCTGTATCAAAAGGTTAATGTATATCTATCTATATATTTGTTTGGGTATAAAGTATATATTTATGTTGTATATACAGGGCACATTTGTAAAAGAGGCCTAGGTCTCAATATGTCCTCCCTGTTAAAATAAAGGTATAAAAATAAAAATATTATAAAAGTTTGGGTTGGCTTTGGGCCTAGTGCAGATTTACCAAACCTTGCAATGGTTTTGTTGTTTTACCATGGTACAATAAATAAAAATGTAATGAACAAACATACAGAGTCAGACTCTGGAAGTTGGACAGATAAGCGTTGTGTAACAATGACACTGCATAGGGCTACAATATGCATTACATATTTTGCCAATCCGATTTGGTTTTTCTCATTGTAGATGGGAATGAAATAGAATCGACTGAGTTGTTCGACTGAGTCATGAATCACCACATCTCTATCTATAACATTTATGTCTGCAACTGACCGTGGCCCTTTTATCTCCGTCCCAGTTTATGCACTTTATAGACCACTAGAGGGTAACGCGACCAAAGAAATCTCCACCGACAGTATTGCTGCCTTCATCCAATCTTTTTTGACATAAAATACCAACAGGTTCATCAACAGCATGTAAAAAAAAATTCTGTAATATGTCGATGTACACATATCCTACTTTCACAATTTGCTTTGCAAAACAAGCTTTATTGGGTAACAGATTCATAGCAACAAGCATTCACAAAGACGTGGTTGCACAACTCTGTGTGACCAAACAAACAAACAAGCAAACGAATAATAACAAAATATATGTTTTGAAATTTTAATACATTTGATCCACAAATTGTATCAATAGGATAATATTTAAGGTCAGGGATTTTTAAAATGTATTCTGATGTAGCCTACGTCAGGGGTTTTCAAACCTCTCCTTGGGGTGCCCTATTCACAACTGTCTTGGTGTGCTTGGACCATGTTAGTTTGTTGGTGATGTGGACACCAAGGAACTTGAAGCTCTCAACCTACTCCACTACAGCCCCGTCGATGAGAATGGGGCGTGCTCGGTCCTCCTTTTCCTGTAGTCCAACTATCATCTCCTTTGTCTTTCATCACGTTGAGGGAGAGGTTGTTGTCCTGGCACCACACGGTCAGGTCTCTGACCTCCTCCCTATAGGCTGTCTCATCGTTGTCGGTGATCAGGCCTACCACTGTTGTGACATCAGCAAAATTAATGATGGTGTTGGAGTTGTGCCTGGCCATGCAGTCATGAGTGAACTGGGAGTACAGGAGGGGGCTGAGCACGCAATCCTGAGGGGCCCCCGTGTTGAGGATCAGCGTGGTGGATGTGTTGTTACCTACCCTTACCACCTGGGGGCGGCCCATCAGGAAGTCCGGGATCCAATTGCAGAGGGAGGTGTTTAGTCCCAGGGTCCTTAGCTTAGTGATGAGTTTGAAGGCACTATGGTGTTGAATGCTGAGCTGTAGTCAATGAATAGCATTCTCACATAGGTGTTCCTTTTGTCAAGGTGGGAAAGGGCAGTGTCGAGTGCGATAGAGATTGCATCATCTGTGGATCTGTTGGCGCGGTATGCATATTGGAGTGGGTCTAGGGTTTCTGGAAAAATGGTGTTGATGTGAGCCATGACCAGCCTTTCAAAGCATTTCATGGCTACCGACGTGAGTGCTACAGGTCGGTAGTCATTTAGGCAGATTACCTTAGTTTTCTTGGGCACAGGGACTATAGTGGTCTGCTTGAAACATGTTGGTATTACAGACTCCGGTAGGGAGAGGTTGAAAATGTCAGTGAAGACACTTTCCAGTTGGTCAGCGCATGCTCAGAGTACACATCCTGGTAATCCATCTGGCCCAGCAGCCTTGTGAATGTTGACCTGTTTAAAGGTCTTACTCACATCAGCTGCGGAGAGCGTGATCACACAGTCATCCAGAACAGCTGATGCTCTCATGCATGTTTCAGTGTTACTTGCCTCAATGCGAGCATAGAAGTTATATAGCTTGTCTGGTAGGCTCGTGTCACTGGGCAGCTCTCGGCTGTGCTTCCCTTTGTAGTCTGTAATAGCCTGCAAGCCCTGCCACATCTGACGAGCGTCGGAGCCGGTGTAGTACGATTCGATCTTTGTCCTGTATTGACGGTTTGCCTGTTTGATGGTTCGTTGGCGGGCATAGCGGGATTTCTTATAAGCTTCCGGGTTAGAGTCCCGCTCCTTGAAAGAGGCAGCTCTACCCTTTAGCTCAGTGCGAATGTTGCCTGTAATCCATGGCTTCTGGTTGGGGTATGTACGTACAGTCACTGTGGGGACGACGTATTTGATGAACTTATTGATAAAGCCAGTGACTGATGTGGTGTACTCCTCAATGCCATTGGAAGAATCCCGCTAGCAAAACAGTTCTGTAGTTTAGCATCTGCTTCATCTGACCACCTTTTTATAGATTGAGTCACTGGTGCTTCCTGCTTTAATTTTTGCTTGTAAGCAGGAATCGGGAGGATAGAGTTATGGTCAGATTTGCCAAATGGAGGGCGAGGTAGAACTTTGTACGCGTCTCTGTTTGGAGTAAAGGTGGTCTAGAATAAATGTTTTCCCTCTGGTTGCACATTTAACATGCTGATAGAAATTTGGTAAAACTGATTTAAGTTTCCCTGCATTAAAGTCACCGGCCACTAGGAGTGCCGCCTCTGTATGAGCGTTTTCCTGTTTGCTTATGGTGGAATACATCTCATTGAGTGAGGTTTTACTGCCAACCTCGCATTGTGATGGTATGTAGACAGCTATGAAAAATACAGATGAAAATTCTCTAGGTAGATAGTGTAGTCTACAGCTTATGAGATACTCTACTTCAGGCAAGCAAAACTTTGAGACTTCCTCAGATTTCGTGCACCAGCTGTTGTTTACATAAATGCATAGGCCCCCGCCCCATGTCTTACCAGAGGCTGCTGTTCTGTCTTGCCGATTGTGTATAACCCGCCAGCTGTATGTTCTTAATGTCGTCGTTCAACCACGACTCGATGAAACATAAGATATTACAGTTTTTAATGTCCCGTTGGTAGGATATTTAAGAATATTTTGAAGATAAATACACAACGCAGAGTTTGAGAGGACTAAAAACTAGAGTACTAATGGTCAATAGCGAATTGTAAATAGGAGTTGGGTGTCAGTTCAACATCTGTTCAGAATCTGTGGAATGTCACTCCTGAACTCAGAGCAACGTGTGCTACGTGGGTCACGTTTCCATTGGTCTGTACATTGAGTCTGGAGTGGGATACTTGTTATCTGGCCACTGGCCAAGTTGTCCTACAAGGACTTCTGATTGGTCAACCCCAGGCTAGGGTGGGGGGTTATAAATGGCATCCTGTTCCTTTGTTCGGTGGGGAAAATCTGAGGACAGGGGAGACTGAACATCTGAACATCTACCTCCCAGCATAACATCTTGATTTGTCCTCTCTGAATAAACCAATTTTTCTCCCCCTGATTTGCTTTGGAGTTTGTGTTATTGAAGAATAACATAAATTGCTAACACTTGGTTCCGTGACCCGGATGAATTGGTCTGAACAACAACAACAAGAAAGACTTATCAACTGTGTGTTGATCCAGAGGAAAGAAGGCTGTGCACAACACACTTTGGCGATTCAACTCTTAATATCCTGATTGATGGCAGAATTGCTGGGTGAGTCTAGACCAATATCATTTTAAAAGAACCAAATCATGTTAAAATACTGTATGCAATGAGTGATATGTATCTGTGATGTATAAGTGTTCAAGTCCTTTGTTATATTACAGTGTTTAGTCCTTTGTTACTCTATTAAAAGGTAGGAGTCCTTACTCCATTAAAAGGTTTGAGGCCTCTGGTTTTTTTTTGTGAAACTTTCTTGTTGTATAGAAGTGAGTTGTTAGTTGAGAAGCATTTTTTGGGGGGTGAAAGCTTTTTGAGTGAACATAAGTTATGGGTAGCCAGGCCCTACAGAAACAATTTGTGTTCTAGAAGGGTTTTGGGTCCTCAAAAAGATATATATATATATATATATATATATATATATATATATATATATATATATATATATATATATATATATTATATATATAAATATATATATATATCACGTTTGCCGTTAATGTAATGTTATTGTTAAGTGAGAAAACCACTCTGGTAAAGGGTGGAACAGCTCTTCCGGATGTGAACATGAAACTCACTATCTATAATCATTTCAAAGTAGAGCAGGAGACACGGGTGACAAAGTCAGACGTGACCCCCACCCGTGGCCTCTCTGTTCCCTCTCACACTGAATTGGGCAAGGCAGATCAGGTTTCAAGCAACTGGTCGGCACTGCTTGTTTTTGAGTCAACAGATTCTGACAGCAGTGACGAACGATGTCTTAGGCCAACCAGAACACAGGCTGTAAAAGGAAGTAAAGACAAACTTCGAGAGACAGTGATCACACAAATCAGCATCTCCAAAACAGTTGGATGAATGGTCAACAACTTTTAAGCATCCACGAGACGTGGTTATCAGATTTATGCAGGTTCCGAGTGAAACCAACATTATTCGTTCAGTAAAAAATAAACCTGGTGTATGTTATTATTGCGGGATTTCTGGTCACTGGCAATGAGAATGTTGGGAAAGAAAATTTGATTTTATGAGAAGTGGCCAGGAGAAGAAGGGTCTGTCTAAGGGAAGATGGAATCAAGACAACAGCCCCAATGACACAATGCTTGAGCAGAAATGTAAGAAGCTCTCTCCAGCTCAGCAGCAGAGTTTGGTGGAGGTAAACTAATAGACTCCCTCCTACATCCCATCTCAGCTGGTGAACATATGAAATCAGATGGAATATATGTGAATATGATGTTGTTAACAACTTTGCAGTAGATTTTTTTAGTAGATACGGGTGCTGAATTCACTGTATTTCAATATCTTATGCAAAACATATATGTCCTCAGTACACGGGCAAGAAGATGAGAGCAACAGGAGTGGGGGGAAGACAGATATGAAACTTTGGATATGGAACCACAGGTGTTGCTCCACCTTGCACAAAACAATATCCCATTAGCAAGGAAGCTATGGACGCTACTACAGTAGTGATTAAAGATCTATGGGACATGGGTATAGTTGAAAAGACACCATGTAATCCAGCTACTCTGATGTATCCTACAGATACCACGTTACTTGAACACGACTGTTGTGAGTTGTTTTGGATCAGCTCTCTGATGGGTTTATAGAGTCATGTGTTGGTAAAGCCTGAGTTTATCTTATACACAGACGGTTCAAGCATTGTGGAGGGGAGGTGTGAGGCAGGCTGGGCATGGGTAGTTAATGGGTAGTTACTACAATGGACAATGTGATAATACCAGGCACGTTAGAGTTGAGAAAAGTAGGCGTTCACTTTATGAGTGACACAATGCTTAACTATTGCATACAACTCTCTAATGGGAAATAACTCCCGAGTGGGGACATAACATAGTGTCAGGACAGTGGGTGATGGTAAAAAAAACATGTGATGGTAAAAAAATATGTGACAGAGACATTAGGGCCAAAATGGGAAGGTCCTTATCAAGTTTTGCTATTAACAAGGTCAGCGGTAAAAGTCCAGGGAAAATCACGATGGGTACATGTCATTCATTGCAAGGTTGTCCATTTTGATGACAAAGCGGAGCCTGGAGAGTAAAGAACTGATTGATTAGCAATTGGGGGCCAATCTTGGGTGAAGAAGCATAGTTAGATGATCAGAACCTGATAAGCTTCTAAGTTGTATACCACAGTCATCATATTAGGGATATCTAGGTGAAATGTCCAACGTTTTCCTGTAAACTGGGACATGCTTACTTAGGGAAATCTGTGAAATACCAATTTCTCTTGAAACCAGGACATGTTACTTTCACTTTTTTCCCCCTTCGTTACAGGTTATGTGAATCTATCGTCTGAGGCTGCAGCGATATCCCTTGAAGGTACCTGAAACAATACAAGATCACCGGTGAAGTGCAGCCAATGGAACGGAAGGAGAATTCCTCACTACCTGCAGACTGTCAGAACATAATATCTAATAGTTATCTATGTGGGACTGATACCAGCGTGGAAGAGCTGGTCACTTTTAAAGGACTTTGCGAATGATTACCTCTTCAATAGGACGATTGAATATTATTGTCTTGCAGACAAGTGAAAGATGTTTGAAATAATGTTCCCTGTGAGTTTCCTCCTAATACAGGATGTGGGTGGTGTGTCCATTTCTAACACAGAGATGCATCAGCAGGATGAGGGACACTCGGGCATCAATACGTTTCTAGCTCTCTTTCTACATTATGCCACAGTAGTCCCTCAAAGTAGTTGTTGGATTTGTACATATGCTCCATTCACATCAAGGGCAGGTATTCCATTAAGGGATATTCCTTTTAACCAGAGCGAAATGTTGGGTATATGGAGAGATGTTAATTGGTATAAGGAGATTATTGGTACTAATTTGGGTGAGAACGTTGAGAATCAACATGCGAGAGTACCTAGTTCTGCAGTACCTTCCTTCATTTGAGATTACCAATGACACTAATCAGCGACCACCTTACCTAGTTATTACACATGCCCCTGTTGGGTGGTTATGTTTTAATAGGTCACTCTCTTGGAACTTGTCTCAACTGCACCAGGACGCGTTTGTCAAAATAGGACAGAGTTAGTGTGATCAGACTATCTGCCTGTGACGGTACTAAGGTTGCGGAATGTCTAATGTCTGTTGAAATGACTCAGTAATTTCACTAGGAATACTTTTGATGCCAGTACCTTCGGTAATATAATCAATAATGGTATGATAGCTCCAAATGGGACTTAGTTTATCTGTGGATCATATGCCTATTCCTGGTTACCAAAGTTGTGGCAAGGGTCGTGTTAGTAAGGGTCGTGTTAGTAAGGGTCGTGTTATTTGGGATATGTTGTATGTAAGACGTTCTGTGAATTCTCCTTTTTTACACCATCATAAACATGTGATTACAGAAACGGAGAGATTCTTTGCAATTGCGTTTCCCTCTTATGGTATTTCTGAAATAGCACAGGAAGTTATTAATATGGCTAACTCTTTGGAAATCCTAGCTAATAGTACAGTTGAGAGTATTGAGTTAATTACTGCTGAGATGGTTGCCATTCGGACTGTGGCAATGCAAAATAGTTTGGCCCTTGATTATCTTCTGTCCGCATAAGGAGGTACATGTGCTGTTACTGGTGCTGAATACTGTACTTACATTCCTAATAAATCTGAGGAAATAACTGACCTAATCCAAAAGATCAGGACTGATGGCGCTAAATATCATGATTCCAATCCAGATGATTTAGGCTTAGTCATGTGGTTGTCTTCCACATTCGGTACATGGGGACGTTTTTTGGTGAGCATGATACTTCCAATAGTGGGAGTTATGGTTATTTTTCTCATCCTCATCCAGGTTATCAAGTGTGCTAAAAATCCAATGGTTACGTGATAGGGGATATCATAAGATTCATCAACCGTGTCCTTTTGGAGATGGGTGTCAGTGGTGTTCACCAGATTGTGGAGTGGGATACTTGTTATTTGGCCATTGGCCAAGTTGTCCTACAAGGACTTCTGATTGGTCAACCCCAGGCTAGGGTGGGGGGTTATAAATGGCATCCTGTTCCTTTGTTCCGTGGGGAAAATCTGAGGACAGGGGAGACTGAACATCTGACTCCCAACATAACATGTTGAATGGTCCTCTCTGAATAAACCACATTTTCTCCCCCTGATTTGCTTTGGAGTTTGTTATTGAAAAATAACATAAATTGCTAACAGATATACGTGCTTTCAGTTCGTCCCATTTATTTTCCAGCGATTGAACGTTGGCTAGCAGAATGGAAGGCAAGGGCAGATTAGCCACTCGTCGCCTGATCCTCGCAAGGCACCCTGATCTTTTTCCTCAAGATCTCCGTTTCCTTCTCCCTGGCGAATCCAGAGGATCGGGGCCTGGTCGGGTGTCTGCAGTATATCCCTCGTGTCCGACTCATTGAAGAAGAACTCCTCGTCCAATTTGAGTTGAATAATCCCAGTTCTGATGTCCAGAAGCTCTTTTCGGTCATAAGAGACGGTAGCAGCAACATTATGTACAAAACAAGTTACAAATAACGCGAAAAAACAAACAAAATAGCATGATTGGTTGAGAGCCGATAAGACGGCAGCCCTACCCTCCGGTGCCATTGGTTGTTTATGTACACTCAGTGAATGTGGGTATAGTAATATGGCTTGTGGATCATTCTTTGTTTATCTTATATAGCAGGCAGCAGAGTGTGGCATAGAGGAGAGTATTGATGACAGATAATACAGAGTAGCATAGTTAAAACCAGCAAGTGGCTGGCACATTTATTAGAAAAAAAGGGGTGAACAACTTGAAACCATAATTCACAGAACAGTCAGTTACGTCAGTTATACAATTAAAGAAACTTCTTAGAACAGTGTAAGTTACGTCAGTTATGCCAGGACCTCTGCGTATTGATATTTGCACCACAGTTGTAAGGCAGGCTTGACCTCAACTCTTCTTTGCAGAAACGCCCATGTGCTTCAATGAGGCAACACTCAAATGAATTGTTCTTCAATTCTGGTCCAAGTCACACAGTGTGTGCAGGTTTTAGTTCCAGTCCAGTACTAAAACATCTGATTCAACTAATCAAGGGCTTTATGATCGGTTGATTAGTTGTATCCAGTGAGCTGGTGCTGGGCTGGAACAAAAGCCTGCACAACATGCAGGTTCCAGGATAAGGATGAAATATTAGCCAAAACATGTGTGGCTTCAGCTGTGATTGAGTCAGTGCAAACACCTTGTAACTAAGACCTAAAGGCTAGTGCTAAGAATGGTAAAAAGGCCCATGGAACTCAACCAAGACAATGGAAATGCCATGGAAACGCATGGGGGGAATAATGCCGTGGGGAAAAGATCCAGAATCTCCTCAATGGCCACCAGCAAAATTAGCCTACATTTAGGCTATTGTTTATGTGTTTCACACTATGTTGAGGTAAAAATCTGAGAATAATGCTGATATGGGTGTCAACCCGTATACAAGTTGTTATCATCACCAAGAAACTGCATTACAGTTAAAACCGACTGACTACCACCATCGATTTCTCTATGCTAGCTATGCTACCAGTCTATATGAATGGGAGTTAGCCTTTAGCAGTCACTTCTACTAAACCTGAAAAGGGACTATTTCTAAATGTTATGCAACGAAAACAGACAAATATATCCAAATCAGACTTTAGTAACCACATTGTAGGCATGTTGCAATACATCAAATATCTATATTGTTAGATCAGATTTGTTGAATGTGCGTCCTTCTATCCCCCACGGTCTGCGTTCCATTGATTTCTTTACCACATCTATTAGCATTCAACACTTTAGTTTATCA
This sequence comes from Salmo salar, assembly GCF_965601325.2. Classification (NCBI taxonomy): domain Eukaryota; kingdom Metazoa; phylum Chordata; class Actinopteri; order Salmoniformes; family Salmonidae; genus Salmo; species Salmo salar. The sequence goes on along the minus strand of NC_138294.1, from coordinate 29,323,198 downwards.
GAGATGATCAGTCCTGGTGATCAGGGAGATAGAGAGAGATACAAAGATACAACCACAAGAACAGAGAGGCTACAGCCAAGCCATTGAGTAGAGGAGCCTTTGGGGATGATTGATGGAGGACTCGTACTTGTAGGAGATCTGGTGAGACAAACAGACAAAGACAGACGTTCATTCTCCAAAGAATAAGGTAGACATTTTAAAACCACTTGACTCTTGTTTTGTCTAAACCTATTTGGTAGTCTAATGTTGTCATATCTTTTCGCTTACATAACCTGGCCTCACCTGGGAAAGAGGTAACAGTCGCGGATGCTGTCAATGCTGTGAGTCCTTGAACTTGTCAAAACGATATCTCTGTACTCGTGATCTTTATTTATTACATTCTTTACCTCAGCCACCCTAAACACCTCTGCTGGGGATAGCAGCTGATCAATGCTGTCTGAGAAGCAAGTGTACTCAGCAATGTTGAGTACAGGGCAGGAAGTGACATTGAAAAGAATCCCATTGTCTGTAGCAGATTCCTCCGAATCGGAACGTTTGGCCCTGGTTGTGGTAAACCTCCCAAATCGCACTTCTGACCCTACTTCTGCCTCATACACTTGGTTTGTGCCATAAAACACAGTTTGGCACTTCTCTGTCTTCAGAAGCCTCATGGCATCCATTAGCAGGAAGTGGAGGGATTTGAACCGGAAGTCGCCGTTATAGACATTGACATTCCCACCCTGAGTCTCCACTGCATTGTTGAAAATCTTTCTGAACACGTGTCCCCCATGTCCATAAGCCACCAATGCAGCCGTGTGTTGCTTGACGCCTCCCGGGATTAACTTCGGACACTGCTTTGCCCCCCAGGCGTCACTATACTCTATACTGCCTTTCAGTTCTTCTTCCAGCAGACCCCCTTCCACAACCTTCTTCAGCATCTGCTCCCGACACTGAGTGTACTGCTCATCCACTGCATTAGGAACCATGTCCATTACCTTTGCCTAACATGCTGACCACACCGCCCGCGTCGCGTGCGCAAGTGGTGCAAAATAAATGTACAATCAATCTCCTGACTGGAGGAGGAAATAACAAAAAAAAGGTATCCTTTTTTCCCCCTCATACCGTAGTTTGGGTTGGCAATGTTTTTCCTGATACAATTAATCAAAATGTAATGAACAAACATACAGAGTCAGACTCTGGAAGTTAGACAGATAAGAGTTGTGTAACAATGGCACTGCATAGAGCAACAATATGCAATACACATTTTACTAATCAGTTTTCGTTTTTATTACAGTAGATGGGAATGAAATAGAATCGACTGAGTTGTTCAACTGAGTCATGAATCGAGGCATCTCTATCTATGACACAGTCGACCAGTGATACCTTAACTGGGGAGGACGGGCTCATAGTAATGGCGGGAACGGAATTAATGGAATGCTATCGAACACATCAAATACATGGATACCATTCCATTCACCGCATTCCAGCCATTATGAGCCGTCCTCCCCTCAGCAGCTTCCTGTGATGCTATGGCATTTCTGTCTGCAACGTTCCACAACATTTGCATACTGATCGTGGCCCGATATGTAGCCCTTTTATACTCCAGGGTTTCCCAAACCTGGTCCTGGGTGCACGTTTTGTTTTTTACCCTAGCACTACACAGCTGGTTCAAATAACCAATTAATCATCAAGCTTTGATGATTATGAATCCACTGTGTAGTGTGATGGCAAAAAAACGAAAAGTGCACCCGGGGGGTTAGGACCGAGTTTGGGAAACCCTGTTATTCTCCTTCCCAGTTTATGCACTTTATCGACCACTAAAGTGTACAGTGACCCAATCTCCACCCACAGTTTTGCTGCCTTCATCCGATGTCTTTTGACATAAAGTACCAAGCGGTTCACGAACACTATGTGAAAAATATTTCCATATTTATGTCTATGTATACATTTCCTCCTTCCACAATTTGCTTTGCAAATCAAGCTTTATTGGGTGAAAGATTCATAGCAACAAGCATTTACAAAGAGTTGATAGCGTAATTCTGTGTGACCAAACAATCAAACATACGCTTTACGAATAATTATTACTAAGGTCACGTTTTTAAATTGTAATACATTTTAGGCACAAATTTGATCAATAGGATAATATTTATGGTCAGGGATTTGTTTAAAATATTGATGTCGCCTAAATCAGGGGTTTTCAACCTCTTCTCAGGGACCCCCAGCCATTCCTTGTATATTAACTATTCCACAGTTAGCACACCTGTCTCGACTAATAAACAAGCCGTTGAATAGGTGAATCAGGTGAGCTAAATTGTGAAACATCTGGCCACTGGTCTACATCAATATAATCTATAGGTTCATAAACGTCATTATACAGTAGGCCTATACTAAATAGTAACAACAAACATCATAGCCTAAGCATTCATTCAAAATCCAAAACAATCATACCAGATATATAAGACATGTCCACATCTATATTGGACTAACAGCCATTAAAAATGTTGAAATTGTTGTCAACATTCAGTAGCCCTCTAAGCTCAGTCTCAAGGACTGTAACAGAGGTATACTCTGTAACAACACCCTGAGCTGTGTTAGGACCCAAGGCACCTCCAGACTTGAGAGGTTTGTCGTTGTTGTCGGTGCAGCAGTAGGCATTCCAGTAGTGACTCGGAACATTGACTCGCTGGTTCTGGTCTACCCACATGCTGCTTGGGACCACCCCTGTCACCACATACATCTTACTACAGCCTGCACTCAAAACATCCTTCAGCCTCGTCTCATACCGGTTCCACGGCCCGTTGTTCATCCTCCTGTCTTGCGGAGCTACGTTGGTATGGGTCATGGTGACTTTGGAGGCATCTTCTTTATGGTGTCCTGCGGGGTTTAGGTGCCCGCGGTCGTACGAGCCAAAGTTGTCATCGAGAGCCTGACTCCAGCCCAGCTTGTAGTTCTGTCGGTATTGTGGAGAGCGTTCACTGCAGCCATTGTTTTGGTTGTATTTCTTGATCTCACTCAAGGATCCTTTCTTATCCATTTGCTGTATTGTTAGGTCAGGATGCACAAGCTGAAAAATACAAATATTTACAAATTAGCCACTCCACTTCAAGCTTTGTGGTAGCAGTCCAATACAACCCATTAATATATTACTGGTATTCTAGGCTACTGCTATTTAGTCTGAAATTACAATGTACGAAATAGTACCTTCTAGTGCTACTTGCATGAATACAATCGTTTTCTAACCTGCTCTACAGCTAATGTCCTGTTCTACTGTAAATATTTAAACTACACTAATGTGTTGCATCATTCTGTAGTTGTGCCAGTCATATTAAATGGCTGCTGCACTGAATTTATAGGACATTTAAAAAAGGTGATAATGAAAATGTAAAATGCAAACCTGTGGTTCATAATAAACTATGGACCCCTCTCTGCCAGGGACCCCTTTGATATCCATTTCATAGGCAGAGTACAGAGGGATCCTCCTGCCACGGTCATACAGAGTGGCAAAGTAATAGTGGTTACCGTTTCTCTGACAGATGTATGCAGGAGAGGCAGCACTGTAAGCAGAGAGACATTTCTCAGGATTCTCTAAGCCCTGTGTGTCAGGCTCGATCGGAGTGGGGAGTGCTATATTCAGACCAGACACTGGTGTCTTTTTGAAGAAAGAATCTTTGCAGTTGTCGAAATTTGGAGCCACTTCCCCTCTGACTGCCAACAAGGGGAGCAGACAGAGGGACAAGAGGGACAGAGTCACCATGCTGTGCCCCTGTGGAGAAAAACAGCACAGATTAATCTATATTGCAATGTTACCTTTACATTATGACTGCTTAAGGTCACAATTAGTCACTAGAATCAACTCAAAATCAGGTTATGAAAACCACCCAAGTTCCTGAAACAATATAGTTCCTGTTTACTGTAGTTTCCCCCCATCTAGAGGTTGACTTCCTGCTTCTCATTTCTGGTCAAAGGTTGCTAAATGATCATGTTGCTGTAAGGTTAATTATGCTATATTCATCTACACTCCAAACATATTGTTCATTTTGTATTAGTCAAATTGTGTTAGTCACATGCGCCGAATACAAGTGAAATTCTTACTTACGAGCCCCTAACCGACAGTGCAGTTTCAAAAAAATACAGATAATAGCAGTATATTTCCTTGAGTGCATATCTTGATTGCATGACACATTAGTATTGTTTTGTAAGCTGCCTATATCCTTCTTCATTTGTCTTCGTTTGTAGTTTTGTTTATAACGTTAAGAATGTGGCACGAGTCTCTCATATATATTCATTCCCTTGTATGAAATAATTTTTGCTGTGCGCGACACAGAGAACTTTGCGCTATTGCATCGATTTTCGAAATAACCATAAGAAATGGAATATCCAAATAATTTGTTAGATTTTCAATCTCACCTTCTGAACTTGTTTAACAGTCCTTTGAATTGTCTCACTCCCTCAGAGGTCTGTAGTTTCAGAGTAAACACTTCCTGTTACTCTCTAGATACTGTACATAATCTGCCTCTCTCTCCTCTCTCTCTCTCTCTCTCACACACACACACACACACACTTTTTCGTGCAATCTAGATCCATAATCATTATGCCAAATTCTATGTCATAAATATGTATATTTTTCTGCTCGGCATGTGCACGGTTATCAATATCTGAATGGACGTTAGTATTCGATTACTTGTTTTAATATACATTTTTCAAAAAAAAAAATGTATAGGACAATTTTAACCCTGAAAAGGCTTTTTCTGAATTAAATTTAAATATCCATGTGACATTGTTACATACCCGATTATGCCATTACATTTCAAATGATTCATTTAATAAAAGTTCGACTCTTTAATGTAGTTTTTATGAAGTGCACGTGCCCCCCATAAAAAGACCAGTAGCCAACCAGAAGCCTTCAGGTGGAAATAAAAGTTAATGAAAAGTTAATGAAATGAGAAGGAATAGGCTACAACGAGCATGAATTGGTTTGAGAGAAAGCGCATCCTGTGGCCTTAATTACAGTACGGTACCTTCAGAATTGTTCACACCCTTTCACTTTTTCCAAATGTCGTCGTGTTACAGACTGAATTTAAAATGCATTAAATTGAGATTTTTGGTCACTGGCCTACACACAATAACCCTAACGTCAAAGTGGAATTGTGTTTTTATATATATATATATATATATATATATATATACACTGCTCAAAAAAATAAAGGGAACACTTAAACAACACAATGTAACTCCAAGTCAATCACACTTCTGTGAAATCAGACTGTCCACTTAGGAAGCAGCACTGATTGACAATAAATTTCACATGCTGTTGTGCAAATGGAATAGACAACAGGTGGAAATTATAGGCAATTTGCAAGACAACCCCAATAAAGGAGTGGTTCTGCAGGTGGGGACCACAGACCACTTCTCAGTTCCTATGCTTCCTGGCTGATGTTTTGGTCACTTTTGAATGCTGGCGGTGCTTTCACTCTAGAGGTAGCATGAGACGGAGTCTACAACCCACACAAGTGGCTCAGGTAGTGCAGCTCATCCAGGATGGCACATCAATGCGAGCAGTGGCAAGAAGGTTTGCTGTGTCTGTCAGCGTAGTGTCCAGAGCATGGAGGCGCAACCAGTAGACAGGCCAGTACATCAGGAGACGTGGAGGAGGCCGTAGGAGGGCAACAACCCAGCAGCAGGACCGCTACCTCTGCCTTTGTGCAAGGAGGAGCAGGAGAAGCACTGCCAGAGCCCTGCAAAATGACCTCCAGCAGGCCACAAATGTGCATGTGTCTGCTCAAACGGTCAGAAACAGACTCCATGAGGGTGGTATGAGGGCCCGACGTCCACAGGTGGGGGTTGTGCTTACAGCCCATCACCGAGCAGGACGTTTGGCATTTGCCAGAGAACACCAAGATTGGCAAATTCGCCACTGGCCCCCTGTGCTCTTCACAGATGAAATCAGGTTCACACTGAGCACGTGACAGACGTGACAGAGTCTGGAGACGCCTTTTGAGAACGTTCTGCTGCCTGTAACATCCTCCAGCATGACCGGTTTGGCGGTGGGTCAGTCATGGTGTGGGGTGACATTTCTTTGGGGGGCCGCACAGCCCTCCATGTGCTTGCCAGAGGTAGCCTGACTGCCATTAGGTACCGAGATGAGATCCTCAGACCCCTTGGGAGACCATATGCTGGTGCGGTTGGCCCTGGGTTCCTCTTAATGCAAGACAATGCTAGACCTCATGTGGCTGGAGTGTGTCAGCAGTTCCTGCAAGAGGAAGGCATTGATGCTATGGACTGGCCCGCCCTTTCCCCAGACCTGAATCCAATTGAGCACATCTGGGACTTCATGTCTCGCTCCATCCACCAACGCCACGTTGCACCACAGACTGTCCAGGAGTTGGCGGATGCTTTAGTCCAGGTCTGGGAGGAGATCCCTCAGGAGACCATCCGCCACCTCATCAGGAGCATGCCCAGGCGTTGTAGGGAGGTCATACAGGCTACTGAGCCACACACACTACTGAGCCTCATTTTGACTTGTTTTAAGGACATTACATCAAAGTTGGATCAGCCTGTAGTGTGGTTTTCCACTTTAATTTTGAGTGTGACTCCAAATCCAGACCTCCATGGGTTGATAAATTGGATTTCCATTGATTATTTTTGTGTGATTTTGTTGTCAGCACATTCAACTATGTAAAGAAAAAAGTATTTAATAAGATTATTTCTTTCATTCAGATCTAGGATGTGTTGTTTAAGTGTTCCCTTTATTTTTTTGAGCAGTATATATAAATTAATACAAAATGTCAATAAATATTCAAACCCTTTGTTATGGCATACCTAAATAAGTTCAGAGGTAGAAATGTACTTAACAAGTCACATAATAAGTTGCATGGACTCACACTGTGAGCAATAAGAGTGTTTAACATGACTTTTGAATGACTACCTCATCTCTGTATCCCACACATACAATTATCTGTAAGGTCCCTCAGTTGAGCAGGGAATTTCAAACACAGATTAAACCACAAAGACCAGGGAGGTTTTCCAATGCAATGCAAAAAGGGCACCTATTGGTAGATGGGTAAAAATAAAAAGAAGCAAGCAATGAATATCCCTTTGAGCATGGTGAAGTTATTAATTACACTTTGGATGGAGTATCCATGCACCCAGTCACTACAAAGATACAGGTGTCCTTCCTGACTCAGTTGCAGTAGAGGAAGGAAACCACTGAACGATTTCACCACGAGGCCAATGGTAACTTTAAATAGTTACATAGTTTAATGGATGTGATAGGAGGAAACTGAGGATGAATCAACAACATTGCAGGTACTCCACAATACTAACCTAATTGACAGAGTGAAAAGAAAGAAGCCTGTACAGAATTTGAAAAATCCAAAACATGGACCCTGTTTGCAACAATGCACTAAAGTAATACTGCAAAAAAATGTGGCAAAGCAATTACATTTTTGTCCTGAACACAAAGTGTTATGTTTGGGGAAAATCCAATACAGCACACTACTAAGTACCATGCTCCATATTTTTAAGTTGTGGCTGCATCATGCTATGGGTATGCTTGAAATCATTAAGGACTGTGGAGTTTTTCAGGATAAAAAATAAACAGAATGGAGCTTAGCACAGGCAAAATCCTAGAGGTAAACCCGGTTCAGTCTGCTTTCCACCAGACACTGGGAGATGAATTCACCTTTCAGCAGAACAATAAGCTAAAACACACGGCCAAATCTACACTTGAGTTGCTTACCAAGAAGACAGTCAATATTCCTGAGTGGCTGAGTTACAGTTTTGACTTAAATCTACTTGAAAATCTAAGACAAGACCTTAAAATGGTTGTCTAGCAATGATCAACAACCAGTTTGACAGAGTTTGAAAAGAATAATGGGCAAATGTTACACAATTCAGGTGTGGAAAACCCTTAGAGACTTACCCAGAAAGTCACAGCTTTAATCGCTGCCAAAGGTGATTCTATAAAGTATAGACTCAGGGGTGTGACAATTTATGTAAGTTAAACATTTATGTGTTTAATTTACTATAAATTTGCAATAAAATTGTAAAAACATGTTTTCACTTTGTCATTATGGGGTATTGTGTGTAGAGGGGTGAAATAAACAAATATTTTATACATGTTTTATATTCAGGCAATAACACAACAAAATGTGGAATAAGTATGAATACTTTCTGAAGGCAATGAAGCCTAGCCTGAATCCGACTAGACGTTCATTACATTCTCTCTCTAGTCGGAACGTGGCTAGGCAGCGACCAGGACAGCGCGGAGTCGACGAGACATATGGCTCGGGAAAACGTACCTCAATCTAGTGATGGGATACGGCAGTGTACTCATAATTATCCCAACGGACAACTCGAGAAGATTTAAATACCTCTAGATTTTAATGACTGGTATTTTCGCCAGCATGTTATAGCTAATTCTATAGCAGCCCATGTGATTCTAGCGTTGGTGTGAGTAGCTACAGGAAGTGTTGTCGAATCCAATAGAATAGGCTACTCCAGTCAAGACAGGCACTGTTGTATGGGATGATAATAAATAACATTGTTGCTGCTGCAAGTTAGATAGCTATGGGGGGTGATAAGGGACATATATAAGTCTTATGGGGGGTGATAAGGGACATATATACGTCTAGGCAACCGTACCACCTGACATGACATGATACCAGCATCTTAGTAACGTCTGTGTAACGCCTGCATCACTTGTTAATGAAAGTCATAATGCGCATAGTTTATATTTATATGAATTAAATCTCAACCATAAGTGTTAGAAACATACAATGTATCACCTGGGTGGTAATGTTTCAAGCATTATCATGTGTCAAATGTGTCAATATATTGTAAGCTATTTCCAAGATAACTGGGCTGCTAATGTCAGTAGACGTTTAATTTTCGGCCTTGTGTCAACAAGTAGCCTAATCCAAATAGTAAATTATGTTTGTAGTCGTGTTTTCTTTTATGTCCTCAATAAACACCCTTGCTGTTTATGTATTAGGCCCACATGACTACTTTATAAACATCCATATGAAGGCCTAGATTTCTGTTCGTGAGATTCATTCAAGATTCATCTTCGTTTCCTGCTTTGTTGATGATGAGTCTTTCTGTATGTCATATGGTTGGTTGCGGTCATATAAACCCATCATTGAGTCGGACACATCGGCAGGTGCCTCTCCTTCAAGTGTTAGAATCTGTATGGACTTGTTTAAGAATATAACACAACAATGATTTCATGGGGAGAGGATAGTCGTAATGGCTTTGGTTTAGTGAAGCTTAATGGTTTAGATACGACCAAAACGGGTATTAGTTGCGTTAATTTGATACACCTTAAATCTAGTATTCAGGGTCTGTCCGCAAGTAACAGTGTGGTCGCGTTTATCAGAAATAATGGGAGACTAGTGTTTGTCGCACGGATTCAAGAGGACCAAGATGGGAGAAGATTCACAGGGAAACTGAGTAGGTCTAATCTCCTTAACAATCAATTTCTATAATATATTTTCCTGAGTTGCCCAATCATATGTTTTATGTGCTTTAGAGAGTGTGAAATTTAAGGAGAAGATTCGGGCTCTGAGTTGTGGAGATTCTCATGCTGTTCTGCTGTCTGAAGAGGGCCAGGTTTTCTGCTTGGACAAAGCCAATATTCTCAGGTGGGTTCCATTCCATAATGATACATTTATATGTAGTTTACCCTAAGAAATTGTCACCCCCTCATTCAAATAGCTAAAGTATAAAAAAAAATATATTGTCATTCAATTCAAATGGGCCAACTAATCTTATTCATCGTTCTTCTTTTTTCCCCCAGACCATTGGATAAGCTATGTAACCGACAGGTAACTCAGGTTGCATGTGGAGACCAGCATTCAATTTCACTAACACAGGGTAAATGACCATTAACACACCACTAATCGCTGTTTCACAATGCAACTTAACCAAAACAGTCTAACCTTTCAAAACTGTAATCCTGTACAATGTTCTCACTGTATGGTTGCTTACTTCTGATTTCTTTTCAGATGGTCAGGTGTTCACATGGGATCAGAACACCAGCGGTCAGCTGGGTTTGGGGTGGGACGAGCCCAAAGCCGTGTCCCCCAGGCACCTGAAGTCTCTATCAGGGATCCCTCTGGTTCAGATCACTGCAGGGGGAGACCACAGCTTCGCTCTGTCCCTTTCTGGAGCTGTGTTCGGCTGGGGCAAGAACACCGCCGGTCAACTGGGACTAGGGGACACAACAAGTACAGTATACATTACACAATAGCATATGTGTTAACTCTTGTTAAATATATTGAAATAATCAAGGTCCAGACCGAAGACCATGAACAGTACATTATTTGAAACAGGTGTGTTAGTTTGCCAGCAGCATACACTCTGCATCCCACTGCTGGCTTGCTTCTGAAGCTAAGCAGGGTTGGTTCTGGTCAGTTGTTGGATGGGAGACCAGATGCTGCTGGAAGTGGTGTTGGAGGGCCAGCAGAAGGCACTCTTTCCTCTGGTCTAAAAAATATCCCACTTCCCTGTGTAGGGTGCTGTCTTTTGGATGGGACATTAAACGGGTGTCCTGACTCTCTGATGTTGTTAAAGATCCCATGGCACTTATTGTAAGAGAATGGGTGTTAACCCTGGTGTCCTGTCTAAATTCCCAAGCTGTCCCTCATACCATCACAGTCACCTAATCATCCCCAGCTTACAATTGGCTCATTCATCCCCTCTACCCTGTAACTATTCCCCAGGTTGATGCTGTAAATGAGAATGTGTTCTCAGTCAACTTACCTGGTAAAATAAAAATAGTGATGGGTTTAAACAAAAGTCTTCCCATTCAGTAGCTCTCTCAGGCTGTAGCTGGAGACCCCTGATTCATCTATTATGAACCACATTTTTTGTAGTTGAAAAACTATTTTGACCAGGATGAGAGAGAACAATATTGTGTCATGTGTGTGATATGAGGTATGTGTTGTTTTGTAAATAAATACTTATAATAAAATGAACCCAATTTTCTGTAGACAGACATGCCCCAGCTCCTGTTGATTGCCTGAATCTGAAGAAGACTGTTTTGATTTCATGTGGAGGAGAACATACTGCCGTTCTGACAAAGGTTGTATATCTGTCTGACATAATTACACTTTTCCCTATCATTTGAACTAAATGTTGTTTGGACCATACATTATTTATTTAAATGGGTGTCTCAATGTTGTAGTTTTTAGTTCCCTGGAAATTCGTATTGAAATGTCGTCATTAACGTAGAGGAAAACACTGTATGATAACTGTCTGGGTTGATTTTGTTCTAGGGAGGTGTGGTGTTCACATTTGGCTCAGGCCGCTATGGACAGCTTGGACACAACTCTCTCCGAGATGAACTACGACCTCGAGTGGTGGGGCAACTCTGGGGGTCAAAGGTGACCCAGATAGCCTGTGGAAGGTAGGTTACACTTATTAGACATGATCTGGAATTGTAAAAATGTTGTGACAGTACAAAAATTGTGATGTAGGATCTGTTTGGTTATTTTCATCTTAGCGTAAGACCTTTTAACAATTCATTGTTGATTTGAGAAATGTTTGGGGCCTTCCAACAAGATTTACTCATTTGGGTGTGGAGAGCAAGGGCAGCTGGGAAATGGAGTAAAGATTTGTCAGTCTAAGCCCCTCCCAGTAGAACTGCCAGGTAAAACATTAGTTTATCGTATAACATTACCCGGAGTACACACATTTTCAGAACAGATCGAACTTGAATAAACGTCAACTCAACAAAATGCTTATTTCAATACTCAACTAAAATAAATAGGAAGTAAAACATGAAATAACATTAATTTGATCATCAACAATTTTTGTCAACATTTCAGACCAGATTGATGACCAGAAAATGGAACACATTTTTGCTGGAGGAAACCATTCCTTTGCGTTGTGCACTCTTGGTCAGGTATGGACACAATTCGGTTTGAAACATTTAGTTAGCAAAACAGGACATAGTTTGTCCTTTGTACTTAACATTGCTGTGATACGTTGCATCACATTGTCATCTTCCCAGGAGTCTGAAGAAAGGTCTAACGATCTCAGGTCAAGTGTGGGCAAAGTGACACAACAAACTATAGATGAAGAAATCATTGACAAATGGATCTCAGAATGTGATTCAAAATCATGGAAAAAAGGACAGAAGTAAGTATGATATAAGTAACTATAATTTACCGTGTTGTTATTTCCTTATTTTGTTTATGTACGGTCAAATACTGAACTGAAAGATTACTCAAACTTGTAATAGCAGGGAAATCACAAAAATGTTTTCTTCTGCATCATGTTTAAATGGGAGCTTTCTTGATAAAAGGTAACAGTATTTAATATTGGTTCAAATACATGATGGACTTATGTTTGAAATATTACATTATCGAAGAATACTGGTTTAAATATTGCGTAGATATTGACAATTATTTATTGGTTTTATTAGTTGTGACAAACATTACCAAACCTCACCTAAACAGTCTGGCCTGGATTTGTCTCACCGGAAGCTGCCGAAAAAGGACAAAGTTTTGACTGAGGTATTTTGTGAATATATTTCTAAATTGATATGTAATCGTATTCCTATGTATTCTGACATGTATCTTTGATTGCACATTGAATTGCTGAAATACTTCTAAATTGTTGTCATTATCATTTGAACAAGGGACGATTCACACACCACTTTCATTGCACTAGGTTGAAGCTGTTGTCCAGCACACACTGCTTCCCTCCCTGTATGACGAGCCCATTGGAGTGGAGGGCTTGAGGGTCTACCTGGTTCTCCCTGAGCTCCAGAGGGTCCTTCACAAACAGCACAGAAGGACAGATCTCACCGAACCCCTCTTTTACGCTGCTGCTACTCTCTGTTTATCATTTATGCATAGTCACTTTAACTATACATTCATGTACATACTACCTCAATTGGCCCGACCAACCAGTGTTCCCGCACATTGGCTAACCGGGCTATCTGCATTGTGTCCCACCACCTGCCAACCCCTCTTTTTACGCTACTGCTACTCTCTGTTCATCATATATGCATAGTCACTTTAACCATATCTACATGTACATACTACCTCAATCAGCCCGACAAACCGGTGTCTGTATATAGCCTTGCTACTGTTATTTTCAAATGTCTTTTTACTGTTGTTTTATTTCTTTACTTACACACACACACACACACACACACACACACACACACACACACACACACACACACACACACACACACACACACACACACACACACACACACACACACACACACACACACACACACACACACACACACACACACCGAAACACCTTTTTTTCTGCACTATTGGTTAGAGCCTGTAAGTAAGCATTTCACTGTAAGGTCTACACCTGTTGTAATTGGGGCACGTGACAAATAAACTTTGATTTGATTTGATTTGCTGCTCTCCTCACACTGCACCCCGACAAGCTGCAGGTCCTCGGTAATGTTGCCATCCATTTAAAATGTTTAAAGTTTGTCACCCCATATTCAACTAATCAACAATAACTTAGTCGTACATCTGTTTGTGCTGTAGACAACTTATTTTGTCCTTGATCATTCGCTGTCTGGCAGATTTAGACTAGGCAAAACCAGTGATTTATTTTTATTGAGTGTGGTATTCCTGGGCTAAAACTAAATGTGTACACTCTCATGTTGCCCCTGGATTGATTGTGAAGTAGAGAAAATTCTATGCCACCACAAAATGGTTTGAGAAAGTAATCTGTGTGTTATCATGTCCTGTAGGTGACTATTGGTCCTCATTGAAGCCCTCTCTCATGACCAAGCACATTGGGGTGTGGAAGAAGGCCCCGTCTGTGATTTTGACAAGGAAACATTCTATGCACCTGTGACGCAAGGATCAAACACCACACAATTTTTTCCCGATGTTCACAACATGGACATCTATTTATTTATGATACACATTGAATTGCACATTTCCATTCAGTGTGCAATTAATGAAGTAGCTGTCTAACCCCGGGGTCTCAAGCGCAGCTGGGCGCCATTTCACAGGAACAACTGCCATGTTTTTGCACGCAGCTAGCCGTTAGGATGTTACTCCATCTCCTCTTTTCCGTGGATGGATTCCAATAGCTCCTAAGAGAGCTTTCAGCCCTGTGGCCGCTCACAGCCTTGATCTCTCTGGCCTCCAGACCTGCATCAGAGAGCTGCTGGATGGTAGTCATCTTGATGCAGTGGTTGGTATACCTACGGGATGTGCCAGCCTCCTAGAGAGAGAGCGAGCAATTAATAATAACAATATGACAATGATTCTATTAATGTTTATTCTATTCATATTACTGTATAGCAGCCTAGTTATTTGAACAAAATGTTATACCTTGCACAGACGGGACAGCATTGATGAAATGGTGTTGAGTCCCATTGGCTCTATGGTATACCACAACGTTGTTGTTGGATAACTTTTGTCTGGCTAACAATGGGAATTCCAAACCACCCATTGTATAAAACTATATAATATATGGCGGAAATGTCACCTAGCCTATCAAAGGGCAAATTGGAGCCTTAAAAACAAGTGTCCTGGGGTTGATTTGGGATACATAGTGAACATGTTCTGCAACCTAGCTAAAATGTTATTTTGATACATTGATTTGACAAATGGTTTGAATGGTGTCAAGTGTCTATTGCTTCACCATATTAATTGACGGCATTTCCCCCCCCAAACTAGAACACTGTGTATGAAGAAGAGTACCATGCTGGGCATCCCAACATCGTCACATTCTGGGAGGTGTTTGAGGAACTGACAGAGGATCAAAAGAAAGCGTTCCTGTGTAAGTATGGAACATTTTCATTGTAACAGATGAACCAATAACGTAGGCTACTGAGAATAACGTTCTGTTCTGTCATTCACTGCCCTCTCCCTTTTACCACCTTTGCCCCTTCAGTGTTCCTGACTGGCTGTGATCGTGTGCCCATCCTGGGTATGAACCAGATCAGGATGAGGGTCCAAACCCTTCTCAACTCCTCCCAACAGCATTTTCCAGAGGCGCTGACCTGTCACTCTCTGTTGCAGCTGCCCATCTATCCCTCCAAAGAGACACTACAGAGCAGGCTTATAGAGGCTGTTGGCCACAACAGAGGCTTCTGGAATGAATAATGGGTGTATAGTGTTGCTGCTGTATATACTCCTCTCCTGAGTTCATCTTTTCATTGTTCCATAGTTGGGTTTAAGATTTGGATTGTTTTAATGTAGGGTTGTATTTCAAATCCTAACTTGAGATCTGTGTGGTATTATGACATTATATTGCATTCATCAAATTTTATTAAAACATTTATAAATCTTGTGCCTGCACATTAAACAGATTAACAAAAATGATAACCAAGATACAAGGAAATCCCAAAGTAATTGAAATAATCAAATTGTTAATAGAAGCATATCAGGATTCCAGTTGAACACAAGAACTATTCATTTACAAGACCCACCAAATGGTTCATTACAGAAATCAATGAAAACATAATATCCCTGCAGTTAGGTGGCACACAATAAGACACGGATCATTTGGCACACATCCTTCTCAATCATCCTTCCCCAATTCACAATATAGGGCAGGATTTAACTCAAGGCGCTCTATAGCGCAGCGCACTATAAGATACTTTTAAAGGTAATTTACACTTGAGCAGACATGCCAGCATTTACCATGAATGTGATCTGTGAGCATCGGGGAAAATGCCTTTAAAAAGGGGCATTGTCGGCTGCATGGAGCCCTGACATAAAAAGAAAACCAGCAGTACTATGGACCTCCAGGCTCATGATTTGAGCACCACTGACCTCAACTTATATTTAGAGTACTACTCAAGTTCATAGCCCTTCTAAATGACTCATTTTCCTTAGTGAACTTGATTTAATTTCCCTAAATATATACATACCGCTCAAATGACCCATACTTAATTCCCCTTGAATACAGATCCTTGTGTAAACAAAATCATGTAGGCTTAAGACACTGAATTGTCAAATAGAGGTAATATGAGAGGTACAGCCACCCGTGATAAATTACAAACATTACATTACTCTTTGATTTTATAAAGATTAGTGCAAATAGATCACTTCCAGATAAATACAGTAAGTGTATTTTTCATCAGCGCTCATCATAAGAGATCCTCTTTATGGAACAACGCCCTCTGGTGTTTGTGGTCAGACTTAGCCGTGGCATTCAGGACCGGGGTGTTGGCAAACTCCACGGTACAGGGCCCGGGGGTGCATGGGTCTCCCTCCAGCTCCAGGACGGTCACGTTGTTGGGCGCGGCTGTGCTCAGGATGCTAGCAGGCACGTACAAGGTGATTTGTGGGCCGCGAGCGGGCCAGTAGCGGCCCAGGTTGAAACCGTTGATCCACACCTGGCCCTAGTGATAAAAACAAAACAAAGGAAACAAAACAAAAAAGTTTTAAGTCTCGAAATAACGTACGTGTTCAGGATTCAGTAGTGTCAGGGACCATGAACAAATATGCTGCACCAGGGTATATGAAACTGACGTGGTTCAGTAAACCACGCTTGTGATGAGTAACCTTGCCTGAGATCTGAAGAGGTGTGTCTAAGGCTAATGCCTAGGCTTTAGCTCAGAGGGCTAACACACCAGTCTTGTCGTCGCACAGAAGACACAGATCAGTTACATTATCTATAAAGGTAATTTGCAGTTGGGGTGCCTGCTCAGGAACAATGTACAGTACAGTTCAACAAACAATTAAAATCTCCTTAAAAAAAGGTAAAACCTCACCTTTCTCCAGTCAGGGAACTGGATGTAGGTGTCCTGGGGCAGGTCTGGGATGCCGTCCGGGATGACAAAGGTGCCCCCATAGAAGGAGGGGACGGAGAGGGGAGAAGGTGGTGGGATGCCAGCTTCCCTGGAGCCCATCTCCCAGAGAAGACCCTGGCTAACAGCCTGGTCGATGCTGAGGCTGTAGACTTCCCAGCCGGTGAGGATGTCAGCCCCCAATGTCAGGTTAGACACCAGGCCCTGTGTAGAGAGAGTGGGCGAGAGGAGGGAGTCAAAACATCCTAGTTGTGTATGTGTGCATAGGACACTTAGGGTTGGTTTCCCCAGACACAAATGAATACTAATGGTGGACTAAAAAGCAGGTTCAATTAAAATTCTACAAAATGCTTCTTAGTCCAGATCTTTGCTCAATCTATTTCCAGGAAACCAGCCCATAATGTTCAGTGGGACCGAATAATGTTATGTAGAATTAAGTAGCTAATGGAACGGTGCTAGTTAAATGTTTACTCCGGAGCCAGCTTTGAATAACCTCTTGCCTTAAAGTCGTTGATGTCTTTCCCATAGTTGACTCGGCCCATATTCTCCACCAGTATGTCCACCTGACTCCCAGCCTTCCCAGTCACGTTGATAGTCAGGGCCTTGTCCCTCTCTAGAATCCCAGCAGCAACCTAATGACAGACCATATTGAATTGCAACAGACGTTTTCCTTTTTAGAAGAACCTGAAGACTTTTCTCTCTTCCTCTTGAGAAGATAATCTAATCCAGTCTGACTTTGTATGAATGACAGTGATCACCAACCCTGGTTCTGGAAAACTACATGGTGTGCAGATCTCGGTTCCAGTCCAGCACTACAACACAGATCTCACTAAACAAAGTCTAAATTGGGTGTTCTTGTGCAGAGCTGGGACAAGAACCTGTCCTCCTTGGACCAGTGACCATTGTTGAGCACCAACATGTTAACTTGCAGCAAACCAAATGAAGTGCATGGGGGGAAGTTTCGATGACGAACTCACCCCGTCGACTGATACATATGCCCGGTCGTGGACTCCATTCAGTGGTGAGGACAGAGGGGTGGGCTTACTGCAGTCCACAGGCAGCTTGGTCTGATAGAGGACGAACCCAAACAGCTTTTGGAGAGAAAACAAAATAAATGGAGTAAAGCCTCTCAGCCATTTTGGATCATAACAACCATAGCTGCTTATACTTAGTGTAGAAAAGGACAGACAGACATTGAGCTTGTGGACGTACTTGGTTCATCTCAATGAAGGTCAGCGGGTAGATGCTTTTGACAGGACCGGAGAAGGATAGTATATCTAGAGCATCGACTACTGTGTGGAGCTGAGGAGGCAGAAAGAAACGCATTCTGTTGGAATCTACTGGATTCTATTCTATACTGTGTACACTCCATGTTCAATCAACACAAGAGAAAAAAATAGAAAATATCCATTTGCTTTTAGAGTATTATGACATGCCTATGATACAATGTAATATATATATATAATAAACACTTAACCAGCACTTGCACCCCCCCACTCCACTAGCTCTGACTCTACTGAAAAATTTACTTTCTATGCCTGTGATGTGGTTGTCCCACCTAGCTATCTTATGATGAATGCATTAACTGTAAGTCTCTTTGGATAAAAGCGTCTGCTTAATGACTAAAATGTTAAAATGTAAATATTGCAACACTACTCCGCACTGTGTGCCATGTGTCAACAAGGTCAGGTAAAGGTAAAGTAATTTCTACCCGGCGCTGTGGCTTAGTTGGTTAAAGCGTCTGTCTAGTAAACAGGAGATCCCGAGTTTGAATCCCAGCAGTGCCTTTTTTAGCATTTCATTGTACTGTGTACACTTCTCTTTAATCCGTGCATATGACAAATAAACGTTGATAAAAGTGTTAACTCAAATGTTTAATGTCTGAAGATGATTGACCTTCTTCATTGGTACAGCTCCGTAGGCATATTTAGGTGTTGATGGAAGCACGGGTCCCTCTGGTATCTTCCGATACTGTTGGGGGAAAATACAGGTGGATATGACATCATTAGGGGATCATTTGTAAAACTGACCGATTTACCTTTAATTACAAACTTATAATAAGTCAGGGTACTAAAATGCTGACCGTAGAAACTTTTGCTATAAAAGTCACAAGAAAGCATAATCTAATCAAACATGTTGTATGTACGACATGTTGTGTGATATCTCTGTTACCAACCAGTTTGATGACATCCTGGATGGCAAAATACTTGTCAGTGAGGTCTCCTGCCTCAGTGAGCGGGGCGTCATAGTCATAACTAGTAGGCTGGGGGGCATAGGGGGTATTGGCTCCTGAGAATATTAAGAGAAAAACATTTTTATACAACGAGTGGGTCTAATCCTGAATGCTGATTGGTTAAAACCGCATTCCAGCCGGTGTCTATTCGACAAGTTACCACCGGCTAAATCTATGACGTTAAAAATGCCTATTTACTCTGTTCCATCTGACTTGACTTTGTCTCGGGCCTAACGACACCCGTGCCAATACATCCTCCAAACACCGGCTTCTTGGGCATTATCACTTAAATAAACTAATCTTCACATCATGGCCAAACCCAAATAAAGTGAACTAGATTGGGTTCTGCAATAGAGAATATGGGACCATTGAACAATTTAACTCACCATTCCAGTATCCAAAATTGGTTCCTCCAATAAACATGTATCTGCACAGAGAGGTTTATAACTTGATGTCACTAGTTGAAAAATCCTCTGTGCCTTTTTGATGTTAAATGTTTCATGTGTGATGATGTCAACACATATTCCTATCAATCATTGTTGATAGAATTATGACTATTATCCAATCAATTCATTTCTCTGTCTATACCCAATATCCATCCACCACAACTCACAGATTAACGCTGGCGCCGATGGCGAGGATCTCGTTGAGGGACTTGGCCACGATGGCGGTGGACACTGTAGAGTGATGCTCTCCCCAGTGGTCCAGCCAGCCGGTGTAGAACTCAGAGTTCACCTGCAACACAGGATACAGTCAGCACTATCTGGCCATGCTAGAGAGGACAGAAGTGTGTTGGACTTTTACCACTAACATCTAATGACATGTAGTTATGGTTTGTGTGCGTCTGTAAGTTGTTGTTCGTATGTATAAGTTTGTATCTGGAGTGAAGAAATAAAAATTATATTTAAAAAAAATCTATATACAAAAAGAAACATCTAATGACAAACATGCTTACCAAGGGTCCATGGGGCTCTGCCTGTCTCTGTGCATCAAATGCAGCAGACACATTCCCACCTGTTAAACAAATACAAACGCACAGACAGACACACGCAAAGACAGACACAGTTGTTGAACAATGCTGGATACGGTGGTATAACACAGCCGTCATAGATTTCTATGGTGCAATGAGTCAACACGTCTGTTTTTGAAAACAAAGGAAATAGGCTAGGTTAGACGTCACATTAATCAACAACCACCCAGATCTAAGACATATAGATACCATACCAACTGAACACTTCTATTCTTGTTCAAATAATACCTGTTCCATTTAGTAAGTAACTATCCCAGGCATTTCACAGGAAATGTATCACCATTGACCTTTGTTGTGTATATTTCGACCTGCATCAGTTCCCTCTTGACACTGATCTAATGTCAGCTTTGCCATTTCCCTATTATCAGTATGGTAGTGATTTTGGGAATATAATTTTATTCTAGATCTGTGCCCCAGAAGCCTACCTGGGCCGAAGTCCACAGTGGCGTAGAGGCCCTGCAGAGAGCCACACTTGAGGTACCCGGCCCCGGCCCCGTCTGTGGTGAATAGCACCACGTCGTTCCCCAGGTGGGAGCGGAACAGACTGGTCAGGTGACGCAGGTAGTTGTAGTCACAGGCAAAGTAGCTTCCGTACTCATTCTCCACCTAAGAGGGAGAAGGGGAGGGAGAGCAGAGAGAGAGATGGGGTCTTGTTGAGGAGATGAGAGGCAATGTTTGACAAACAGTCTTCTATTGAATTGTAGAGTTTTAAAGGCACAATATGAAGTTGTCCAAACTATGATTCCCCAATAAATGTTTTATTAATCATTGGATATACATGGCTCACCTGAACAGTGATGATTGGGCCGCCGTTCTGATAAAGGAACGGCTTCAAAATTGGCAGTAGCATGCCCATCCACTTGTCAACAGCCGCAATGTAATCTGAAACAAACAGATTTAGGTGTCATAAAAACACAACTCTTATATTGTAATACTAATAGGATCCATTGCAGTCTCATCTAACGGTCAATACACACCTGGGTCTGAGGAACGCAGGACAATGTCTTTCTTGTGGAGCAGCCAGGCAGGCAAACCCCCCTAAAGCCCAGGTTATGAAAGGGGCAAATTATCACACAGTCCGTCAAGAAATACACTGCGGATGTCGAAGTGCCGTTACTACATTGTGATTGATCGTCTTCCGAAAACAACTTGGAATACCGGCACAATTTGCCAACATTATTACACATCATATCATCAACAGGTATATTTATCATAAAACAATTGTTTAGTCATTCTCTCACCATATCCCACTCTCCACAGATGTAGGGCCCAGGCCTCAGTACAACCAGCAGACCAATGTCTTGGGCCAACTGCAGGAAGTGTTCTAGATCCCTGTCCCCACTGAAGTTGTACTGATCCGAGGAGGGCTCGTGGAAATTCCAGGGGACGTACCTGGAATGTCAAATGGACAATGATGTACTATTTAAGTCCATACCACCGAAAGGTAAATCATAGCTCTTTCTGAGGTTTAAGGCCCGACAAAGGAATTCTGTCGGGTTATCAACATTTGGAGGATATGTGATTAAATGGCTCTTTGAATTACTTTGATCAACGTCAATCCTATGTACCAATGGGCCACTGAAATGACTAACTGAAAACTAGAATGAACATTGAAGACACTCTTCTAACTGGTTGGCATTCAGTTTATTTATGACATAGTGGCCAGTCTACATTTGCCTGGATACCCAGATTAAACGCTACGCCAAGCCTGCGGACGTAAGTTTCTTCTCCACAATGAGTCTGGATCTGAGCATCCCTCCCGACCCAGATTGGTTCAGAAACCAATGGGTTGGACCAGAGCCAGAACACACGTGGGTAAAGGAGGCGGTTTGCAAAATCGTCATTGGCTTTGATACTCTGATTGGTTAGCGACGATCCAATCGCTGATGCCATTGTTTTTTGTTTTTTTTTCGTCAGGCTAAGTCTACATACGTCTGAATGGCGTTCAGTCCGGCCATATACATCTTGAGTAGCCTGTCTTTCCAGTAGGCCCTGGGGATCCTGTTGTAGTGGATGCTACCGGAGATGTAGCGGAACTCTTCCCCATCCTTACGGAAGCAGTCGTTCTTGTAGTCCACACTGAAGGTCGGCGGCACACCAAGCTGAAAGAGATTTCAACAGAGTAAGAGTCACATACCGTAATTTTAAATCTTGGGGAGCTATGCAGTCAGTGTGCTGTTTTTTTTACGGCTACAGCAAACGGACTTTAGAGAGATAGTTGTCTGAGGGGCCGCATCTTGAGAGCAACCGATATAATTTAATTGCAGTCATGCAACTGTTCTGTTAAAGGTTCATCTTTTTATGGTGAAGGGATGATTTATCAGGTGACGGCACAAGGTTGGCAACAACAACGTGACTGCCAATCGTTGTCCCCTAGTTAAGTGCCGTTGCTGGGTGTATAAAATGAAAAGGCCTACATCTCGATGAAAATGAATACAGAGAGAAAAAGAGGCCATTGTAATGCACATTTACGTTATTAATTGATATGGCTTGCAGTAGATAACCACAGACAGAAGGGTTAACCCAGACACTTCAGAGGCTATAAAGAAGAAGCATCCGTTTAGAACGTTCTCTCACCACCAAATATATGGTAGTGAGAGAAAGTCCTGTCGGGGGGGGAGGGTGAAACTGGGCCGAGATTGCTTTCTTTTTCTATTGCCAATACTACAATCTGTTACAATGTTTTATAGACTTAAAGCTTTTCCAAAGTTGAAAAGCCCTACTTCTCGATTAAAATGAATACAGAGGGGAAAGAGGTCATTCTAATATTCATTTAAGTTATTCATTTCTATGGTTTGCAGTAGATCAACTATGATAGTTCATGTCAATTAAGCAGAGTTTGAAATGTTGCTAGCTAGTTACTTTGAAAGCAATCAACACAGATATGCTAAATCAGTGCACTAGCGGGTAAATGGTTCAAGGAACCAGCGATTAGTTCCAAGTTATAGGCTAATCTATACATCATTCATGTTTTACGTGCATTCCAAAAGGAGGCTTGAATTCTGACTAGGTAGCTTGCTCTCTGTGAGCTGTATGAAACAACATGTATGTTTTCTTTCCCAACTAATTCAGTCTAAGCTACTACGAAATGAACCATGTAAGAGTACTTACTGTACTTGCAAAGAGGGAACACAGTAGCACAACTCCAACCCTTGAGCAAGCCATGTCTGAATGTCGTGATGCACTGACTGATTGACTGAACTTCAACAGATGAGATGCGGAAGTTGGATATTGTCATGTGACGATGTCTGTTATGGCAGTACTAACGCCTTACCGGTAGGCGGCAGTCTCATAGAATGCTCAAGGCACAAACTGTATGCTCGTACTTCCTGTAATCGCTTCCACACGTGGGCTTCCGAACTCTGCTCAGGTTGTCTCTTCTTACGGTCTGTAAATAACAACATATGTATTGATTATTTGTGGTCACACCGTCGTATAATTTTGACAATATGTCGACAAGTGAGAAAATAACACCAAACGAAGGACTGAGCGCCGAAGAGGACGAGTTGCCTCCTCCCGTTGTGACTCGGACCCGTAGCGGGCGCAGAGTACGGACCCCAGCTGTGTATCTTGACTCTGAAGTACCGAAGACTCCAACACGCCGAACAAGGAAATCTGTCATTCAAGAGTTACCGAATGAGAATGCAGAGAACCAGACGGAACCCGAACCAGAGGTTGTAGTCGTGGAACCGGTTGCCGACGAGACTCGTGCGAAAAAACTTCCAAGCAGTCAGTCCAAATCAAATGCATTGGCAACAGCTGAGGCATGTCCAAAACTGGTCAAATCAGACACACCTGTAGGGAAGTCATTAGGTACAGTTATTCCAGCTGTGTCACATTGCAACGAGAAGGAAAACAAGGTTGGTCCCGTACCAATGGAGACTGTTCCGGACCGCCCAAATAAAACGGCCAAAAAGAGGACTCGTTCAGAGTCAAATGAGAAACTTGACGTGATACCTTTGGGTAAACCGAAATCCGGACGGGTATGGAAAGACCGCAACAAGCAACGGTCAGTAGTTGCAATAGCCTACAATGCTATTAGCCTACAATGCTAACTACCTGCATGCATATGCAAACTATTACTAGTCAGCCCAGCCCATGCAAACACTGCCTAGAAATTGTTTAGGAAAATGTACCTTTTATCGAACTCCTTTTGTTTTTCAGGTTCTCGGCTCTTTTAAGAGATAAGCCACTGTGCTCCTCCTGGGAGAAGAAGATGGAGGCCAAGCGAGAGAAGGAGCTGGTGAGGAAATATTCCCTGCAACTGAAGGAGGACAAGGCCAGGGAGAAAGAGGTCTGTGTCGTCGCCTGTTCATGTTAGTGCACTCTGATATCTTAAAGTAGTGCACAAACTGCGTTCAAAACAACTGGAAAAATAGAAGTCTCCGACTTCAGTGCGTTCAAGACAACTGGGAAACGAGCTCCGACTGGGGGAAATCGTTTAACTTAGGCCTCTATCTAGAGCTCTGACTTTCCAACCTGACGCTCACTGGCGTAGTGATTTGACCTCTTATTTTTCAGAGTTCCCAGATATCTTGGAACGCACCATTTAGTATATGGACCACACAGAGGTTGGCAGTGCAACTGTGATTGTTTAGGCATCCCCTCATGTGGTCGTTTTTTGGGTATCTTTTGTCCCTTACAGGAAAAGAGGAAGAGGCATGAGGAGAATTTGAAAAGGCGAGCTGAGAATGAGAGGAAGGGGGAGGTTGTGCAAGTGGTAAGTCAACACACACAAATCCCCACATTATCCCAAGTGAGATGGGGTGAGGGTATTTTTCTATCACTGTAACCTATGTGAGCCAGGTAGATCTCTATTGCTGACTTCAGAGACCGTATGTATCAATTGTCTCGGAGTAGAAGTGCTGTTCTATGATCAGGTTTGCCCATGTTATCTTGTTCATTTGTGATCTGAAAGGCAATACTGATCCTAAATCAGCCCTCTTACTGACACTTGATACATATGGCCCCAGGCTAAGCGCTACATTCTCCCCCCTGGTTATATTTCCATCCCAGATCCGGAACACAACAAAGATCAAGAGGATGAAGAAGAAACAGCTGAGGAAGATTGAGAAGAGGGACACACTTGCCATGCTGCAGAAATCACAGCCCAGGAACCCAAAAGCTGCACGGAAAGGTGGCAAAGTGGACAAGTAGAGGGAGTGCATTGGTTGACTGATGGGATGTTCAGCTCTGAGAACCACCCCCTAGGCACTTCATGTAGATATGAGAGAACCACTCAGAAAAGGGGCTTGCTCCATTCGCTCCACGCATCGACCCGGTATTGCAGTTCAATCTTTCCCTCAATAGGCTAGGTGGAATTTTCACCATATTTGTTAATCTATCCAATCCTTTTCAGATCTACACAGTGCCTAGGGGGTAAGGCCAACATGGCTATGCTCACTGTGTGTGAGGCTGCTGGAACTGGAGAGCATGAGCAGCAAACCCTTTCAAAACAAATAACCAACTGTCTGGAGCATCGCAGATGCGAAAAGTGCCTCCTACCTCTATTTTGTGGAAATCCAAACATGAGCTGGAAGAATTCTTTACTTGAACTCTTAAACTATGTTTACTGTAATGCAATGTTCCATTAAACAAAGCAAATTGTTATACCAGTGTGTCTCCCAACCTTTTCTTAGTGGTCCACTAGATCACCATTGCAAGCTTTTTGCCCACTTTAGTGTGTTGCATTAAAGAAATGACACTAAAGCAAGTGTGCACTTCTCCAGTCAGGCTTTATTACATCACCCTGCGATGCTGTTATACTCAGCGCACTGACCAAGATCCATAAGAGAATGAATGAGCTTAAAAAGATGGGGAACTACAACAAATGGAGGGACAGACCATGTGAACAATAGTGATTAACATTCAACTCCTAAGACAGGTCTAGTACACTCTAGTTGTACAACACTTGATAATTTTTTTTACAACTATTGTGTCTTCACAGCAGTGTAACTGGATCAAATGTATTGTACAAAGTAAGTGTGTACAGGGCCAGGGAGTAGGAGAAAAAAGTAATCAAACAAGTTACAGTTGACTTACAATTAATGGAGAAAGACTCATGTTCTATTTTACAGAAACAAATGGGAGTTCTCTCTGACCTTAAACACAATCACCATACTTAGATCTAACTAATCAATATTATTAGCACTAATTACTTTGATATATACAAATATTAGCAATGTTCTGTTTCGCTTTGTATAGTTTCTTTCCCTCGGTCTCAAAAACATTTTGTAAGTACACTTGAAAATAAAATGCAATTTATTTTTTGGAACTCAAACCTCGCACTCAAGCTCACATTCTGTACTAGTGCACACACACTTGTAATCTACTTTAGTTAATCTCTTAATGCATCCCTATTCATTTATAGTGCACTACTTTTGACCAGGGCCTGGTCAAAAGAAGTGCACTTTATAGGGAATAGGGTGCCATTTGAACACTAAATTACTAGGCCACTATTCCAATGTTATGGTTGAGTCTGCTTCATACACTAACCCTAATAAAAAACGATAAGGCTACGCTAGGTTGTTTTGCTGTTGAAGAGGTGGAAGTCATCTTTGGGATGTAGGACGTAGTAGAAACTGTTTAAATAGTATTTTATGACGATACATCCTTCATTTAGCCGATTCCGCTGCTTCAAGAGGGATAACAGCCACAGCAGAGGAGCTAATGTGATGTCACCGGGTTCTCACACGCAAGCACACACACACACGTGGGCTCCTGCATTTGTTGCTCACCCCCGTTCTCTCAAACAAAAACACACACACACACACCTCTTAAACAGCATTTGTGAAGCTTTGAAAATCTGGCAGCCTCAAAGCAGACAAGCACCAACCCATTGCTATTATAACCCCCCCTCTTCACACACACAGACATATACTCTCACACAAACTGTTCATGTCCATTTGCAGTTAGTCCATATCCTTTGGAAGAGGAGCAAGGTAGAGTTAGTGTTTGATAGATTCTAGCGATTTAACACTAATCAATCAGACCACCCATCTGCCCCCAGTCTTTTCCACAGACTAACATAGCAAGAGATGGAGTGGGTGCGAAAGAGAGCAGCAAAGGAAGAAACAGAAGACACAGAGGTCTAGCCAGTGGCTCTAAAGGGAGATATCTAATCATTGTAGTGAAGATGAAGCTTCAGGGGTGACGTTTTCCCTAGCTACAGATCTAGGATCAGCTTCGGCTCCCCTAATCCATACCTTAAACATTAGTGGGGGCAAATGCAAAACTGACCCCAGATCAGCATCTAGAGGCAACTTGACCCTACACGGAAGATGAAGGCAGAAGAAAGCAGGTCTTTCCCCCTGTCCGGTTGCATTGTCCTACAGGGTCTCACAGCCCCTATGCACACCATCCCCACAGAGAGTGATAGGGGAGAGGTAAGGGGCATTACAACCCAAAATCTAACCTGAAAGAGGGAGGGTTGGGGTTAAACAGGGTCGATACCCAGTTTGTCCCTTCTTCAATTGGGGGGAAAAAGGGCAGCTTGTGGCTTGTTCCAAATGCCTGGGTTAGTACAATTCGCTGATCGGGGGGGGGTGAAAATCAATATATATCTGGGCACATGTCCCAGTTGCCGTGGTCCTTCGCCTCCCAGTATCCCCCCTTGTAGACGTGCATGTACTCTCCCGTGACGACGTCCTCGGTCCTCTCGAACCACATCGCCTCATAGTTGTCCTGGTGGACGCCTGACGAAAATAACAAGAGAAAAAGAAAGACATTTAACCTATTGAAATTATCATAGGATGTTGAGGACCAGCCATGGAAGCTTTGGGAAAGGGACTTCTGCATCAAGACCATATAAAAGGATGAGGTCAGGATGACAAGGACAACATTGCAGCAGTATGGTGGTGTCTAGCTACAATAGTTACCAGAGTTGTCATGTCTAGCGCTACAAGATTTCACACATACGAACGCCGTAAGACTTTGGGAAGTAGTATTTCTCAACTAAGTTAAACTGCAACTACTAGAGCGTCTAAGAGGAAGGAGACAAACTACAGACAAATAACAGAAAGGAGAGAGAGAGATAACAACACTGGTGTTACTTGCTTTTGACCGCAGCTCCATAATGACATTCCATGTCATCCACTGGGGGGGAGGGACAAGATGGAAAGATATGAGGTATGATAAAAAAAAAAAGGTGTGAGAATGAAATCATGATGTGTGTGTGTGTCCCGAACGATGAATACTTGCTTTGATACTCTGACAGGGGCGGACCACGTGGGGCTGCAAAATGGAAGACTGACAGATAAGTATGTGAGTGTGTGGATAGAAATAAACAGTGATATAGAGAGGAAGAGAGTAGAGGGCTACTTGCTTGGAGCGTGAGGTGGAGAATCGTCGGGGTCCGCTGAAGGGGGAGAGAGGAACATGAATAATTGACAGAAAGGAAAGAAATGAAAAGAAGAGGGGGGGGGGGGGAGCCTACAACCTAACCAATTAAATCTATTTAATATACTTACTGGTGTGGAAAATTAAAGCTAGCCTGCTTTTACTACGCTACGGAGCGGTTTCCTACCACAGGACATTGCCGCATCACAAAAAATAGTTTTCTTCAAACATTCCTCTGTTCAGTATTAGAATTCAAAATGTGCATTTCACAGCACAAGAATAAGCCATTTCTAGGCATAGCCTGGAAACCTGGGTCGTATTCACTAGACACCTTGGGTAGAAAAACGTCCCAAAACAGGGAGGGACTACCTGAACTTGTCAAATAAGAAACTTGTTGTTGTTGCAAAACGTTTTGCTAGTGTGCAGTAATGAACACGACCCTGGTATTGATTGACTAGCATATTTGCATCACAAGAAAGCTAGCTACCATTTGTCTAACTATCTTTCTGTCATGTAGAGTATGTATGTATGTATGTATGTATGATGATGTATGAGATGAGAGATGAAATTATAATAAATAAAATACACACACTAAACAGAAAGTTCTAGAAGGATCACGTGTCAGAAGGAGAGGGAATAAGAGTGAACGCGTGGAGAAAGCGAGGGAGTGCTATAAGGACAGAGCGATGGAGGGAGGAAAGTTAGTGGTACTTGCTTTCGTCCGAAGCCTGGCTCGCTTCCGTACCAATCTCCACCGCATCGGCTGAACACAGCACAAACCAAGGATGGACGCATGAATAAAGCAGGATATGATGGATGGTCAGAGGTATTAAATACACCTACCTTGTGAAAAGTGGAACGGCTTGTGTGTGTGAGTGTGTGTGGGAGAGAGAGAGTAAAGTGAGTCAATAGGTGGAAGAGGAGGAGTACTTGCTTTTCAAAGGCGAGTCAGTGATGAAAGAGTCCTCAATGACAGCTTGGGGGACAGAGAGACAGACACGTGTGAAAGACAGACAGATAGATATATACAAGAGGAGAAAGGGACAGACAGGTAGACTATGAACACAGACAGCTCTGGGACGACACTCACTTTGTCTTTCCTCAAACCTGCCTCCATCTCCGTGTCTTCTCTCTAGCCACAATAGGAAGCCAAAGAGACCAGACTCCTCATTCAACTTAACGGGGAGTACTTCCTTACTCACAAGCACAAGAATTGGATCTTGCTCCCATCTTGGGCATGTCCCAATAATATCCTCAGCGGTACCAGAGCACCAAGTCTAGGACCAAAAGGCTCCTCAACAGCTTCTACCTCCAAGCCATAAGACTGCTGAACAATTCATAAAATCGCCAACGGACTATTTACATTGACCCCCCCCCCCCTCCCTTTTGTACACTGCTGCTACTCGCTGTTTATTATCTTTGCATAGTCACTTCACCCCTACCTACATGTAAAAATTACTTCAACCAACCAGTACCCCTGCACACTGACTCGGTACCAGTAACCCCTGTATATAGCCTCGTTATTGTGTTACTTTTTATTATTCTTTTTTACTTTAGTCTATTTGGTAAATATTTTCTTAACTCTTCTTGAGCTGCACTGTTGGTTAGGGACTTGTAAGTAAGCATTTCACGGTAAGGTCTACACTTGTATTCGGCGCATGTGACAAATACAGTTTGATTTGAAGTATGCACTTGTTTACTACTTCAAATATTGGATTGGTGAGGCATGGGTTAGTGGGTGTCTCCACCTTGTTTCTTATACCAGTCATTTCCTTTCAAATAAGTATAGGAAAGTCAACAAGTGAACACTGGGAGGAAGGAGAGATAATTGGGATGTAGCCCTTCTTGCACCTGCTTCCCTCGTCCCCTCCCTCTTTCTTACCGTCCTCTGCTACCTCCACCCCTTCTGCCCCCTCCTCGGGCAGGTTGGCTGCGCGCTGGGCCTCTCTCTCTCTCTCGCGGCGGACGCTCCTCTGCTTCTCCTCCAGCCGTTGCTTCTCGGCATTGGCTTCGTCCCACCGGCCCGCCTCCATCAGCTGCTGGTCGGGCCGTCGCCGGCTGTCGGTGGGCGCCACGCCCTCCTCGAACTCGTTGAGCGTCAGCGCCAGCGACGAGAAGTAGTACATGGTCTCCGCTCCCTCACTGCAGATGGGAGGAAGAGAGAGGATGGGAAACGAGGGGAGAGAGAGAATGGAGGAGGAAGTGGAAGGGACAGAGCGAGAGAGAGAATGGAGGTGGAAGGGACAGAGCAATAGAAAGAGAGATGCCAAACAACAGAGGTGAGATGATTGAAAAAGCCATGTTCTTTGACACACCAAATTTCTTATTCATTTGCAGCACCTCATCAGCAAACTCCCCCCCACCCCTCCCCACACACTCTACTCACGGTAGTGGGTTCTTCTTCCAGAGCTCCTTGGCTTTGAGCGTCTGGTAGACGGTCTTCTGTTTGCCCTCGGTGCCGTTCTCTCCCTTATTGCTCTGCATCACCCTGGAGAACTCCATCTTCTCATCCCACGTCCCTGACAGCACATAGTGGGCCTTACCCTCCTTGTCGGTCACCAC
Organism: Salmo salar; assembly: GCF_965601325.2. Classification (NCBI taxonomy): domain Eukaryota; kingdom Metazoa; phylum Chordata; class Actinopteri; order Salmoniformes; family Salmonidae; genus Salmo; species Salmo salar. Next base: position 29,292,301 of record NC_138294.1, on the reverse strand, counting down.
ACCAGTCACCTTCCTGGCCACGTCTCTGGAGAAGTAGCTATACGGGGCGAACTTGAGATGGCAGCAGTCGCCGGTCCGGTGGTTCACCACGTCTATCTCTCCCGACTGAGAGAACCAGAAAAAGCAAGAATGGAATTCTTTAAAAATGTGTCGTTCACTTAAATAAATCTTGAATGTTTTTTTTTTTTTTTTTATGCTTGGAATTAGTCTAAAATCTCCTAACGTCCACAGTACGTGCTGCGTGCGCCGATGCCAAAAATGGTGGATTGATAATGTCACTATAACAGAAATAGCCATCATGTGTGAAACATTTCTTACCTGGTCGATCCACAATTTGCCCACGATGATGTTGTGTACTGTTGTAGTGACTTTCTTCCACGAGTAGTGATTGTTGCTCTTCTCAAACATACATTGGATAGAGCCTGTGGAAGAGGATTACACCACAGCAAACTTGGAAAATTCAAACTATACAAACAAAACATTTGCGTAATGGAGACATTGGCTGGCAGCTATCAGTCCTCACACACCGCCTTACCCAGAGGCATGATGGAGAGGTATTTTCCCCTGAACTTGCTGGCGAGGGAGATCTCCTGTCGGAGGGTCCAGCCTCTCTCTGAGATGGCATGATGAGCAGCTGCAGGTGGGTGGTGACTCACCTGGATGAAGGAGGATTGGGTAGGGCTATATTACAATTGAGTCAATTAGCACAGTGTTTTGCAAACCTGGTCCTGGGGACCCACAGAGTTCCATGTTTCTTTTTTAAATGTGCACTAAAACACCTAAATCCACTAATCAATGGCTTGATGATTAGCCAATTTCTTGAGTCATATATGGTTGTGCTGGGCTAAAACAACATATTTAAACAATTTATCTAAATGAGTTTCATACACGTGGGAGTAGAGAGCTGTTGTTTCACACAGCTGCCCCTAGGGGGTGTTTTCCCTCAGTAATCCCCCAGAGAATTGAGTACCACAAGTCATAAAACCCAGAAATGGTTCCAATCGTTTTTTTTTCTCCACCATTCATTTTTCCATCTGGGATTTTAGAACTACTTAATATAAGGGTTGTGTTTCGTGTAGGCTTCCCCTGGCGTGACGTTTTGATATCCACGCAAATCTCTCGGACACGGTAACTTTACCAATAACAAGCACAGCATTTGGGGAGTCAATTGAGGCAAATATATTGATAAAAACTCACGGCTATCAAAACGTCACGCCAAGGTAAGCCTACAGTTAATAAAAGAATTCTGTAAAATTCACAATGTGAAAAATGAATGGCGCAAAAACCACTGGAACCATTTCCGTGGTTTTATGGGTATTACGTGGCGGACTATTGGAACGTGATACAGCAGAAGGGAACGTTACAGCACCACAGGTGATGGACAGCGCTGGAACTCCTGACAGTTTATAGAGGTACCACTACCCATAGATGCCCTCTCTGGAAAATGTACTGTGGGAATTGTAATGGGAAATTATTTTCCTGTATTTGATTTACTGTTGATATGGACTGATATGTAATAAACATGACTATGTGCTGGGAGACGCAGACATTCCTTCGGGGAAGGGAAACAGGAGCTAACCGTGTACGTTTAAGTAACATATCTAATGAAGTAGTCGTCACTTGTTAGTCTATAATTATCTGTTGTAACCGAGTACTGATGTTCTACCTTTGACCTGTTAAAACTGACGGTATCAAATGTTATGGTTAATGTTTGACGCCAGGCTCGATTCGAGGCCAGAGATAATGCATCTGCGTCACTGTAGCAGCTGTTGCTGGGACTTCCTGCAAGCCTCTCGGGCTGGTGTTTACAGAACATTTCATGCTGTGGGATTAATATTTAAAGGCCTTCTCTGCTTTTGTTCTGGAGGGGTCTCCTTGTTGCAACTTGTAAAAAACCGGATTTATATGATCAGATTGTTGTGATGTCAACTTGTGGTTAATTGAATGTGTATTGGTTTTAAAAACATAGCCACTGTAGATGCAAATCATCTTCTCTCCTACTCTCTCTCTGCCCCCTCCCGCGCTTAGCCCCTCACCCATTTGAACCTGTAGCCATCACCCCCCCCCCCTTTCTGTTTTTCCAATTCCCCTCTTTCCCCAACCAGTCATTCCCCCCACCTTTACCTGTTCACATAGTGAGCGGTAGCCGCTCTCCCTCAGCCGGTCCAGTTCGTAGGTCTCCCCCAGTAGGGGGTTGAAGGGTTTCCCTGTGCGGTGGACCGTAGTGGAGTAGGATGAAACGGTGAAGGCAGCCACGTAGCACAGCTGCTCCAGAGAGCTCTGGCACTTAGCCGCCTTGTCCAGGAGCTCGTAGTACTCCAAGTCCTCGGATAGACGCTGCAGCATGGAGATCGGTTCGTTGAAGTTCACCTGAGATAAGAGGGAGAAAAGGGGGCGAGGAAGAAAGGAAACTTAAAAATGGAAAGGGTTATTAAGGAATAATACATGTAACTGCCAAAATAAAGGAAACACCGACAAAGTGGCTGGGACTCTATTGGAGGGATGCGACACCATTGTTCCCCAATTTGGTGGAAAAAAAATGCTGTCTCAGGCACCTGTCCAGAATTTCTCATAAATGTCAATTTGGGTAGAGATCTGGTGTCTGAGACACACACACACACTTTAAAACCCCCTATGCTCCTTTGAGACCCCTCTTTCGTAGTCACAGACCTCTTCTTCTAGCCGTGGTAGCCAAAATATTTGGGAAACTGGCCATTTTTATACATGACCCTAAGCATGATGGAATGTTAATTGCTTAATATACTCAGGAACCATCCTGTGTGGAAGCACCTGCTTTCAATATACTCTATCCCTCATTTACTCAAGTACAGTGTTTACTTTATTTTGGCACTTACCTATAGATCCATTTCATTCCAGAAAGTTGTTCCCTCCCTTCTGCCCTTGTTCAATCAATACAATGCACAGAGCTGAAAGCAACAGTTAGGGTGTGCTGCAATAGTCTATAGTCACACACACATGTGTGTGTTCTTACAGGCATGGGGATCTTGGAGAGCTCTTTGCCGATGCAGTTCTTCATGATGCTCCAGAGGTTCAGCGAATAGTTGGGCTTGTCTGGGATTTTGGTCCGCCTCTTCCTCACTGGCTCCACCTCCAGGGACTGGGGCGACTCCGGATTGGACCCCAATGACTGCTCGTCACAAAGCTGTGGGTGGCCAGAGAGTGCAGAACACAAACACGTTTTATTTCAAGGGACATCCTATGTACTGTAAAGCAAGTAATTAAACAAACATTTCAAATATCAAAACAGTGACCGACTCACCGATTGGTCATCGATTCCAGTCTCAGCGCTGAGACCACTGATGTTACTTCCTGACCTTCTGAGTGGAGGAGAAAGAAACAGAGATAGATAGAAAGAAAGAAGAGCATTTTACCAATTACAGTTTCCCTTCTAAAAGCTCAGTATATTGCTCATAAAATGCCATGCCATTTGTATTGATAAAAATGAGGAGGTTGAGAGAGAAAGAAGGAAAGAGAGCGAGAAACAGGGAGAGACAGATGGAGAGTTAAAAAAAGAAAGGAGGTAGAGGCGTGCTGACCTATGATACTTGGGGTCGGCCGGTACAGTGATGAACCCCGCCGGGTCCTCCATAGCGTCAAAGAACTCGTTTTCATCATCCTCGTCGCTTGCGTCTCCCTTTGCTGAACCCGAACCTGAGGGAGAAAATGAAATATTATGAATGACAGTGTGTTGTAGATTCACTGGTTGACTTAACTAGCAGGCTAACAATCAGTTTGAAGTTAGGGGGTTAAAGGTCAGGGGTCAAAGAGTTAATGTAACAGTTTGTTCGGGGTCAGAGGTGATGCCTTACTCTTGCTGTCCAGGGCAGGGTTGCTCTGGGACAGGGGCAGTACGGTTGCCCCTCTGAAGGCCCTCTCCAGGTGGTTGTGCTGCTTGGCTAGCTGCTCCAATGTCTCCTCCAGCCTTATCCTCTGGTCCCGCTCCGAATGCAAGGCTTTCTGCCACCGTTTACTGTGGGCCTGGGCCAGCGCTAGGAAGTCTCTGCACGCCTGGGGGGGAGAAACGTTAGGGAAAGGTTGGAGGCAAATAGAAAAAAACAACAACAAAAAACATTTGATACAAACACCAAAAACAGTACGGTGGGTCTGGGCCTGGGAGTCTCTGCACGCCTGGGGGGGAGGAATGTTAGGGAAACAGAGGAATGTCAGGGAAACCTCAAATAAACGCTTTAAGAACATTCATACAACACCACAAAGCCTTGTAAATGTTTGTGTAATACTGAAGAAACAGATGGCTCGTACTGTGGGCTTCAGCTAGACTGCACTATTAGACCGTCACTGTATTATATGAACAATGTTTCGTGAACCAGTTTTGCACACTGTAAAAACAATAACATCAACACATACGTTGATCATAGCGTTGGAGGTGATGCGGAACAACGTGGCTCTCTCCGTCACCTGCCTGATCTTGCCATCCGTGTCGCCTCCCAGCCGCACCCCCTCCAGCTCTGACAGGGACCTAGGACAGGGGCACAGCCAAGGAGAGTCAGCCAGTCCCTTCAACCCATCTCTTTTGTATGTAGTACATGTAATTTGTTTATTCACTCAGACTACTCTGCAACCAAGACAAATATCTGGTCCATAACAAAATCTTAGACCTTTCCTGATCAACCAGTTACTATGTGCTTGTAAGGATAGAACCCGAGCAATAGCTTTTTGCATCCATTCATGTGTTCTATGGATGTGGGCAAAGTTATCTTGTTCTATTACTATCGGTGTCTATACATGGGGGGAAAAAATCAACCACTTGTTGATTGTAAGGTTTGTGTGAGAGTGATGGGTTGACCCCTGACCTTTGGAGGGCGGAGCCATGCTTGGCGATGAGGTCGTTGCAGGTGCTCAGGTCTTCCACCTTGCTGCCCAGCGTGCGTAGTGTGGACTGTACCTCTGAGTTACGTGCCCCTCCGCCCTGTCCCGAGGTAGGGGGTGACGTCGGACACTCGTCACCAGAGTCATCTGGAGAAGAAGAGAAGAATCTCAAATATATTTTGATTTGTTTAACACTTTTTTGGTTACTACATGATTCCATGTGTTATCTACAATGTAGAAAACAGCAAAAATAAAGAAAAACCCTGGAATGAGTAGGTGTCCAGAAAGAAAAAAAAAATACATTCTATCAGAATGATAGCCCCACCCCCTCACTCTAACTGGGGGTTATACAGAAAACTGTAATTCTTGATAAATAAAACATGTTCTCTCTCTCTCTCAAAAAGAACATGAAGAAACACATACAGTATACACTCCACTCAGACACCCTCCTTCCCTTACCGTCTCTCACTACCAATTAAAGACTGTTCTACACAGACAAATCCCTTCCTCTCCAGCCTCATTTTTCCCGCTTCTCCCTCCCTCCCTCCCTCCCTCCCTCCCTCACCAGACTCGGCCTGATTGCGGACAGCCTTGGCCTTGGCCAGCTCCAGGGCGGTGATCCAGCGCTGCCGCTCCACCTCAGAGCTGGCCTTCAGGTGGTAGGTCTGTGCCCCGCCGTTGGAGATGACAAAGTTGCACGAGTCCTCCACCGCGATGTTGGCCGTGGCCAGGTTGATGGTGCCCCGGCATGTGTGGCCCATCTCCGCCTGGGTCCTGGGGAGAAACAGAGCGAGAGAGTGGAGTGGATTAAACTAGGGTCAACTCCTGAACCAGCTCCAACTCCTGCTTGTACGGCTGGTCCGAAAACAACTCCTAGCCCCCTAACCTGGTCCTCTTCAGTGTTTACTCATCTGAAGGAACCATATAGGAAGCAATACGGCAGAAGCTTCTCTAAGCCTACTGGAAACCAAGATAAAGACGTCACTTTAACTACGCCTACCTGGTTTCTTTTGTTCTGCAAACTCCAGAAAGAGGGAAAGAGGCTACAGAATATGTTCAGACTGAGGCAGCTTTAGGCTAGTTGGAGCAAAATTAAGTAACCTAATTTTGGACAACATTTACGTCATTTATAGCAGACGCTCTTATCCAGAGCGACTTACAAATTGGTGCATTCACCTTAAGATATCCAGTGGAACAACCACTTTAAAATAGTACATCTATATCTTTTTTTGGGGGGGGGGGGGGGGGTTTAGAAGGATTACTATATCCTATCCCAGGTATTCCTTAAAGAGGTGGGGTTTCAGGTGTCTACAGAAGGTGGTGATTGACTCTGTTCTCTGTTCCACATTAAGGTTTTATGTTACATTACATTAAGTAAAGGTCTCTAATTACAGCCAGTTTAACCAGGAACCATTATGATTACACAAGCAAAGAGGAGGGTGGACCCAATACTAAGAAGCGTGGCAATAGAAACCAGCTGACTGATGGACCAGTGTGGACTATTGGCTATTGTTGCCTAACTAATTTGTTCATATAGAACAAAGGAATCGGTCTAATACAGCTATGCTATCTCCGATGCAATATAGCCTAGTGTTGAAAAAACATTTCATATTGCACCATTTCTGGTTTCGCATGATTGCAAAAAGCTTTGTACAAATGTCTCGCTAAATGCACTCTTGGCAAGTTATTCGAGAGAAAACAACCTTACTTGGAAAAAGACTAAGAGATAGGAACATGAAAAGTGTGTAAATTGTTGGATGTGCTTATCACCGGACTCTAAATTGTTAGGCAAACAGTACTGTTAACACAACACAACACAACACACACTGCTTGGAGTGGGAGGTGAATGGTACACAGCTATGTCACTAAACAAACACGACTCATATTACACAGCCCAGCGAAGACACAATGACTCCCCCACAGGGCTGAAAACACTAAGTATTCGGACACACCTCTTTGTTGCAAGCAGAACTGAGAGGAGTCATGCAATATTGTGACACCATTAAATGGCAGAGTTACACAGGGAATCCATAATGACCTCAAGCTTCAATTTCTTTATGATACTATGCGCCATAGTCAAAACTCATGATAGGCATATAAAGGAGAGCAAGTTGTATTCATCTTGTAGGGCAGGGGAAATGGGAACAACACAGAGCAAATCACAGCTATAATATAACCGTTTAGTTAGTCCTCCTAGCTAACTAACTAGCTAGCACAGTGTCCTTCACTCCCACCTGCCAAACACCTGCCCTTGCCGTTGTTAACAGAACTGCTGGAAAGCAGTGCCCAATAGGCGGGGGTGAAATACACCGTCTGCTGGTGTGCTAGCTAGCTACTTATCCCGGATGCTGTGTACCGGAGTCCTAGCTAGCTAACTAACTAGCTAGAACACAGTGTCCTTCACTCTCGCTTGCCCTATGCCGGCCCTCGCTGTCGTTAACAGAACTGCAGGCAAACAGTGCCTGACAGGCAGGGGTGAAGGACACCGTCTACCGTTGTCCTAACTAGCTACTGACATTATCGCCCCAGCCTCTTCTTGTGTGGGGTTTATCGGCTGTTTGGTATCCAACGGTATGGTGCATTACCGCCAACTACTGTACAGGAGCACCCTGCCTCCTGTACCGGAGTCCTAGCTTAAAAAAATGGACCAATAGAAGTATAAAGAGGTGTTCCGGCAGGTGCAGGAATGCCCACAAGCAGGAACGCCCTGAATTGCAGACAGCAAAGATTTCTGGTAACTGTTAGTCTTATCTGTTACAGTGGATGCAAAGAGGTACTATGCCATGCAACCCCATTCTTACCTGTAGTAGGATAGTAAACCGTTGCTCAAGACGAACCATCGTCGCTGGTAGCCCTTGATGTAATTTGTCCATTTGAATAGCCATCCTTTGTATGTGTCTCCAGCCGGAGTCGGGGTGGGTGCCTTGGGCTCCGACATTACGACAGCCTGTGCCTTCACAGTGGGCTATTAGATTGGGGCCTAGGGACATGAAAAGCAGTAAGACAACCTGAAAATGGCAGTGGAAAATCTACAGGACAATTTACTAGCTAACTAATCCATACATACTTGGGATACGTAGAGGTCTAGTAGTAGACCACGTAAGTTGTCAGTGTATAGTCAGAACAGTTTCTACAATCAGCATAACCCAAAGGCCGGTAGACGGCGATATTGAGTCGTTTCGATATCGCCATCTACCGGCCTTTGGGCTCCAATCAGCAGTCAACACCCGATTCCCCATCAGTGACACTAGCCTATCTGTCAACTACCTGGCTTTGGTTAACAGTTTATACTGTGTAAATTGATATAGTAAGTGATATCAGCAACTTAGCTCAGCTGGATAAGTTGTTGGAGACCAACTGCTGCTAGTGATGTTAACAAGACTTAGCTTGCTAGCTAGCCTACACACGTCGGGCTAGATAAGATAGGCTAAGCAGGTAGTTAAGCTAGTTACAGTAGCTAGCTAACGTTAACGGCATAACCAGTCTTGTCGAGGGCAAGACCATAACAGCAATCACGCTTCCATCCAAACGTTGGCATAAAGCTAGAGGGATACTAGCTAACGTTATTACTACACAATTTGCAATGACTATACACTTTACACATTTAGCATCGTCAGTGCAAAATCAACACAAACTCGCTAGCGGCCTAACAACAGAGCACAGCCTGGCGCTGAAGTGCAGCATCACACACCGGACTCACGACAATGACAGGCGGATCCACACCGACGCTAGCGACCGTCGACCGAGAGTCGATGCCTTGAGCAGCTAATCATCTCAAGTTTTGCAATAAAAATACACGTATATTATGCTCGTATAGCTAGCTAATCAATGAACCACACAACCAACCAACCAACCTTTATCAGTATGTCGAGGAAAAACTGACGCAATTTCCTTGGGCTTGACAACTTCAACATCCGACTATCAGACTGGACATTATTTTTGCATAAAAAAAATGAAAGTAACATGACAAACGTGGCTATCAAGCTACAACCTTTCCCAATCAAAGTTGTCTTCGCCTTAGCATTAAATGTCACGAACACAATTGATTTCAGTTGTTTGTTTACTTTTTTTTTTTTTTTTTTACAAATATGTCTACCTACCTTGTATCGATGGGCATGTTCGTTTTACGTGGGCGGGGTGTGCACATTGTAGACCATTCCATTGGTCTATTATGAAATATCCACTCAACCGGGCACCGGTCCATGCAAAACGAACTAGCCCACTCACTGGCACCACCTGTGTGTGCCGCCAGAGACGACAAAGTGCTTTCGCTTCAAAATGTAAACACATAAATAAGAGTCCTCGTTAGAAACCTTTTTTCAAGGAAAATACTCTTACATTTCTCAACGCCGGTGGAACCTTCATATACAGCCATTGGGTGGAGCACTGTGGCTGTGTGTGTGGGTGGGTGGGGTACAGGGGTGTATTCATTACACAACTGGTGAATACACAACTGGTGTTTTCTGGCTCCTTGAGGTAGCAGTTTCCCTTAACCACTGATCTAGGATCAGATTGCCATAACCACAATCCGGATATTTTATTGGTGATGAAAAACATCTCACCCTGGATCTTGACCTGTCTCCTGTCCCACTCGTCTGTGCCATGGGTTCACAGTCTGTTAGCAGCGCCAGCTTCAGTTGACCCCGTAGTGTCCTGTTTTAGTCCTAGGCCCTACTGTATGTCTCATGCCCAGTTAGGCATCAAGTCTCCAGCAGTTTGTGGCCTTAGTAGTAACTAAGCCACACAACCTCACCTCAGGCACCCAGCTTTCTTCATGCTCTGGATCCCTTATAGGCCTTGTTCAAAGCAGAGGTCACCTGAATCTGCTCTACCCAGGGAGCCATCTCCAGCTGGTAAGGTACTGTATCAGTTGGATTCTGCTGGAGCCATGCCAACTCTAGCACTAGGAGCTAAGCCTCCCCCTTCCTCCCAGTTCAACACCTCAGGAGGAAATGTCAGTTGGCCGAGCATTCAAAGGTCAAGACAGCAGTTCCGGGAGAGCGAGGTGGTGGTGGTGGTGGTGGGGGGGGGGGGGCAGGGTTGAAACAACAGGTCCGGGACAAGGTAGCACGTCCAGTGAAAACAGGACACTGCTTACCAGCTGCCACTCAAGTCTTATGTCCAGACCCACCTTGACTGCTCCCTTTGTTGCTCTGCCTACATGCACTGCCATTGCCTGCACCTTTGGTTATAGCCCCTTTATTGTTCAGACATCCATGGAAGGGCAGAGAGGCCGAACAACAAAGCGTGATTCCACGCCAGCAGAAGCAGAAAATATTTTGGGTATCTTAGATTGTTCTGGCAATTCTCACATAGAAACTTCATTGAGAGAAAGGATGTTTGACAGGCATTATACATTTGTATCACCATTTTTTAAAAATTTTAAAATCATGACTTAAGTATACATTTTTGGGCTATTTATAGACCAATACAATAAATGAATGTGAAAATCTGTATTTCAGAATCTGTACATATTGCATATGTTAGAGCACACAATAAGGAGAAGAATGATGACACCAAGGTGTTGTCTGTATCATGTACGGTTCACGGATCATAAGGTCTTACTGTAGGTCTAAAAGGGGCCTACAATTCCCACTTTTTTTTCAAGTTTCTATGTGAGAATTGTCAGAAATATCTGATACCCTAAATATTTCCTGCTACCGCTGGCATGGAATCGCCCCAAAGGGATGAGGGTGAAGTCTACCTTTAGTTAGTGTGTGTTTTTGTTGTGTTGAGAAGAGGACCACTCTCTACACTCTGTACTCCATAAAAGGTACAAAGACAGAAATGTGTGTATCCTCTTCCTCTTAGACCAGAAAAAAATAAACGTTTTGCTGTATCCGCATTTGAACTCCTACTGTTTGACAAGCAAACTCACTCTCTCATTCTCACTCTCCCTCTTTTCACCTTTTCCTCCTTTCCTTCCCAGGGTTAATCATATCTATGGAGACACTGAACTAAATGGGATACCGCCAGTCATCTGGCTTCGGTAGACCCTGGCCCAGACACGGCCTTCATCTCCTTCACTTGTTCTCCCACAACTACCATGAACAAAAATATAAACGCAACATGTAAAGTGTTGGTCCCATGTTTCATGAGCTGAAATAAAAGAACACAGAAATGTTCCAATACGCACAAAAAGCTTATTGCTCAAAAATTATGTGCACAAATTTGTTAATATCCCTGTTAGTGAGCATTTCTCACTTGCCAAGATAATCAATCCACCTGGCAGATGTGGCATATCAAGAAGCTGACTAAACAGCATGATCATGACACAGGTGCACCTTGTGCTGGGGACAATAAAAGGCCACTCTATAATGTTCTATTTTTTCACACAACACAATGCCACAGATGTCTCAAGTTTTGAGGGAGTGTAATTGGCATGCTGGCTGCTGGAATGTCCACCAGAGCTGTTGCCAGAGAATTTAATGCTCATTTCGCTACCATAAGCTGAACCTAATGTCGTTTTAGAGAATCTGGCAGTACGTCCAACCGGCCTCACAACTGAAGACCACGGTTTACTGATGTCAACGTTGTGAACAGGGTGCACCATGGTGGCAGTGGGGTTATGGTATGGGCAGGCAAAAACTACGGACAACAAACACAATTGCATTTTATCGATGGAAATTTGAATGCACAGAGATACCTTGACGAGATCCTGGGGCCCATTGTCTTGCCATTCATCCGCCGCCATCACCTTATGTTTCAGCATGATAATGCACGGCCCCATGTCACAAAGATCTGTACATAATTCCTGGAAGCTGAAAATATCCCAGTTCTTCCAGGGCCTGCATACTCACCAGACATGTCACCATTTGAGCATGTTTGGGATGCTCTGGATTGACGTGTAGGCAGCGTGTTCCAATTCTCGCCAACATACAGCAACTTCGCACAGCCATTGAAGAGGAGTGGGACAACATTTCAAAGGCCACAATCAACAGCCTGATCAACTCTATGCGAAAGAGATGTGTCACTCTGCATGAGGCAAATGGTGGTCACACCAGAAACTTTATTTAAGGTATCTGTGACCAATTCCCAGTCATGTGAAATCCATAGATTAGGGTCTCATTTATTTCTTTCAATTGACTGATTTCCTTATATGATCTGTAACTCAGTAAAATCTTTGAAATTGTTGCATGTTGCGTTTATATTTTTGTTCAGTATACATCAAATTCACTGAAAACTGTGAAATGGCGACGCCGCGAAACCTCAAAAGGCGTTTGGCTTCCACGGCTTCTTCAATAACATAGAGGACGGTGATGGCTAATGTTGCTAACTGTTCCCAGACCAGGGTTTACCGTACTAAGTAAGAGGTGGGCAATTTGAATGAACCACGGTCTGAGAACCTGCAGTATTATGTCAACGAAATCCACACAAGACACAATGACTACAGTAACGCAGACCCGATCATCATCAGCAGGCCCGCATGGAATTTGCGCACGCAGAATTCCGATGAAAATCTGCGGGATTTTAAATAGAACGCGAACGATTCTAAAGCTAAAAATACACTGCCAGTTGATAGAAAAGTTAACAAAAATGTACTTGTTGCTGAATTTGCATTTTCCTTTCATTTTCATGCATTTCAAATCACCCAAAAGTGTCACACTATCCCAACCGTAGCCTCTCCCCTGTGTGAGTGCTGCAGACAGATAGATCAGTGAATGAATGGCAGCTGTCTGAGGACAGAAGTAACGTTATCCAGCAAAAAAAATGCCCAGATTTACAGCAGAGGAGCTGAGGCGACCAGAATAACAGCCAGGAACAGGGATGGAGAAATACTTCTCTGCAAAGACCGTCAGAATTCAATCGACTACATACGGCGTGAAACTGCGGTGGAGCACATATTTTCTTGATAATTTCATGTTTGTCTGTATCTGTAGTTGGATGTCCCTTGGGGGTATCCGTACCTATGTATGACATGTGTGGGTTAGGGGAATAAACAGGCTGGAGCTAGAACCTCGTTGTCGCCGCTCCTTATTTTTTAGATCATACTAAATGGTGTCAGTTGTTTTAAAATTCACATAAACGTTAAGGACGTACCAAGTAAATCATACATCCAGGCTGTTTCAAAGCAGGGAGGGCAGTGTTGGAGATAAAACAGCGCATATCATTATTTTGCTAGCTAACGAGCAAGGACTAAGTTACTGCTAAGCAACATGTTGCAAGAGGAAGAAGCTGGCGGGATTTCAGGGTTTGCGACTCCCAAGTTCAACGGGCTCTGGCGCAAACACGGACAGGCCAGTGGCTAGTGCTGACGGATTTCGCATTAGTCCCCCGGAGAATTTTGTTTGTATGGACATTCAAAACTGGCCGAAATGGATCGGGCGCTTTGAAAGGTACAGGGTAGCATCAGGCTTAAACGTGAAAAAAATGAGGCATTTCAAGTTAATACACTGATCTACTCTATGGGTGATGAAGCCGAGGATACATTAAATGCTTCAACGTTGACTGAGGAAGAGACACTTAACTACAGTGCCGTTAAAGACTGTTTTGAAACGCATTTTGTAGGGAGACGCAACATTATATTTGAGAGAGCTAGGTTTAATATGCGCAAACAGGAGCAGGGTGAAACCACCTGACAGTTTTATCACAGCTGTTCACAAACTAGCAGAACATTGTCCGTTTGGCGCGCTCGGGGAAGAGCTGATCCGAGATCGTATTGTAGTGGCAATAAGAAATATATCACTTTCTGAAAAGTTACAGTTGGATTCCCAGCTTACCTTGTCTAAAGCTGTAAACCAGGTTAGGCAGAGTGAGACAGTAAAAAGATAGCAGCTCCGTGCAGAGCGAAGAGAGTGAGGAAATAAATGCATTTTTATTCCCGAGCTAAAAAAAAAACGGAGGGGAACACAGAACAGCACCAGTAGCTAGTTCAAGTGTTTGTCGCAAATGTGGGAAATCCCCTTTCCACAGATGGAAAGATTGCCCAGCAAAGGATGCGGAATGCAGGAAATGTCACAGGAGAGGACACTTTCCAGCTGTCTGTCGATTAAAGCAAATGCATGAGGTCTCAGAGGGGGTACAGCAGGACAGCATCTTTCTGGGAGAAGTAAAGGAAAACAATGCTGGCTGGCGTTCAGACATTACACTCAATGGGGAGGTTGTGTCATTTAAACTAGACACTGGGGCAGCAGTGACAGCTATCCCAACTAGGCTGTATAGCTATAGCAGAGATGGCCCTTTGCTCTCTACAAACACAAAACTGTACGGGCCCAGTAATACGATTTTACCAGTGGTAGGGCACTTGGTGATTAAACTGGAGAGTAAAGACAAAAGTGGCATCCAGCCTGTCTTCGTCATTGACTCTCCAGCCAGACCGTTGCTGGGGCTGCCAGCAATTGAAGCATTTACGTCATTTAGCAGACGCTCTTATATCCAGAGCGACTTACATTGCAACTCATTGAGAGAGTGAGCGAACTGGAGGACCCAGGTGAGGTTTTCAAAAAGAAATTCCCCAAAGTGTTTTCTGGTCTAGGAAGGATAGAAGGTGACTACAAAATCCGCCTGAAAGAGGATGCTGTCCCCTATGCCCTTACCCACCTCCCGCCGTGTGCCTATCCCTTTATTGGCCAGAGTAAAGGAAGAGTTGGGGAGGATGGAAGAAATTGGGGCGGTGTCTAAAATAGAGAGTCCCACAGACTGGTGTGCAGGGATGTGAGGTCTGTACAAATGTGAGGGGATGTGAGGTCTGTACAAAATGTCAACCTTGTCATCCGGAGCCAATGATGGCAAAGGAGCTGCCAAAACGGCCATGGCAAAAGGTTGGGACAGATATGTTCTATTTGAAAAATGACACTTATCTGCTAGTGGTAGATTACTACTCAAGATACATTGAAATAGCAAAGACACCCATAACCACATCAGCTGGTGTTATCAATGGATTAAAGTCAATTTTTTTCCAGGCAAGGGGTCGCTGAGGTCCTGGTTACAGATAACGCTCCCCAGTTCTCTGCAAGCTCCTTTTCTCTGTTTTCACAGAGAGAGCTGCGAAAACAGTCAAGGGACTGCTGAAAAAGAACAAGGATCCATACAGGGCTCTTTTAGCTGACAGAGTTACACCACTGCATCATGGGCTGTCGCCTGCCGAGCTCCTGATGGGCAGGAGGCTGCGTTCCCCATTGCCTCTCTTGCCGGCTCAGCTTAAACCCCGATGGCCTAACAGGGAGGCCTTCGCTGAGAGGGACAAACGGCTGAAACAAATGCGAACTGGAGACTTTAATCGAAGACACCGTGCTACGGAGAGGCCAGAGCTGACCGAAGGTCAACGTGTGTGGATTACAAACTCAAAGACACCAGCAATAGTGCTGAGGAAAGCGGATGCCCCACGCTCCTATGTGGTGGACACAGGCTCAGAAGAGGTACGAAGGAACAAAACACACCTCAGAGCTCTTCCAGATCTACCAGCCACACAGACTGAGGCCACAGAAAACGCACAAAAAGAGGGTGAAGGAGAGAGAATGCTCACAGAGCCACAAGCGCGCCCAAAAAGGGATGTGAAGCCACCAGGCTGAAAGACTATGTTACGTGAAGAGAAAACATACTGTTGGGGACCATACCCAGCAAAAAGAGACTGTACCTAAGTTAATGTTCATACTGTGTGATTTAATGCTTTCATACTGTTTCAGGACATGAAGTATGTTAGAGAATAATACTGGTTTCCCAATTGCATTTCAGTTATGCTTCAGTGGTTATGCATGTTGAGTTCTTGTTCATGGGAGAGGGGAAGATGTAGTAGGATGTCCCTTGGGGGTATCCGTACCTATGTATGACATGCGTGGGTTAGGGGAATAAACAGGCTGGAGCTAGAACCTCGTTGTCGCCGCTCCTTATTTTAGATCATACTACAGTATTTAGATAGGAGTGTGAAGGTAACTAGCTAATTTTAGCCTGGCAAGCTTCCCACTCCATGCCATTTAGGCTCGTTAGCTAATTTAGTTGAGGTGAGTTAATGTTAGCTAGTAGCTAACAAGTTACCCAAAGTGACCGTCTGGAGCTATCAAAACAAGTGACATGTTGGGAATTAATTACAAAAGCAGCAAGTCACAGACATTATTTTTTGTAAAATTTCTTGTTTAAAAAAATTGTTAACTATCATTGTTTTTAAAATGTGTGTGTGAGACATACTATCAGGTTTATGGTCTGTGTGTGTCGCTTCAGGAGAGAGTGCTTAGCTTCAAAGCGTGAGATTCACTCTAGGGCTGCTATTGAACTCAACCTGAGAATACTTAATTTGCTAAATGTAACATTGTTCTTTACTTTCAGAAACATTTTCAGTGCAAACAAGAACACAGACCCTGGCCTCCTGTCTTGCAAAGACCCCTCCTCAGAAAGGAGTTCGTCTTGGGACTTCACAAGAACATTAATCAAAGCAGATATACCTCTTGAGAAGAGGCCCAAGTTCTCCACATTTCTGAAGAAACACTGCAAGCAGGGAGGGTCTATCCCAGCGCCATCCCACCTGCACACAGAGTACTTTCCAGAGCTCTACCCACAATATCCAGCCCAGGTGGTAGGGGCAAGAAAGGACATTAAGGACTATTTCCATGCCATCCCTGCTCTTTTAAAGATGTTGATGGCAAAGTACAAAGCATTGAGCACTAAAAAGCATGTCAAGTCACACATCTACCAACTCTCCCACTCTTTCTGTGTTTTGGTTTGAAGCAATTTGATAATAGTTATATGGTGAATGGAATGACGAGACAAAATTGTTAATCTAATCTATTTTGTGTTTATGTATTTATTGATGGATTCATCAATGTATTATTTGTATTTATGTACCTTTGCACTTTGTTGATGATGCTCTATTTATTATCAGATTTTTCCATAAGGAAACGTTTACAATAAAAGGATCATATAAAGATTGAGTCTGTCAAGGTTATTTTTAATTGAGCTTTAGTAGAAGGATAACCATAGGTTCATGGTCATCTAATACACAAAATTAAGCATTTATTTACATGAAACAATGTTCCCAATGTTAAGTAATGTTAGTACTTTCTCCCCAGGCCAAGGTCATAAAAACAGGCATCAGTACACTTCATTTCTTTTGAGCCTAATATCTAATGGTCAAATTCAAATTCTTCAAATAATTTTTTTCTTCTTAAAAATTGTTAATGTTGTGGGAAATTTTGATGAAGGGTCTTGTTTTCAGATCTTTCACATCCTGCCACAGTGAATGTTTTTTTTTGTCTTTCCACAACCATTTCACCTGCAACAGTTGTGTGTTTCTGAATTCAGGATTGTCTACTAAAGCAAAAGTTAATGGAGAATGGAGTACAAGTGTTCTGATGGGAGTTGGAGAGAAGCAGCTGTCATTTGTCTGTAATGGTTTATGCTCTTAAAAGATATATATTAGATCAGCGTCTGGGGATAATTTAATCCTACTCCATACAACCCTCAGCTGCAGAGATAATGCTACTCCACAGCACCATGAGGCGACATGAACAGTGATATGTTTTGTGGTTATTTCAAGTCAATAGAGATACTGTGGATTGCTTGCAGATTTCATCTCTAGACTCCGAGGTCTAGAGTTTCCATCATTGTTATTAAAGGCCTAGTGCAGTCAAAACTGTGATTTGCCTGTGTTTTATATATCTTCACACTATGAGGTTGGAATAATAAATAAAAATAGTGATATTGCCCTTTTAGTGTAAAAGCTGTTTGAAAACATCGGCTGAAATTTCAGCCTGTTTTGGTGGGATGGAGTTTTGGCCTGCCTGGTGACATCACTAGTTAATAGACCAATAAGAAAGAGATTTCTAAACCTTTCTGCCAACAGCTTGTTTTCAGTTTTCCCCTCCCCACTCAGATCACTCCCACACAGTCCTAGCAAAAAATCTTGCTTGAGAAATTGCTCTTTGCTAAGAAGCTATTTGTGTTTCTCTTTGACCATTTTAATTGAAAACAATAACAGTAAGGTACTTAATTGTTACGCAGAAATGATTTGATATTGAGATAAAAACGGCTACATTGGACCTTTAAATCTAGACTCGAGAACATAATAGAACAGTGGTCCTAAATCCATTCGTGGGGGACACACAGGGAGTGCACATTTTTGTTTTAGTGCAGCACTATAATACATGTTCATAATAAAATGTTTTATTAGTTCATTAGTAGTTTTTTAAAATGTTTTACAAAATGTTGAACGCATCAATAACATCAGTCTCACCATTCTCTCCATCACCTTAAGAGACCGGGAAACTCCTGTTTCTAACAACGTGAAAACATCCACACCATACTTTGAACAACAGCCTGTACTGTACTGTTTGATCATTATTCAAATAAAAGCAAACATGATTTACATAGAACATTTTACAAAATTAAATGGAATCACATATCAATGTATTTGAAACCTACAAGATGAATGATCCAGAGTTGCTTTTCTTTCTTAACAGTCTTGTCCATATCCTGCTTCTTATTCTAATCTCCTGACAGAAGATCTGTGTCTTAATCGTCTTTCTTCTTTCCACCATCTTCCTGTTTTCTTTCTTTGTGGATGAACAGCATATGCCTGTTGAGGTTAACCTTGTAATTGAAGCTTTTTCCACATTCTCCACACTTAAATGGTTTCTCTTCCATGTGAATCATTATATGTTTGGTTAAGTCACTCTTTTGCTTGAAGCTTTTCCCACAGTCACCACAGCTAAATGGTTTATTTTCCGTGTGAGTCAGTAAATGAGAAGTTAGGTTCCTCTTCCTGTTGAAGCTTTTCCCACAGTCACCACAGCTAAATGGCTTTTCTCCTGTATGATTCTGGATATGATCAATGAGGGTCTCCTTGCGATTGAAGCCTTTCCCACAGTACCCACAATGAAACGGTTTTTCTCCTGTGTGAATCATTTTATGCCTGTTCAGGGTCTGCCTACGAGTGAAACTTTTCCCGCAGTCACCACAACAAAATGGTTTCTCCCCTTTATTCTTTCCATTTTCGTACTGTGTTCCTTCTTTGTGGACAAGCAGTATATGCCTGTTAAGAGTAAGCTTGCGATTGAAACTTTTTCCACAGTCACCACAGTTAAATGGTTTCTCTCCAGTGTGAATCACTATATGTTTGGTTAGTTCTCCTTTCAGCTGAAATCTGTTCCCACAGTCTCCACAGCTAAATGGTTTCGCCTCTGAATGAATCCTCGAGTGCATCTTCAGTCTCCCAACCTGAGTAAAGCATTTGCCACAGTCAAGGCAGCAATGAGTTTTTTTAGACGTGGTGCTGGTTTTTGTATGTTTCCTCAATGGTGGGCTACTGTCAAGTCCTAACGGGTCGCTGCTTATGGCTGAGTTGTGGCTGGAGGTATTACCTTCATTATCTGGAGGGTTGCACGAAATGTCAAGACCCTTTATGTGAGTCACAGTGCCAAAAGGGTTGTGATCCAACAGTTTAAAGTCACTCCCTCTGTCATCCACAGTCTGGGTTTGGGGAAGATCACATTCACTTTTCACACAAGGAGGAGTGAATATGAACTCTATGGTGTCCGCCTCCAGGCCTTGAAGCTTCCCTACCTCCTGACTGGTCCAGATTTCCTCCTGTTCCTCTTTAATCTGTATGGGCTCTGGTTTCTCCTGCCTCAAACTGGGGCTCCACTCCTGCTCACAGTGCTGCTGCTCTGGGGTTTCCTCCTCTTTTATCTCTTTTGTGATCTGCAGAAGTCTCCGTAGCCGGTCATTCTCCTCTTTAGATCGGGAAATTTCCTCCTGGTACTTGGCTACCACTTTCTCTACAACGTCAAAAATCTCCACAGCAGCCACTGTTAAACGTTCATTAACAAATACACTCAAAGACTGTAGTTTAGCCATTTTCAGAAGCCTGCGAATTCGGTATTAAGTTTCGTGTCTTCCTTGGTCGACACAATGATTGTTCGATATCAAAACAAACTCGCTTCCAAATCGATTTCCGTGTTTTCTTCTTCTTTTATTTTTTTCAGTGGGTGCCGAGCCCAGAAAAGGAAAATAGCACCACCAGTTGGATGGAGTTCTGAGCTGCAATAGGTGATATGGTGAGTGTGATCCAATAACTATATAGCCTTTATAGCCCCACGGCGTAAGTCTATAATACCCATGAAACCTAACGATCAAACAGTGAAATGGTTCCAATCGTTTTCCATCATTCAGTTTTCCCATAGGGAATTTTAGAAACACTTGTTTTGTGTAGGCTTACCCTAGCGTGACGTTTTGATAACCGTGTAAATCTCTCTCGGACAAGGGGACTTATAACAATATATTCGGCTCTATTTACTCTGATTTGAAAAAACACTAATTAACATCAAAGTAGACATTATGCAAGACTACAAATCCCTGCAGGCTCCTGCACGTCATCTCTAGCTGACATCTTTGCTAACAGCTATTGTGTCAATTGAAAACTTGCACAAGACATTTCACAGAATATTCAATTTAAAGAAATGCTGCCAATTTATTCATCACTAAATTTAGCTAACATTAGATAGTTAATCCAGAGATTCTTACCTTTGCCTCAATTCGTCAGTCTCGTCCAGATCATCATGTCATTTGTAGTTCTTTATGATAGCGCATTTGCAGCTAATTAGCATGACATTTCTTTAGGGGTAAATACAAGTGAATATATTGACAAAAGTCACCTTGTCCTAGAGAGATTTACACAGTTATCAAAACGTCACACCAGGGTAAGCCGACACGAAACACAGCCCTTATTTTGTGTTTCTAAAATCCACTATGGGAAAAATTTAAGGTGGAAAAACTATTAAATTGTTTGACTGCTAAGTTTTATGAGGTGGTCACCAACCGGTCGATTGCAATCAACTGGTTGATCTCCAAGGCATTCTTAGTCGATCTCCAAACATTTCTGTAAAAAAAACTAAAGATAAAGCCTTGCGTTCCAATTTTTAACTATTCGTCTCACGCTGTTGGCTGTAGGTAGGCAAAGTGTTCCCATTTCATGTGTGAAGGTACAAACTCTGCCTTCCCGGCAGGTCCGGAGAGCAAATCAAATGCACTATAGGCCTATCACTGGCCAATCGGGCGGCTCAGATTACCATGTCTGCAGTAACATAGCAGCAGTAAAAGAAATCTAAAGCAAAGTTGATACTGTGAGATATCAAAACGTATATAAAACCATGACTAGAGACTGTCAACGAATACAGCAGAGCTGCTGTTTCTATGAGTGAGTTCATGTTTAAGTTTGTACTCAGCACTGTCAACACGTTTTATTCAACCCTTTTATAAGCCATAAAATGCGCCTTCTTCGTACTTCCACTCGCGCTACAACCAGCACTGCAGCTGTAATGAATGAGTAGGACACTGTGTAATAAGTGTAATACGTTGGTGTTATTAGTGCCTTGTGTCTTTTTTTATACCGAGCAATATTTAACCTTTTATGTTTATAGGAGTAACAACATGAATTTGTTCATGCGGCAGAAATAATGCGGTGCGATTTGAGTTTTGCTATCAGCTGGAAGACGGTGTCCCTTTTTGGTCAGTCTCAGCGGAGGAAAGGGAGAGTTGAGGGATGTGGAGAGGTGGACCCTCAGATGCAGGCAAAATCAGCCCAGTAAAATAAAAAGCAAATTATATAAATGTATGTTCACTCAAGTGTGCCTCACAAGTAATACAACAACTGATTTATTACCGGTGTGATCATGTAGCTTACCTCCATGTTTATATATATATATTTTTTAAATGGTCCGAACAACAATGCATTGTCACGGCAATTCAAACAAAGCCAATATGCGGTGATATTGTATTGGGCCTATAGCCTACTGCACAAACCTCATTGCTACGGTACTGTTTTTAATAGGTTAATGTTGCATAGGCTTACATTCTTTAAGTCATGTTAAAAAAAAAATCTGAGAGGTAGATCTCGGCTTGTATTTTGACTCAGAAAGTGATCTTGACTCAGAAAAGGTTGGTGACCACTGGTATTGGGTGTGACCGTGTAAAATGTTTAACGGAATCAATATAATAAATCCCGTATACAGTAACAGTTCAGATGAATAATTATTAGGCAGTGCAGTTGCAGTTCAAATGCAAAATGATTGGGCATAACATTAACAGACTTATAATAACAGACTATACTACTGTATCATTCTGTAGATCTAACAAACCAGATGGGTTCAGAGGATAATTAACATCCTTTCAGAGAATTTACTGGGGTAATAATAACTAGAGTTGATTTTGTTGTGATAATCTCTTTTAACCCAGAACTAAAGACTAATGTAATTGGTCAGCGGCTTGATTAAGTTCTGGGTCCATACGTGTTAAGAGAAGAGATGAGGAGATTCTAGAATGAGGAGCGGAACCGGAACGAGGAGCTTCAACCTCTCTTTTTGCAAGTTACAGGCTGAAATTCGAAAGATGCTAACACCCGCGAAATTGTGATTTATCCAAATAACCAGTGAGGACAAACCGGGAACACGGGAACTGGTGTTGCTAGTTATTCCACGCATCCCATTCCTTCCCGACAGATTATATGGTTCCAGTTATGTTTACATAGACCTGTCCATGAGAGATTAACCTTGTGATAACACACAAGTGAAGCTGATGAAAAATGTTATAAACATGATTTTATTACATTAGGAACGCAAAGATTACACATATTTGCCACAGCCCCATCATAAGGAGGAAAAGTAATCGATGTCGGCCGTTTCATCGTTATTTCTTTGTAAATCAACATATACCACGAGTCATAAAATGACCGGTGGATTGCTGGGAGATTCCTTTGATCACAGCACCCTGGTCATGGTAAAGATATGCAAGGAGTGTGGATTGCTGGTACATGAGTGCACATTTTTGTTTTAGCCAAGCACTAGACCTGTTTATAATCAAGGACTTGATGATTGGTTATTTAGTTATTTTTTTTGCCTGAAGTATACAATCATTTATCTAAAAATAACATCAATCTCATCACCCTGACAGACATTCCTACCCAAACCATCACCACCCCAACCCTCGCACCACCACACCATCTCCTGACAGAATATCTCCGTCTTAAGTTTCTTTTTTTTCTTCTATTTTCATCCTGATTTCTTTCTTTGTGGAATACCAGTATATGACTGTCCAGGTTAACTTTATGTCTCAAGCTTTTCCCACAGTCAGAACAATTAAATAATGTTTCTCCTGTGTGAGTCAGTATATGCTTTTTAAGCCTATATTTGTGTCGGAAGCTTTCTCCGCAGTCACCACAGCTAAATGGTTTCTCTCCTGTGTGAGTCAATGTATGCACGTTTAAGTGCTCTATGCGATTGAAGTTTTTCCCGCAGTCACCACAGTTAAATAATGTTTCTCGTGTGTGAGTCTGTATGTGTCTGTTCAGATGTCCCCTGTGTCTGAAGCATTTTCCACAATCGCCACAGCTTAAAGGTTTCTCTTCTGTGTGAATCATTATATGTTTGGTTAGGTCTCCCTTCTCCTTGAAACTTTTCTCACAGTCACCACAGTTAAATAATGTCTCTCGTGTATGAGTAAGAATATGCCTGTGAAAGATCCCCTTGGGATTGAAGCTTATACCGCAGTGTCCACAGCTAAATGGTTTCTCTCCAGTATGAGTCTTTATATGCTCATTTAGGTTCCCCTTGTGTTTTTTAGACATGGTGCTGGGTTTAGGGCTGGGTTTCTTCAACGGTGGGTTGGGATCCAATGGTCGGCTGATGCGAAGTCCTACTGGATCGCTGCTTTCGGCTGATCTGTGGCTGGAGGCATTTTCTTGATTATCTGGAGGGACACAGGGATTGGCAAGGTGGGTTACAGTGACAAAATGTTTTAGATTCACTGGTTTAGTCACTCTCTCTGTACTCCAACGTCTGGGGAAAAGTCAAGGACTGAAGTTGATCCTCCTGATCACATTCACTTTTAACATCGGGAGGAATGAATATGAACTCTATGATGTCAGCCTTCAGCCCTTGAAGTTGTCCTACATCCTGACTGGTCACGGTTTCTTCGTGTTCATCTTTAATTTGTGTGGGCTCTGGGTCCTCCTGTCCCAGACTGGGGCTCTCCTGCTCATAGTGCAGCTGCTCAGGGGTAACCTCCTCCTCAGAGACAGCGAACAAGAACTGTTGGGAGTCTATTCTACATATTTTTTATCTTGGGTGTGACCCGCAGCAGTCTCTGAAACCGGTCATTCTCCTGTTGAGATCGGGAAATCTCTTCGCGATATTCCATTACCACTTTCTCTACTACATCAAAACTCTCCACTGCAGCCACCATTAAACGCTCACTAATAAACACACTCAAAGACTGTAGTTTAGCCATCTTCAGAGGACTGAGAGTTCGGTATTCAGTTCACTGCGTCTACGCAATGAATGTGCCTGTTGTAAAAACAAAACAAATGTCCCTTCCATCCTACTTCCGTGTTGTCTTCTTCGTTTGTGTTTGTCAGAGGTTGAGCCAAGAAACAGATAACAGCGCCCCCAGCAGTTGTGAGCTGGGATAGATAAGAACAAACATTTCGTTGGAAGGTTACTATGGAAAAGGAAAGGGAAAGGGGGATACCTAGTCCGTTGCACAACTGAATGCATTCAACAGAAATGTGAGTGTGCTCATGTAAAATTTTTAAAATAATTAATATAATAATATGATATATCCGTTATACAGTAACATATACATTGAAACATTATAAGGCTGTAGAGATACCATTATTGGGCATAAAATAACCAGTGGTGGAAAAAATAATAAATTGTCATACTTGAGTAAAAGTAAAGATACCTTAATAGAAAATGACTCAAGTAAAAGGGAAAGTCGCCCAGTAAAATACTACTTGAGTAAAAGTCTAAAAGTATTTTGTTTTAAATATACTTAAGTATCAAAAGTAAATGTAATTGATCAAATGTACTTAAGTGTCAAAAGTAAAAGCACAAATCATTTCAAATTCCTTATATTAAGCAAACCAGACGGCACCTTTTAAATTTTTTTTATTTACAGATAGCCATGGGCACACTCCAACACTCAGACATAATTTACAAACAAAGCATTTGTGTTTAGTGTGTTTGCCAGATCAGGTAGTAGGGATGACCAGGGATGTTCTCTTGATAAGTGTGTGAATTGGACAATTTTGCAACATCAAAAAGTTCACTTCCACTGCTATCTGGATAACTCCCAGCTCTACCTCTCCACCAAACCCACTCTCCCTCCCACCTCCCTCGTCAGCTGCCTTCTGGACTTCTCAAACTCAACAGCAACAAGACAGCGGTCATGCTCATCTGCTCCAATCCATTCTCTCCAAGCATCACCACAGATGGTTTCCTCTGTCCCTCTGTAAACACAAGTCAAAATCCTCGGTGTCTCCCTGGATAGTTCCCTCTCTTTCGAACCCCACATGAAAACCAGCTCCCGGACAGCATTCTTCCATCTACGCAATATCTCCAATACTCTCTTCCTTACCATAAATCGGGTTTGTATCCTCTTTCCAACCCCTCCCTCCTCTATTTATCTGTCCTGTTTTGTATGGTCATTTGATTTGAGATTGTTTAGATTTTATATTGCCCTGTTGATTGATGCACTTGATTTATCTGAGAGAGAAAAAAACACACAAAAAAAGGATGTCGTTGGCCAGTTAATATCATTGTTTAAATAATACTTGGGGTGGAAATGAAATATTAATTACATACTATACTGTTTAATTAGACATACAGTACTATGCTGTTTTTACTTAGAGAATGGTCTATTATGTTATGTTAGTATTTTTACTGATACAAGTTGTCGTGTGACTTAGTCATAAGTCTGGGAGTTCAGATAAGAGTCCTTTGGGGTACGACTGCAGTATGTGACATTCTGTTTTAACAATCTACAGGAATTTAGATGTGTGGAAACATGCAGGAAGGAACAGAAAACGGTTGCAACGACAACTATCTTAATCTGCACAGACAAAATTGTTGTTTGAAAAATCTGCAGTCTCTCTTCCTATAGAATTTCTCTGACATACTCTTACTTTAAAACCCCCTTTAAAAAAATATCCATCAGGATATTTTATAGAAAAATATATTCTATTCTTCGGACTAAAAAGGATTATTGTGGAAAGACGCATCATGAAATGGAGAGAGTAATTCTCAACATGTCACATCAGAATATAGGACTACATTTTTGATGTTGGAATACACGTTAATCTGAGAATATATATATTCCCCTTCAGCACCTCTTCGCAAAACAAGTTTTAGAATGACACACTGTGCCTATAACCAGCAGCTTTGCAAATTTGGGTGTTGCAGGAGGCGTTAAGTGAACGCCCATAGTTACCAATCCAGTTGTGTAATTTGAAAGGAAAGCATTGTCATTAGATGTAGCTCAACTAAAAACATTCAAGCATAACACTGTATAACTTCTGTGTTGATAAAATACTGTTTATAGTACTGGAATTAAACAGGATTTTACACTGTTGCCTTATTCTGCTAAACAGGTTCTTCGTTGTCACACTGACACATGAAAGAATGAATGATTCAGGGCAGGCAATGCAAAATATGTTGTTTGCATTACCTGCCCTGAGGCATTGATTCTCTCATGTGTCCGTGTGACAACGAAGAACCTGTTAGTACAGTTTGTCCTCTTTCAGGTCAAGTTTTGTAACTGTGTGACATGGAAATGGCACAAGAATTAAAATGATTGAATCAAAGGTTGGTTTTCAGCATTCCATGTACCTCTTACGTCAGAGACATCTCTGAATCTAAAGAATATGTGGCATTGAAAGTATGACTCATGTCTTAAATACTGAGTTGATTCTAAATGAATGTGTATATGTTAACGTACCGGTACTCTCTCTAGAGGGGATTCATGAAAAATACAAACCACAGTGTGGTTGCTTTAAAATAATTACAAGGTTTGAAAAGGTTGGCACTGCTCATCGTTTTCAGCATTCTATGAAATGTATTGTGATTACCGGCTTGAATTTAATTTTGGACAGTTGAACGCAAGCCATTTCAATTCATGTATTGAAATTATTTTCAGATCCAATTAACTAATTGGAGTTTGTATATTGTGTTACTAAGCATACTGATAAACTGTGATTTTAGTTGAGAGTCGGCAACAACAAAAAAATGTTTACAAAATAATATTAGGACATTATAGTGTTAAATAGCCTTGGCTTTCTGCCCTTGGAACTTTGGGGAGTGGTTAGGACACGTCTACATTCTGCATATAAACAACTGGGCAGGCTAAAAGTGAAACTATTGCTATACAATTGTAACTCCATGGCAGCCTAGCATATTACCAGTTCATGAACATTGAATATACTTGATTCAAAATAGGTAAGTGGTCAATTTGAATTATTTATTTGGCATCAATGTACAATTGTAAACCTGTCTTCTGGATAATGATGGCCATAAGGAAGTAAGCTGGTTGGTTACAGAAAGTTTTGGTTGTTTTATTAGCCTAGTTGGACAAGACGTTCAAGGTTGGCTCAAAGACGGTATCTTGCAATGAGGCTTGACTGATTGAAGACAACAATGTAGGCCTAAATGTTTTCGAATTGTTTTACAAGTACACCTACCCAGCTTTTTTTGTTAAGTTCCTTAAATGTGCTGAGAATGTACCAAAGCCAAGCCACTATCCTTCAACATTCCCAGGGAAGGATGTTTGCAAAATAACCATAGGACAACAACACTCTCGCCACGTTTTGTTGTTCTAAGAACATTTTGTGCAAGCTGAGAAGTCTGTATTGAAATGCAAATTCCTCTTGAGGACATCACATTTCAGGCTGAGAAGGTTGATCACGTGATCACCTGTTTAATTACGGCTAAAATATGAAAGGGAGAGGGGATTTTGTATTAGGACTTTTATTTATAATTATACGTGGATTAATAAATAGTAACCCAACTGGGATACATTCACATTACCCACAGATCTAGCCTCAGATTACCATAACCCCAATACTGATCTGCAATCGATGATGAAAAACATCTCACCCTATCAGATTGGCTTCTGTCCAGTTACTAGGCTACCTGTTCCATAGGTCCACAGTCCCTCGTTCGATTTGAAGACAGTTAGCAAGGCATTTCACTGTACTTGTGCATGTGACATTAAAACTTGAAACAGATCCCGTAGTGTCCTGTTCTAGTCCTAGGCCCTACTGTATGTCTCATGCCCAGTTAGGCTCCAAGTCTCCAGCAGTTTGTGGCCTTAGTAGTAGCTGGCTATGAGTCCCCTGCCTTGTGAGGTCCTAGGCCTCCTGTCCTGCTAGGGTCTCAACCACCTGACTTGGTGTACCCACCATTTCCTGATCCGGTGGGCCTGCTGCCTTCAGGCATGTACACCTAAGCCGGTACCCTCCTGGCATCTATGCATGTTCACGAGAAATTATGCTGCTCCTCTAGTTTTATAGTCAGGTGCAACTTGACTGTCCTCCCTTTGCAGACACCTTTGATTATATCCCTTTTATTGTTCAGATTTACATGGAAGGGCACATAGGCAGAACAGCAAAGATACCATGAGGGTGAAGTCCACCTCTAGTTAGTGGTGTGTGTTTCTGTCGTGTTGAGAAGAGGATGCAAACCATTTTCTCAATGACCACTCTGTAGAGACAATGACAGAAAAGTGTGTGTCCTCTTTCACTTGGAACAGTTAAATAAATGTTTTGCTCATACTCTTTGACAAGCAAACCCACTCTTATTCTCTCTTTCCCTCTCCATCTTTCCACCTTTTCTACCTTGCCCTCCCTCCTTTCTAGAGTAAATCATAACCATGGAGACACTGAACGAAATTGATCATCTCCAATCGTCAGGCTTTGGTAGACCCCTACCCAGACACGGCCTTCAACTCCTTCACTGGTTCTCCAACGACTATGTCACATTCAACAACGACAGCGAGATGGTGACAGTGCGCAACCCTAAGAAGAAGGCGTTCGGCTTCCACCGCTTCTTCGACACCCAACTGCTTCCAGACCAGGACTTACCGTGCTACCAAGTGGGCAATCTGAATGCCCCTGGTTCTGAGAACCTACCGCGTGATGTTCGCAAAAACCACACAGAACACAATGACGACAACAACATAGACCGGATCATCATCAGCCTCCAGTCAGACCGTGTATTGGACAGGATCTACGTGACCCAACATGATCATCACAGAGGTGCTTTTGACCCCCAGCGCACCTATCGCATCAGTAAGGGGTTGATCAGTATCATCCGTAATCTGGAGCTGGATGAGCTCCTGGAGCAGACTGGATACTCACTTCCTTGTCCTTCCTCCATGGCCACACTTAATGAAATGAGACACCTCCAGTCATCTGGCTTTGGGACACCCCGACCTAGACACGGTCTTCATCTCCTTTACTGGTTCGCCCACAACTACGTCAAATTCAACAAAATGGGTGAAATGTTGACAGTGTGCAACCCTGAGAAGAAGGTGTTTGGCTTCCACCAATTCTTTGACAAGATAGAGGAGCATGATGGCCAGTGTAACCAACTGCTACCAGACCATGGTTTACCATACTACGAAGTGGGCAATCTGAATGCCCCTGGGTCTAGGAACCTACCACGTTATGTCCGCAAAAACCACACGGGACACGATGACGACAGCAACATAGACCGGATCATCATCAGCATGCAGTCAGACCGTGTATTGGACAGAATCTACGTGACCCAACATGATCATCACAGAGGTGCTTTTGACCCCCAGCACACCTATCGCATCAGTAAGGGGTTGATCAGTATCATCCGTAATCTGGAGCTGGATGAACTCCTGGAGCAGACTGGATACTCTTAAGACTTTCCCCCCTGGCCAAGGGCATATAGACAGAGGCATCGTACACATAATTATTTTTTTTACCTAATTTCTTATGGTCAAAGTGAAATATTTATTTTCTTACAAATGTATACTAGGCATGGGTATGACATCATGTCTTCGATATTCCCCATCCATTATGTAGGAAATTGTGAATGTTTTTATTTAGATAAAGGGCCTTGTTTTCAGATGTTTCACATCCTACCACGTGTTTTGCTATTTTTCACCAACAATTTCACCTGCAATATTTATTGCCACAGTAGTCGGAACTAGGAAACTGTTATTATACATGTGCCGCGTTCAACCAATTAGCAAGTTAGAAATGTCTGAGTTTCCTAGGTCCGACTAGCACATGAACACGGCATGCGTGTGAAAGTGTGTGTGTGTTTGTTTCAAATAAAGGACATGATTACTTAATTAGTTGTTTTTTATTTAAATGTTTAGTACAAAATGTTGAATGTATCAATAACATCAGTCTCACCACATCAACACTTTGAACAACAGCCTGTACTGTACTGTTTGACCATTATATCGTTATTCAAATCAAATAGAACTTTATTTACATAGAATAATGTTTTACAAAAGTAAATTAATCTCATCTAATAATCAAATGTCTCTGAAACCTGGGTCATTACAGCAATTAGGTGCCTTTTGAGTAGTGTAATATCATTTTACATTTTTCCTCTTCACCGCATACAAAACCAATCAGTCGATATAATCGAGAACAATCATCAGAAATCACGCGATATGAATCAGACAGTGGAGCGACGCCTGACCCACTAGTTAGTCAGAAGTTTCAAATCAACGTGAAGGCGTGCTTTGGGGGCACTATGGGCAGAGCAAGATGTCATTGGGCCAAATGACCAAAAAAGTCTGAGAACCACTGGACTAGGCAAGGGTAACCCTCTCACCAGGCTCGAATATGACTCTCACAATATTAACTTATGCAGAGTCTCTCAACAGCATGTTAAGCTTCCCAAGCAATTGTCTCCCGGTGTCACTCGATGCTTGGCTAATCTCTAGGCTGGCAAATAGCTCCACGACGAGACGATAGCTTCAGGCTTTACTAAGTTTAAACAAAATTATAACTCTTTTATAAAATAAAATATGTATTTCCCTTCATGTCTTAGTAGGTATGGGTTTTGTTCTAGTTCTGTCGTCTTCTTTTATAATTTTTCTTTACCAACAGTCCTGAGGTAAAACGTCCATCCTTTCATCAACGTCTTTTTCCCTCTCTTTTTTCCCAGGCCTCCCGTTAACCAGGTCAACTCCCATTGGCCACAACTTATTAACAAACGACCTTATTGGTCAAAACTTAAACTTAAAAGTAAACCAGACTATTCACTTATACATTAAATAATTATTTCTTCAAAAGCATAATGCATTAACAACATTACAGTTTAGGAGCAATTCAATCATCTTTTAAATATATAACCAATTAATTATAACAAATAAACTCAATACCTGGTTAAAACAAGGGTATTACACAAGTAATAGATGGTACATTATAACAATTCCAACAATAATCATCCATTTGCCAAGATGCCAAAATGTTCCTGTCCCATGCTTGTTGAAGCCCAAAGATGTGTCATCGCCTGTCTCTGGAGGCATTTCAGACTACCGTAATTTCCGGACTATAAGCCGCAACTTTTTTCCCAGGCTTTGAACGTCGCGGCTTAAACAATGACGCGGCTAATATATGAATTTTTCCCGCTTTCAAATTTTTTTCCCAAAAAAAACACATTCTGTGACGTGCTCAGATTTTGGGCGGCATGAAGCTTTCATTAGACCAATGAAATTGCCGAATGGGTTAAGGTCAAACAACTATTTTTGTTTACTGTTTAGATTAAATCGAGCGCTCTCAAACTTCCCATCATTCTGATTACGGTAGTCATTTTGTCACCCTGATTCCTGGGGGTACAACAAAGTATTTGCAGCCACTCGACATCAGTGTAAATCGTGCATTTAAGGTGGCGCTCCGTGTTCAGCGGGAGGCTTGGATGACAAGTGGGGAGAAATCCTTCACTAAAACGGGCCGCATGCGAAGAGCAACTTATGGTCAAGTCTGCCAGTGGGTCCTGACAGCGTGGAGCATTGTAAAAAAATCCACTATCATCAACGGGTTTCGAAAGGCTGGAATGCTGCGTGTTGAAGAGGGCTCAGCGGGGGATTTGCCTCCGGATGAAAGTGACGAGAGCGACAATGAAAACGATCCAATATCGGATGAAGCAATTCAGAGGCTATTCAACTCCGACACCGAAGGAGATGGTTTCAGTGCACAGGAGAAGGAAGATGGTGACCAATGACTTTGTTGGTAGGCTACTGTTTACTGCTAATTTTGTATTTTTTGTTACAAGCCGTGTTTCGTTAAAGCCTATTTATTTTTGTTACGAGCCGTGTTTCGTTAAAGCCCATTTATTTTTGTGACAAGCCATGTTTCGTTAAAGCCTATTTATTTTTGTTACAAGCCCTGTTTCGTTAAAGCCTGTGTAAAGTTCATTTGTTTCAATGTACCGGTAGGCACCTGCGGCTTATAGACATGTGCGGCTTATTTATGTTCTAAATAATTTTTTTTTTTTTATTCAGTGGGTGTGGCTTATATTCAGGTGCGCTTAATAGTCCGGAAATTACGGTACTTAATGTCCATGCGAAGCACATCTTCCTACCCGTCTTTAGATTCCCTATAAGAAAATATTTGAGTGTAAGCAAAGTAACTCCACTAGTCATGCATTATGATACAGTAGATAATCATGTGTCCTATGTATCAGATCATTTAAATGTAATTAATAGTATATCTTCATTTAGAATAAACAAACTTAGTTGTCATTGTCTTGTTTTTCTTTACAGATGCCATCTTTCAGAAGAAAAATAGCCACGTTGGTTTACAGAGACCTGACTAGAGGCGTGATAGCACGTACACCCTTGCCACCAACTTGGATCGGTGAGAAAGTTGCTCTGTTCAGTTCTGTTCAACTTAATTTAACCAGGATAGTCCACTCAGTAACAATTGTCACTACTCTCTAGGGAGCAGAGCCGGTTCCCTCTGCAGCAGAAGTTGTGCCCAGTTGTAGTGACGCACCTCTTCCACCAGTATAAAAATAGTTTTGGAGGAGGTTGAGCTGCTATGTCGCTGTGGGGGATTGTGGCTCAGATAAATATTTCTGTGTCACATGTGCTGTGAGAACAAACAGCACCCTTAACATTGTCCACCAGTTGGAGTTATGGAAGGTAATGTATTTTATGTTATGTCAACAAACCTGTCAACTTCTGGCTAAAAACAAATGCTTCCCAGTCAAAAATGTTGATCATGTAGATACAGTTCAGTTTCTATAAACGTTAGAGTTCCCTGCAGCGGTAAGGTAAGTGTGGCAAAATAAGACATCTGGCTCTTTTACCATCTTGTAAACTGTATCAGAGCATCAAGTGTAGCAGCACCATGCTCAGAGACAGTTTCTCCCTCCAAGCCATACGACTGTTGATGAAAACTGAATTGGCTCTTTGCTGCTATGGCAACTACTGTACTGTATTGTACTTAGTATACTGTAGTTATCTACAGTTGAAGTCAGAAGTGTACATACACCTTTGCCAAATAAAATTAAACTCAGTTTTTCACAATTCCTGACAATTAATCAGAGAAAAAATTCCCTGTCTTAGGTCATTTAGGATCACCACTTTATTTTAAGAATGTGAAATGTCAGAATAATAGTAGAGAGAATGATTTATTTCAGCTTTTATTTATATTATCACATTCCCAGTGGGTCAGAAGTTTACATACACTCAATTAGTATTTGGTAGCATTGCCTTTAAATTGTTTAACTTGGGTCAAACATTTCGGGTAGCCTGTCACAAGCTTCCCACAATAGGTTGGATGAATTTTGGCCCATTCCTCCTGACAGAGCTGGTGTAACTGAGTCAGGTTTGTAGGCCTTCTTGCTCACACACGCTTTTCAGTTCTGCCCACAAATTTTCTATGGGATTGAGGTCAGGGCTTTGTGATGGCCACTCTAATACCTTGACTTTGTTGTCCTTAAGCCATTTTGCCAAAACTTTGGAAGTATGCTTGGGGTTATTGTCCATTTGGAAGACCCATTTGCAACCAAGCTTTAACTTCCTGACTGATGTCTTGAAATGTTGCTTCAATATATCCATATAATTTTCTTTCCTCATGATGTCATCTATTTTGTGAAGTGCATCAGTCCCTTCTGCAGCAAATCACCCCCACAACATGATGCTGCCACCCCCATGCTCCCTCTTTTTTCTCCTAACATAACGATGGTCATTATACCAAACAGCATCTTCACAAACTCCTTTGCTGTTGTTCTGGGATTGATTTGCACTTTTCGCACCAAAGTACGTTCATCTCTAGGAGACAGAACGCGTCACCTTCCTGAGCGGTATGACGGCTATATGGTCCCATGGTGTTTATACGTGCGTACTATTGTTTGTACAGATGAACGTGGTACCTTCAGGCATTTGGAAATTGCTCCCAAGGATGAACCAGACTTGTAGAGGTCTACAACTTTTTTTTCTGAGGTCTTTGATGATTTCCTTTGATTTTCCCATGATAACAAGCAAAGAGGCACTGTGTTTGAAGGTAGGCCTTGAAATACATTCACAGGGACACCTCCAATTGACTCAAATGATGTCAATTAGCCTATCAGAAGCTTCTAAAGCCATGACATAATTTTCTGGAATTTTCCAAGCTCTTTAAAGGCACAGTCAATTTAGTGTATGTAAACTTCTGACCCACTGGAATTGTGATACATTGAATTATAAGTGAAATAATCTGTCTGTAAACAATTGTTGGAAAAACTACTTGTGCATGCACAAAGTAGATGTCCTAACTGACTTGCCAAAACTATAGTTTGTTAACAAGAAATTTGTGGAGTGGTTGAATAATGAGTTTTAATGACTCCAACCTAAGTGTATGTAAACTTCCGACTGCAACTGTAGATGTTCCATTTGTCCAGGTGGGAAAGGGCAGTGTGGAGTGCAATAGAGACTGCGTCATCTGTGGATCTGTTGGGGCGGTATGCAAATTGGAGTGGGTCTTCCCTGTGGCTCAGTTGGTAGAGCATGGTGTGTGCAACGCCAGGGTTGTGGGTTCGATTCCCACGGGGGACCAGTACAAAAAAAAAAAAACATTTTAAATGCATGAAATGTATGCATTCACTACTGTAAGTTGCTCTGGATAAGAGCGTCTGCCCAAATGACGTAAATGTCTAGGGTTTCTGGGATAATGGTGTTGATGTGAGCCATGACAAGCCTTTCAAAGCACTTCATGGCTACAGACGTGAGTGCTACGGGTCGGTAGTAATTTAGACAGGTTACCTCAGTGTTATTGGGCACAGGCACTATGGTGGTCTGCTTAAAACATGTTGGTATTACAGACTCGGACAGGGAGAGGTTGAAAATGCCAGTGAAGACACTGGCTAGTTGGTCAGCGCATGCTCGCAGTACACGTCCTGGTAATCCGTCTGGCCCTGCGGCCTTGTGAATGTTGACCTGTCTAAAGATCTTACATCAGATGCAGAGAGCGTGATCACACAGTCTTCCGGAACAGCTGGTCCTATCATGCATTTTTCAGTGTTATTTGCCTCGAAGCGAGCATAGAAGTAATTTATCTCGTCTGGTAGGCTTGTGTTACTGGGCAGCTCTCGGCTGTGCTTCCCTTTGTAGTCTGTAATGGTTTGCATGCCCTGCATCCAACGAGCATCAGAGCCGGTGTAGTAGGACTCGATCTTAGTCCTGTATTGATGCTTTGCCTGTTTGATGGTTTGTCGGAGGGCATAGCGGAATTTCTTATAAGCTTCCGGGTTAGAGTCCCGCTCCTTGAAAGCGGCAGCTCTAGCCTTTAGCTCAGTGCGGATGTTGCCTGTAATCCATGGCTTCTGGTTGGGGTATGTACGTAGGATCACTGTGGGGACGACGTCATCGATGCACTTTTTTGTTGAAGCCAATGACAGATGTGGTGTACTCCTCAATGCCATTGGAGGAATATATATTATATTCCGGTCTGTGCTAGCAAAACAGTCGTGTAGCTTAGCATCTGCTTCATCTGACCACTTTTTAATTGATCTAGTCACTGTTGCTTCCTGCTTTAATTTTTGCTTGTAAGCATGAATCAGGAGGATGGAATTATGGTCAGAGTTGCCAAATGGAGGGCGTCTGTGTGTGGAGTATAGTTGAGTTATGTTCCCTCTGGTTGCACATTTAACATGCTGATATAAATTTGGTAAAACTGATTTAAGTTTGCCTGCATTTAGGTCCCCGGCTAAGAGGAGCGCCGCCTCTGGGTGAGCTTTTTCTTGTTTGCTTATGGCGGAATACAGCTCATTCAATGCTATCTTAGTGCCAGCCTCTGACTGTGGTGGTATGTAAACAGCTACAAAGAACACAGATGAAAACTCTCTAGGTAGATAGTGTGGTCTGCAGCTTATCATGAGAAACTCTACCTCAGGTGAGCAGTAGCTCGAGACTTCCTTAGATATCGTGCACCAGCTGTTGTTGTCAACAATACATAGACCGCCGCCCTTTGCTTTACCAGACGTCACTGTTCTATCCTGCCGGTCCATCTTATAACCAGCCAGCTGTTTGTTGATGTTGTTGTTGTCCAGCCACAACTCCGTGGCTGAACGTAGGCAATGTAGGCAATGAATGGCCTTAATGTTTTCTTTCCAATAATGAACAGTAGCCACCTTTGAATAAAATTGTTTTTAAAGTAAGCCTACCTCGCTTTTTGTGTGAAGTTCCTTAAATGTTCCAAAGCCAAGCAACTATCCTGCAACATTCTCAGGGAAGGTTGTTGCAAAAAACACTAGAACTACACTCTCACCATGTATTATAGTACATATAACATTTTCTGCTAGCGGTGAAGTCTGTATTGAAATGCAAATTCCTTGGCAGTCCTCTTGAGGACATCACAATTCAGGCTAAGAAGGTTGATCACGTGATCACCTTTTTAACGACGGCTAAAATATGAAAGGGAGAGGGGATTTTGTATTAGGATTTTTATTTATAATTTTATGTGGATTAATAAATAGTAACCCAACTGGGATACATTCACATTACCCACAGATCTAGCCTCAGATTACCATAACCCCAATACTGATCTGCCATCGATGATGAAAACCATCTCACCCTATCGAATTGTCTTCTGTCCAGTTACTAGGCTACCTGTTCCATAGGTCCACAGTCCCTCAGTATATTTGCAGCCCACACCTTCAGTCTGCCCGTAGTGTCCTGTTCTAGTCCTAGGCCCTACTATATGTCTCATGCCCAGTTAGGCTCCAAGTCTCCAGCAGTTTGTACCCTTAGTATTAGCTGGCTATGAGTCACCTGCCTTGTCAGGCCCTAGGCCTCCCGCCCTGCTAGGGTCTCAGCCACCTGACTTGGGGTACCCACCATTCACTAACCCGGTGGGCATGCTGCCTTCAGGCATGAGCACCTGTGCCGGTACCCTCCTGGATGCATGGTCCAGAGAAATTATACTACTCCTCTAGTTTTAAGGGCCAGATGAAATTTGACTGTCATGCCGTTGCCCACACATTTGATTATATCCCTTTTATTGTTCAGATTTCCATGGAAGGGCAGATAGGCAGAACAGCAAAAGAACCATAAGGGTGAAGTCCACCTCTAGTTAGTGTGTGTTTCTGTCATGTTGAGAAGAGGATGCAAACCATTTTCTCCATAGAGACAATGACAGAAAAGTGTGTGTCCTCTTTCTATAGGTCCAGACAGTTAAATAAATGTTTCGCTCATAGTTTTTGATAAGAAAAGCCACTCTTATTCTCTCTTTCTCTCTCCCTCCATCTTTCCACCTTGCCCCCCCTCTTTTCTAGAGTATATTATAACCATGAAGACACTGAAAGAAATTGATCACCTCCAAACGTCTGGCTTTGGTAGACCCCGGCCTAGACACGGCCTTCATCTCCTTCACTGGTTCGCCCATGACTACGTCAAAATCAACATAAAGGGTGAAATGGTGACAGTGCGAAACCCCAAGAAGAAGGTGTTTGGCTTTCACCGCTTCTTTGACAACATAGTGGAGCATGATGGCCAACGTAACCAACTGCTACGAGACCAGGGTTTACCGTACTACCAAGTGGGAAATCTGAAAGGCCCACGATCTAAGAACATGCCGGATTATGTCAGCGAAAACCACACAAGACAAAATGACGACAGCAACATAGACCGAATTATCATTAGCCTCAAGTCAGACCTGGTGTTGGACAAGATCTACGTGACCCAACATGATCATTACAGAGGTGCTTTTGACCCCCAGCACACCTATCGCATCAGTAAGGGGCTGATCAGTATCATCCGTAATCTGGAGCTGGATGAACT
The DNA here is from genome assembly GCF_965601325.2 of Salmo salar. Taxonomy (NCBI): domain Eukaryota; kingdom Metazoa; phylum Chordata; class Actinopteri; order Salmoniformes; family Salmonidae; genus Salmo; species Salmo salar. The sequence goes on along the minus strand of NC_138294.1, from coordinate 29,254,441 downwards.
CCTGGAGCAGACTGGATACTCTTAAGACTTTCCCCCCTGGCCAAGGGCATATAGACAGAGGCATCGTACACATCATAATTTTTTTAACCTAATTTCTTATGGTCAAAGTGAAATATTTATTTTCTTACAAATGTATACTAGGCATATATGAGGTCATGTCTTCGATATTCCCCATCCATTATGTGTTGTAGGAAATTGTTAATGTTTTTATTTAGATAAAGGGCCTTGTTTTCAGATGTTTCACATCTTGCCACATTTTTTTGTTATTTTTCCCCAACAATTTCACCTGCAATATTTATTGCCACACTAGTCGGAACTAGGAAACTGTTATTATATATGTGCCGCGTTCAACCAATTAGCAAGTCAGAAATGTCTGAGTTTCCTAGTTCTGACTAGCACATGAACACGGCATACGTGTGTAAGTGTGTGTGTGTGTGTGTGTGTGTGTATGTTTCTAATAAAGGACATGATTAGTTAATTAGTTGTTTTTTATTTAAAATGTTTAGTACAAAATGTTGAATGTATCAATAACATCAGTCTCACCACATCAACACTTTGAACAACAGCCTGTACTGTACTGTAAGGTGTGCGTAACTGGTGGCAGGAAAGTCAGACGCAGGAGAGCAGAACTTGGTAAATAGCCGGAGCAGTTTAATAGTAAAAACCAACGGCATAAGAAAATACGATATATGGGTACAATAACCCGACGCACACCAGTCACACATATGTGCGCATGCACTTACAATAAACAATACCACACAAAGACATGGGGGGAACAGAGGGTTAAATACACAACACATAATGAGGGAAATGAGAACCACGTGTGTGGGAAAACAAGACAAAACAAATGGAAAATGAAAAATTGATCAGCGATGGCTAGAAGACCGGCGACGTCCACCGCCAAACACCGCCCGAACAAGGAGAGGCATCGACTTCGGCAGAAGTCGTGCCATGTACTGTTTGACCATTATATCATTATTCAAATCAAATACAACTGTATTTACATAGAATAATGTTTTACAAAAGTAAATTCATCTCATATTCATTTCTCTGAAACCTGGGTCATTACAGCAATTAGGTGCCTTTTGAGTAGTGTAACCTAATTTAAAAATTTTCCTCAAAGAGCACATGTTCAACTTCACCGCATACAAAACCAATCAGCCGATATAATCGAGAACAATCATCACAAATCACGCGATATGAATCAGACAGTGGAGTGCCGCCTGACCCACTAGTTAGTCAGAAGTTTCAAATCAACGTTTTATATGGTAATTCCCGAGTAAACAAAAAGCCTCAACCATGGCTGTTATACACCCCGTAAACGTTGGTGGAGGCAATTACCATATTTAATGTGTAGTAACTAAAACTAGAAGATCTTCTGATGTCCTTTCCCTTCGTCAAAGGTACGCAATCACATTATTTAAAAAAATATGATTTACAAAGCTAATGTACTGGATTATAAATGTTTTTACCCCTGGATAGCCTGCTAATATAACCCATAGTAGGGGAGAACATTTATTCAGCACATTTCGATCTGAATATGTAATCAATTTAAAAGGATTTGCAATTTTGCATTAGCAGTCTTTTCGGCCCAAATTTCCTGGGAACCATGTCATGGTGTCATTTCCTGTTTTCAGTGTTAGGCTATGTCTAATTTCTTTGGCTGCGTCTCCTTTTTTTTTGGGGGGGGGGGGCTGCATCTCCTGTCTCTGTCTTAAATCTCCATATTGTAACGGTCGTCGTAAGGAGTTGTAACGGCTGTCTGAGGAAGAAGTGGACCAAAATGCGGCGGAGTTAGGGTTCGTCATATTTAATACACGAACACTATGCAATTCACCCCAAAAAAAACTGACAGCCAACACAGTCCTGTCAGGTGCAACCACAATAACAAGCACAATTACCCACGAAACACAAAGGAAACGTAGGCAACTTATGTGTGACTCCCAATCAACCACAACCCTCTACAGCTGTGCCTGATTGGAAGTCACACGGCCAAAATCAATGAAACAATAAAACACACACACTCCCTTCTGCCACGTCCTGACCCAACTACACCCTCTACTGGTCAGGACGTGACAGGAGTGGACCAAACTGCAGCAGGTATAGTGAACATCTTCTTTTTATTAGAAGGAAAAAACCAACAAAAACTAACGACGAAAACAGTCCCGTAAGGTGATCAGACTATACAAGGACTATACAAGGAACAACCACCCACAAACACAAAAGAAAACCAACCCACTTAAATATGGCCTCCAATTAGAAGCAACGACAACCAGCTGCCTCTAATTGGAGGTCGGGCCAAAACCCCAACATAGAAATAGAAAATATAGAACATACACCAAAAACCCCGAAACTACAATAACAAACAACCCCTTTAACTGGTCAGGATGTGACACATATTTTTCCTGAAGTATGCAATAGTAAACTTTCTCGCATGGATTTAAACTCTCTCTAGCCAATGCTTACACCATTCTTATAAGCAGGAACCAATATCCAATGTGGGTACTTACAAAGACTAATTTCATATGATATGCCTACATTTAAAATGCATATGAAGGCGTGCTTTGGGGGCACTATGGGCAGAGCAAGATGTGATTGGGCCTACAATGACCAAAAAAGGTTGAGAACCACTGGACTAGAGAAGTATTACATGGTACCTTATAACATTTCCAACAATAATCATCCATTTGCCAAGATGCCTAAAATGTTCCTGTCCCATGCTTGTTGAAGCCCAAAGATGTGTCATCACCTGTCTCTGAAGGCATTTCAGACTACTTAATGTCCATGAGAAGCACAACTTCCTACCCATAACTGTCTTTAGATTCCCTATATTCGATTGTGGCTCAGATAAATATTTCTGTGCCACGTGCTGTGAGAACAAACAGCACCCTTAACATTGTCCACCAGTTGGAGTTATGGAAGGTAATGTATTTTATGTTATGTCAACAAACCTGTCAACTTCTGGCTAAAGGTTTCTCCCTCCAAGCCATACGACTGTTGATGAAAACTGAATTGGCTCTTTGCTGCTATGGCAACTACTGTACTGTATTGTACTTAGTATACTGTAGTTATCTACAGTTGAAGTCAGAAGTGTACATACACGTTTGCCAAATAAAATTAAACTCAGTTTTTCACAATTCCTGACAATTAATCAGAGAGAAAAATTCCCTGTCTTAGGTCATTTAGGATCACCACTTTATTTTAAGAATGTGAAATGTCAGAATAACAGTAGAGAGAATGATTTATTTCAGCTTTTATTCATATCATCACATTCCCAGTGGGTCAGAAGTTTACATACACTCAATTAGTATTTGGTAGCATTGCCTTTAAATTGTTTAACTTGGGTCAAACATTTCAGGGAAGCCTTCCACAAGCTTCCCACAATAAGTTGGGTGAATTTTGGCCCATTCCTCCTGACAGAGCTGGTGTAACTGAGTCAGGTTTGTAGGCCTTCTTGCTCACACACGCTTTTCAGTTCTGCCCACAAATTTTCTATGGGATTGAGGTCAGGGCTTTGTGATGGCCACTCCAATACCTTGACTTTGTTGTCCTTAAGCCATTTTGCCACAACTTTGGAAGTATGCTTGGGGTCATTGTCCATTTGGAAGACCCATTTGCAACCAAGCTTTAACTTCCTGACTGATGTCTTGAAATGTTGCTTCAATATATCCACATAATTTTCTTTCCTCATGATGCCATCTATTTTGTGAAGTGCATCAGTCCCTTCTGCTGCAAATCACCCCCACAACATGATGCTGCCACCCCCATGCCCCCCTTTTTTCCTCCTAACATAATGATGGTCATTATGCCAAAGAGCATCTTCACAAGGTCCTTTGCTGTTGTTCTGGGATTGATTTGCACTTTTCGCACCAAAGCACGTTCATCTCTAGGAGACAGAAGGCGTCTCCTTCCTGAGTGGTATGACGGCTGCGTGGTCCCATGGTGTTTATACTTGCTTACCACTGTTTGTACAGATGAACGTGGTACCTTCAGGCGTTTGGAAATTGCTCCCAAGGATGAACCAGGCTTGTGGAGGTCTCTAATTTGTTTCTGAAGTCTTGGCTGATTTATTTTGATTTTCCCATGATGTCAAGCAAAGAGTTTGAAGGTAGGCCTTGAAATACTTCCACAGGTACACCTCCAATTGACTCAAATGATGTCAATTAGCCTATCAGAAGCTTCTAAAGCCATGACATCATTTTCTGGAATTTGTAGTTTGCAGCCCCGCACCTGTAGTGTGGGATGTATTTGAGGGGGATTACCTTCGCTATCCATGAATCCAATGCATGCTGGAAGGTAGTTATTGTATTTGAAATTGGAAATAAAACAAGTGTCTTTTGTGCAGTGTGAGTAGTTCAAAACAAAATCTCTCTACAGACAGTTGAGCTCTACTGGAAGCTCACAAATTAGTCATTTGAGGAGTTCAAACACTGGCAGTTTGAACGAGAGACTGTCAGGAAGTTGGCACAAAGTGTCCTCTCTGTCCACAGGTATGTCAATGATAACATTTAAGGAACAGCTATAAAGTCTCAGTAAGCTAGGACTCTTTTTTGCATTCAGTGTTGTTCATCATTGATGAGGGGTAATATATCCAACCTTAGTTGTCTTTCTCATATATCTTTTATCATTGCCTTGCCAAACAGTAGTAAAGTTATGCAGTAATACGATTTGCAAGCCTCAAAAAAACAACCCTTCGCCCAAGTCATGGGAGGTGGAAACAGGTAAAGTACGGGATTGACAGACAGGGCAAAGTTTTGTGGGTGACTTAGCCACCCAGGCCGCTACGTTTGCCATGAAGGCTTGTCTGGATCCACAACATGTGGGATAACGAGGCTCTGGTAAAGCTAGGTGGACCAATCATCTGCTTAGTGGATACTACCGATAACAGATACATTCACGAAGAAACTACAGGGTAAATGACATATGTTTCCCAATGAGCACAAGGGTTTAAGTAATACCCTTGCAAATGTCCATTCCCTGTATCCCTAATAATTGTGTTTAATTAATTATTTGCATTTTTATCTTAAAGGAAAACAGTCATCAAATTATTGCCGCTGATGCCCTATTTGGGCTTTCCCCAAAAAAGATTGTCTGGGACCAACATTAAGGGTCCCAAACATGCTGGGCGGTTCTTTTGTGACCAAGACAAAGTCAACTGCTTTGTAGGAGGAGCATCAGACACACCAACTGAGGTATACTGGATTTTGAAGAATGGGATGTATCTCACAATCAGTTAGTTTCACGAGCCCTCTTCTGTGTGACTTGTGTGACATGTGTTTGTGTGTATAACCAACAGCTGGGCTAATGTTGGAGAAGTTAAAGGTTTGATTGAAATCAGGAGAAGCCTTGGTGATGCAACTCTAGCATTGGAGTATTCTGTCCATATTTTTTTGTGGGGAAGTTGGAACAGGTTAGATGAAACATGAACTTATTAGTGAATGTGACTTTTTTCAATCATTATTTTTTCACTTCATTTTACAGGGGTGCCCAGGATTTCAAGCCGGTGATGTGCTGCGATCCAAAACCCAGAAACTGGACATAACTGGTGTGTTTGGGATGGCTTGCAGGCACAGGCATCTGCTGAAGTTCCTGAACCTGAAGCGAGGAAAGAAGTATGTTGATGGATGAATGGATGGGAGGCTTCAGATGTATAACTGATGTATTTTAGTTATATATAACATTGGCTACGATGACTGATGTTGAACTGTCATTTCAGGCTTGCAAATGTTCCTGCTGGTGGACCTGAAAGCAATGCAGGGACCAAACATCACAACGTTTCTTCACTATGACATTGCATGCCAGCTGAAGCCTCATTTACAGGTCAAATTGATAGATCAACATATGTTAGCTATTACAGTACATTAGATAATGCATTTAATATTTAACCACTATGCTGTAGTAAGAGATTCATGAATCACTTGATATGGTTTAATGAATGGCTTGAAACGGATTGCTCCATACCTGCTTTGTAATCAAAAGTTATATTTTACACAAAAGTTCACAAATAACTGCTCCTACACTCAATTATTTTGACATTTAGAAAAACAGTCCCAATCTGATGGTGGACACCACATTTACAATGCCAGCCTTTCATGCCTATGCCCATGATGCTGACTGTCAGGTAATAAATACATTATTTTCTTTATAATTTATTCTGTTAAACATCAATTACTTTTAGTTGCAGACAGTTGCCCTAACAGTATTATGAAACAGCTAGTTGTAATTTGTCCTTTAATTAATCATCATCACCCATTGTAATGCTCATTATGGTTTCTAATTGTACTTTACATTTCAGGTCAATGATGGTACCAGGTATGTGACTGGCAGTGGGCTTGCTGACAGAGAACAGATGGAGAGGTTGTGGTCCTACCTTAGAAAATTAGGGAAGATCACAAAAGAGATGACACCCTCACCGATGCCCTCCTCTACTACGCAGCCAGGGTCAGGAAGAAGCAAGGTATAAATAAATGTATAACTGGAAATCAGTTAAGTATTATTCAAAATAAAATGCTGATGGATTTTAAACAATCTATGAAATGTATCTTCACCTTCATACGTTATAGTACCAGCAATACAACTCCGTCGGCAGAGGTTAACCTCTCTGGGCCAGTGGGCCGTTAGCGTCCCACCCTAGTCAACAGCCAGTGGAATCGCGTGGCGCGAAATACAAATACCTCAAAAATGCTATAACTTCAATTTCTCAAACATATGACTATTTTACACCATTTGAAAGATAAGACTCTCGTTAATCCAACCACGTTGTCCGATTTCAAAAAGGCTTTACAGCGAAAGCAAAACTGTAGATTATGTCAGGAGAGTACCCTGCCGAAAATAATCACACAGCCATTTTCAAAGCAAGCATATATGTCACAAAAACCAAAACCACAGCTAAATGCAGCACTAACCTTTGATGATCTTCATCAGATGACACTCCTAGGACATTATGTTATACAATACATGCATGTTTTGTTTAATCAAGTTCATATTTATATAAAAAAACTGCTTTTTACATTAGCATGTGATGTTCAGAACTAGCATACCCACCGAAAACTTCCGGTGAATTTACTAAATTACTCATGATAAACGCTGACAAAATACATAATTATTTTAAGAATTATAGGTACAGTACTCCTTTATGCAAACGCTATGTCAGATTTTAAAATAGCTTTTCGGTGAAAGCACATTTTGCAATATTCTGAGTACATAGCTCGGCCATCACAGGCTAGCTAATTTGACACCCACCAAGTTTGGGGCAACCTAAACTCAGAATTACTATTAGAAAAATTGGATTACCTTTGCTGTTCTTCGTCAGAATGCACTCCCAGGACTTCTACTTCAACAACAAATGTTGTTTTGGTTCCAAATAATCCATAGTTATATCCAAATACCTGCGTTTTGTTCATGCGTTCAGGACACTATCCGAAGGGTAACGCGTGAGCGCATTTCGTGACAAAAAAAATCAAAATATTCCATTACCGTACTTAGAAGCATGTCAAACGCTGTTTAAAATAAATTGTTATGCTATTTTTCTCGTAAAATAGCAATAATATTCCAAACGGACAACGTTGTATTCATTCAAAGACTGAAAGAAAAAAATGGAGAAGTCTCGTGAATTCGCATCTCAGTCTCACTGTCCCCAGGCAGGCCACTTACAAACTCTGCTGCTGTACTTTGCCCAGAGACAGGAGACACGTCATTCCGCTTTCTGAACGCTTTATAGAGCCAATGGAAGCCTTAGAAAGTGTCACGTAACAGCACAGATGCTGTAATGTTGATAGAGATACAACAGAAGGACAACAAATTGTCAGACAGGGCACTTCCTGCATGGAATCTTCTCAGGTTTTGGCCTGCCATATGAGTTCTGTTATACTCACAGACACCATTCAAACAGTTTTAGAATCTTCAGAGTGTTTTCTATCCAAATCTACTAATTACATGCATATTCTCGTTTCTGGGCAGGAGTAGTAACCAGTTTAAATCGGGTACATTTTTTATCCGGCCGTGAAAATACTGCCCCCTTGCCCCAACAGGTTAAGTATTGAGGAGGAAACCGAGGCAAAGGAAGAGTTGATGGTGCTGCTAAACAGCATTCCAGGTTAGATTCCATGTGTTTTGCTCATCATTTTTGTTAATATAATGATCATTTTCTGCTAATTCAATCAGATGAATTGGAAACAGGGCTTCAGTAGCTGGAGGCAATGCTTTCTCCTACAGAGCTCCTCTTTATGGAATGGTTTGCCAATGTGAGAGAATCAGACTCAGTCTCAACCTTCAAGTCTAGGCTGAAGACTTCGCACTTCTGTCAGTCCTATGATTGAGTGTTGTCTGGCCCATGGGTGGGAAGGTGAACGGAAAGGTACTAGCCCCCAAAACCCACCCCACCCATAAACCTTACCTTCCTTAAACATGAAAGCCATCTGACCCTAGAGTGTTGACCCTGCTGGTCATCTATGAACATTTGAAAGTGTTTTTGTGTGCTCTATCCTGTTCTGATTATCCATCAGTCTGACAAGCACGCACACCATTGTTGGATTCTTGGTGAAACTTTGAGCATTGCTATACTAGAGACATGATAGATCAGAAGTAATAATATAGTATCTAAGGAGTGATAGAGACTGGTTTTTACATCAGAAGTTAATGGTTATCTGTAGGAGCCAGATGGCTTTGGAATGTGTTGGGTGGACGGGAGGAAGTCACAGAATTGCTATAGGGGAAAATGATGGACATCTGTGGATTAGGCGAAGGAGGGGTTGAGGCCAGGTCAGATCGATCCCCTGAAGGGAGAAATTATGGATTATTACCCTATTACCCTCTTCCTGTCGAACCATAAGATGTAAGGATTGGAGAGAAGAAGGAGTGTCTAAATTGGAATATATAGTATATACTTGTGGTGGTGGAAACATGTTTTTGTCTGAATGCAGCTGTATCGACCCTTTGGGAAGAATTAAACTTGGTTAACCTCTTGGACTTACCCTAGGATAGGGGGCGCCACAGCGCATTTTGAAAAAAATTCGTGCCCATTTTAAACGGCCTACTACACAAACTCAGAAGCTAGGATATGCATATAATTAATACTTGTGGATAGAAAACACCCTAAAGTTTCTAAAACTGTTTGAATGGTGTCTGTGAGTATAACAGAACTCATATGGCAGTCAAAACCCCGAGACCGATCGAAACAGGAAGTGGAATTCTGAATTGTGGACTCAACTTCACATCTTTCCCTATTAATCACACCGTGAGCTATGGTTCATTGAGCACTTCCTATTGCTTCCACTAGATGTCCCCAGTCTTTACAAAGTGGTTTGAGCCTTCTACTGTGGAAACTGACAGAATGAGAGTCTGTTGAAATTGGTCACAGGAGGAGGGCCATCACCATTATGACGCCGGCGCCCCTGTCTACCCCCTCCTTTCGAAACGTTTTGAAACACAATGCAATCGTCCCCCTCGAATCTTATTGGCTCTCTTGTTGAAACAGGCCCTTAAGATTTATGTTATACAACGTTTGACATGTTTGAACGAACCTAAATGGGGGACAAAATGTTTGTTTTTTTCGAAATTGCTGTCCCGCGGCCGACGATGGTTTTGGATACAGCCTTCAGACGCGCTAACAACAGCAAGCTAATGGAACATAAAGGATGGTCTTTTTCGAACGAAAATACATTTGTTGTGGACCTGGGATTTCTGGAAGTGCTTTCTGATGAAGACAACTAAAGTTAAGGGATTATTGACAATATTATACAAGATTAGATGTGATATGCGATTGTTCCAAGATGGCGCCGAGCTGTATTTACTAGCTAATTTTCTGAGTATCGCATCCCCTTTTATCGCAAAGTGTGATTACCCAGTAAAGTTATTTTTAAATCTGGTATTACAGGTGCTTTCAAGAGATATTCATCTATACATCTTAGAATGACAATATTACATTTTAAAAATGTTTTCGAATAGTAATTGAGTAAATTGTAGCACTGTTTCCCGGGATGCATGAGGGAAAATAGTTAGTCAACGTCAGGCGCCGATGTAAAATGCTGTTTTTATATATAAATATGAACTTTATCGAACAAAAGAATGCATGCATTGTGTAACATGATGTCCTAGGTGTGTCATCTGATGAAGTTTGTAAAAGGTTAGTGGTGCATTTAGCTGTTTTTTGGTTATTTGTGATGCATGTGGTTGGTCGGAAAATGGCTATGTGGCTACTTTTACCATGTACTCCTCTAACATAATCTAATGTTTTGCTTTTCCTGTAAAGCCTTTTTGAAATCGGACGACGTGGGTCGATTCAGGAGAGGTGAATCTATAAAAGGATATGAGACAGTCCTATATTTGAATTTTTTTTCTTTTTAATTTCGTTATGCTAATGTCGATAGGAGTTTTTCGCTGGATGTTCGTCCGGCATACGGGACAGAGGCCGCACAGGGGTTAAGCTTCTCTAGTGTCCGTGAGTTATTTACTCTGAAAATAGGGAACCTAACACCGGCAGCCACCCTCCCTTCCCTCCCTTTTTTTTGTTTAGGGGATTTGTTTTGGTTTGTTGTCGTTTTTTTTCTTTTTTTTCTATGTTTTGTGTAGGTGCATTTCGGGGTATGCACCTTTGAGGGGGGGGGGGTACTGTCACTATTGGTCCATCACGCTGTACTCCTGCTGCTCCTTCCTCTTCCGCCGCTTGGTCCTGGTTTGGTGGGTAATTCTGTAACGGCTGTCTGAGGAAGAAGTGGACCAAAATGCGGCGGAGTTAGGGTTCGTCATATTTAATTAAACGAACACTATGCAATTTACAAAAGAACAAAACTGACAGCCAACACATCCTGACCCAACTACACCCTCTACTGGTCAGGACGTGACAATAGGACAGTCTGACATGAAATATAAACCCTAACCTTAACTCTAACTTGAGTTCAGTGTCGGCAGCCATTTCCAGGGTGAAATGCTCAGTCTGAAGCCAATCGGCTATGGGTTTCAGAGCCCTATCATAATAATGCAAGTCATACCAACCTTTAAAGGGTTTATTTACAGCCTCTGGGGTATAACATGTTGGGCAAAGTGGTATAGGACCGTCTGACCCATATGATGTGAATCATTGTCATGCTATTTGATATACTGTAAAAGCTTCAGTAAAAATAACTCCATGGTAGCAATAAATCTAAAAAAGGTAGTTTATAAATGTGAAGAATGTGTTTTAGGTCCATACCGGTAAGTTAACCAACCTTATGTAAATTAGCCACAAGAGGATTGTCTTTTGAATAACTGGTCAGTCCATAGCACTTTCCACGCAGCTTCATGCAACTTTGATGTAAGGCTTGTTGTAGTGACAACTTCTTTGCGTCACTCCCAACCAGTGCTGTTCATTGTTGCTTATCCAATGTTCACTAGATCTATCAATGTAATTACACCCAACACAGTGTTGAATATTTTTTTTAATTAAAAAACAAATAGTTGTGGCTAAGTAATAATGGAGTTCATTGCAACTGCATGGATGTCTGTGTATGTCTGTAAGAAAATAAATACGGAGACACAATTACAAAGTGATGTAATAAAGTATGTTCTTCATAATCAAAGACAAAATACAGGTTAACTTGTTGGCTACATTCAAAATTCTGTCAAACAGACGTGTTTTTAATATAGTGTCTGCACTGAAACACCTCATTCATTACATGCCTTTCCACACATTTACCCAATTTCTAATTCTGAACTGACTCTTTCTATGCCAGCAAAGATTCTGGTCATTGACTACAATTACTGTTTTATCTTTTACTCTTTAATCATGCAGTACACATTTGCTGTGCAAAGTCAGGCGCTGTTGTTTATCTGGAATAGTCACACCCTGATCTGTTTCACCTGTCTTTGTGTTTGTCTCCACCCCCCTCCAGGTGTTGCCCATCTTCCTAATTGTCTCAAGTGTATTTATACCAGTGTTCTCGGTTTGTTTGTTGCCAGTTCGTCTTGTCTTGCCAGTGTGTTTTCTTGTCTCCCTGCTTTCTCAAGTTCTCTTTTCTAGTTTCCCGGTTCTGACCATTCTGCCTGTCCTGACCCCGAGCCTGCCTGCCGTTCTGTACCTGCCTGACTCTGCCCGTTTATGAACCTCTGCCTGCTTTCTTGTATCTTATTGACTCTGCCCTGGATTATGGACCTCTGCCTGCCCCCAGTTTGGGTCAATAAACATCTGTGACTCTAGCTGTCTGCATCTAGGTTTTATCCTGAGTTCTGTTAGGAATTGAGTATTGAACTAAGCCAAGCATCATTCATAAGATAAAAAAACATACATACTGTAGTTACATAACATACAATTACACTGAGTTCACAAACATTAAGGACACCTTCCTAATATTGACTTGCACCCCCCCTCCCTCCTTTTGCCCTCAGAACAGACTCAATTCGGCAGGGCATGGACTATACAAGGTGTTGAAAAGCGTTCCACAGGGATGCTGGCCCATGTTGACACCAATGCCTCCCACAGTTCTGTCAAGTTGGATGGATGGCCTTTGGGTGGTGGACCATTCTTGATACACACGGGAAACTGTTGAGTGTGAAAAACCCAGCAGCATTGCAGTTCTTGACACAAACCGGTGTGCCTGGCACCTACCACCATACACCATTCAAAGGCACTTGAATCTTCTGTCTTGCCCATTTACCTTCTGAATGGCACACAAACACAATTCATATCTCAATTCTCTCAAGGCTTAGAAATCCTTCTTTAACCTGTCTCCCCCCTTCATTTACACTGATTGAAGTGGATTTAACAAGTGACATCAATGAAGGACCATAGCTTTCACCTGGATTCACCTGGTCAGTCTATGTCACGGAAAGAGCAGGTGTCCTTAATGTTTTGTATATTCTGTGTACATGCATATATTATTTCCAACCTCTGGGGAATTAGACACATGTCCTGGTGCAGCCCAACCTCCAGCCTCAGCCCAACCTCCAGCTCCAGCCTCAGCCCATCCTCCAGCTCCAGCCTCAGCTCCTGCCTCAGCCCAACTTCCTGCCTCAGCCCAACCTCCAGCTCCAGCCTCAGCCCAACCTCCTGCCTCAGCCCAACCTCCAGCTCCAGCCTCAGCCCAACCTCCTGCCTCAGCCCATCCTCCAGCTCCAGCCTCAGCTCCTGCCTCAGCCCAACCTCCTGCCTCAGCCCAACCTCCAGCTCCAGCCTCAGCCCAACCTCCAGCTCCAGCCTCAGCCCAACCTCCTGCCTCAGCCCAACCTCCAGCTCCAGCCTCAGCTCCAGCCTCAGCCCAACCTCCAGTTAAAGGCCCAGGCCCAGCACCAACTACAGGCCCTGTTCCAGCTCCACTCCCAGCTCCAGCTCCACTCCCATCTCCAGGTCTAGGCCCAGCACCACCCCCAGCTGCAAACAGATATTCTAAAATCAAAAATGTGCTCAATCTTCTCATAATCAGAGGACACATTGACCCAGAAAAAAACCCAATAACAAGTGGTGGATGGCCATATATAGTAAAGCCCACCGTTGCCCTTTAGTGAGAGCAGTGGCCACAATGGGTATCTGTTCAAAGGGAATGTCCTGATTGTCTAAAGTAATGGGTCTAGTCACTGCCTGTTCTGTACGTGTCAATGTTGTTCATCTCAATGACCAAGACATTACAATTCTGCATTGAAACAGTGTAGAGAGCATGCATTGTATCTTACTTATTGGAAACTTGATTCCATGGCCTGCGTTCAAAATGGAAGATAGTTGGTCCATGCCATAGTGGGAGGGCTTTTTCAACTCTAACGCACCTGGCATACCCTCTACTTCAATGACCACCTTCTTGGCAGCCACAGCTATATATGGAATTCCGCCCTGTCCACCTGCTTCATCTAAACAGAAACAGAAATAAGGCTTTAGTGAAGGAAGATCAAGTGTACACATTATTCCAAGCTTCTACCAGTGATCCAGAAATCTGCTTACTTGAATATCAACAATGTAAACCAAAAAGGCACAGCTACCACATTTGTTTTTATAAATCAAAAGTCAGCCCTTATATCCAGAACTCTGTCTGTGAATTTTAGTGGTTACATTTTTTAAGCTTGCTTAAAAGCGGAGCAGGACCGTTATTTAATTGTTGAATCACAGATATACAGTACATTTGAATAGTTATTTCAAATAAAATGGTACATGCTTTACTTCTGATCGAATAAGGCTTGTACTCCTTGCACTCTAGCCTTGTCAAACCCCTTTGACTGTGAAGCTGCAGGTTTGCCTAGAGGTAACAATAAAAGAGGCCCAGTGCTGTATGAGTGTGTTTAAAGGCATTATAGATGTACAGATGTAGGAACTTAATTTGAGTCAGTTTGCTACAGCAGGAAAATAATCCTGCAGTAACAGGAAATGTGATATGTGGATTATAATACATTGACATTTTTGTCGGGTGTTGATACATTTATTGCAAGGGAAAATCAAGTCTGACATTTCTAAGTGGAAATTACAAACTTCAAAAGCTTTTTCAAACCTCAAATACACTGCAAGTTAAAATTGTCCTGCATTGCAGAAAAGTTGTCCTGTAACAGGGTGATCAAATTGAGATCCTACATCTGTATGCTTGAGGTTAAGTCAGTGGTTCTTAACCTGGGTTCGATCGAACCCCAGGGGTTCGGTGAGTCAGTCTCAGGGGTTCGGCGGAGGTCAAGACACACACCCGACTCATATGATTCGTGATGACACGCCCCGCTTGGCCATCATTAGCTGCAGGTGATCACGCAACATCGCTTGGCCTATCTGTGCTGCAGGGAATTTGGCGCGCTCAGTAGTCGAATTGTGACTGTCGTGATGGTACGTCGTGTGATTTCTTTCTTAATATTTTAATCCCTTCATACTAACTATGTCGAGCAAAAAAAGAAAGTGGTCGGACGAATATGTACAATATGGATTCACATGTATAACGGAACGTGATGAGAGTCAGCGTCCTAACTGCATGATTTGCAATGCCAATTTGAGCAATTCTAGTCTAGCACCGGAAAAACTAAGAGAACACTTCCTTAAGCTGCATGGAGATGGACAATACAAGAACACAACGCTCGCTGAATTCAAGGTGAAGAGAGCCAGATTCGATGAAAAGGCTACTCTGCCTGTTCTCGGCTTTGTACCCATCAACAAACCGATCCTCACAGCATCGTACGAAGTTGCTTACCTGATCGCAAAGCAGGGCAAACCACACACCATTGGTGAAACACTCATGAAACCAGCTGTGTTGAAGATGGCGAATATCATGCTGGGAAAAGCGGCTGAAGTTAAGTTATCCCAAATTCCTCTTTCAAATGACACCATTAGCGACAGAATAGAGGACATGAGCAAAGACATCTTGGCTCAAGTAGTTGCAGATCTGATTTCAAGCCCGGCAAAATTCAGCCTTCAACTCGACGAGACCACAGACGTTTCCAATCTAAGCCAGCTTGCTGTATTTGTGCGCTATGTGAAAGACGACGTGATAAAGGAAGATTTTTTATTTTGTAAGCCTCTTACGACAACAACTAAGGCAGCCGATGTGAAGAAACTTGTGGATGACTTCTTCAAAGACAACAATCTTTCGTGGGATATGGTTTCTGCAGTTTGTTCGGACGGAGCTCCAGTCATGCTGGGAAGAAAGTCTGGTTTTGGTGCGCTACTGAAAGCCGATGCACCAGACATAATTGTTATGCATTGTATTCTGCACAGGCATGCGTTGGCAACAAAAACCTTGCCTCCAAAACTGGCAGAAGTATTAAAAATTGTAGTGGAATGCGTGAACTATGTGCGAAATAGTGCTCTGAGGCACCGCACCTTCAGTGAGCTGTGTAAAGAAATGGGCTCTGAATTTGAGGTACTTCTGTACCATTCTAACGTTCGGTGGTTATCCCGGGGACAGGTGCTGAATCGTGTTTTTGCCGTGCGTGTGGAATTAGCCCTGTTTTTGCAAGAGCACCAACATCGTCATGCAGATTGCTTAAAAAATTCTGAGTTCATTCTCATTTTAGCGTACATGGCTGATATCTTCGCAGCTCTCAATCATCTCAATCAACAGAAGCAGGGCGGTGGAGTCAACATCATCGAAGCGGAAGAAAACCTGAAGGCTTTTCAAAAAAAGCTACCGTTATGGAAACGACGAACAGAGAACGATAACTTCGCAAACTTTCCCCTGCTGGACGACTGTGTAAGATCGAAGATGTATCTGGAATCGTGATAAGCTATGCATATTTATATATGCATGAAAACCAAAGTCTGAAACCATGACAATTCCCACTCTCTCTTCACCTGACTCTATGCCTCCAAGATAATTTCCTGCTGGGTTCCACAAAAATGAAAGCTCTGAAAAGCTTCCTCATGCTTTCACCCAGTCTTCCCCTTTAGGCCCCAGGTGCCGAGAGGTGTTCCCAAGTCATGTCATTTTCACTTTGTTCCCCATCTTCTCCATTTCACCTGATAGGCACGAACACCTGATATGCAAGTGTGTATCCCTAATCCACGTTCCATCCTCTTGAGGGAACTCAGCACTGTATCTGCTTTCACATCAATGCCTTCAACATTTTGTTCACAGTACAATTACCCCTCTATCCTCTATCATATGATGCCTTAACCCATAAAGTAGCTAAACCGCAAACCAACTATGACGTTTATAGATGTTCCCAGACCCAACCCATCTGTATGTCTTCCAGTGGAATCTACTCTCTCTCTCGCTCCCCTTCCTGTGTCATGGTGTCTTCACTCACCCATTATGCAGTTGGACCTCACTTCACGTGAAAACTATGCACCCCCCTAAGGAGAGACGATCTTAACCACTGCAGGTACTGTTCGAAGTAGTGTGTTTCTCAAACCAATGCTGTTCCAACACCCCCGCCTGATGTCTCTTGATGTACACTCAAACTCCAGAATTCAGCCCGTGCCCTTGGTTATATCTTGGTTCCACCTGAGGATATGCACACTGCAACACATGCGTTATTTCCTGACAACATCATTTGTGATATTTGAATAACCGCATCCCCTGTCCTTCCATCGGTCCCCCAGTTACCAGTAACCAATCCAAGTGATATGAGTCGTCATAAACTGATATCTCAACAATGCTACAAAAGTAACCATTGCTACTTCCAACATGGCCCATGACTAAAGTCTCACAATACCCCTCATTTGCGCAGTAGTCCAATTCCATGCTATCAATACAGCATACAGCTTGAGAGTGGTGTTTCACTGAGGGCCTTATGCCTCTCATTCAATTTTCCTCATAGGACACTAAGTAATATCACTTTTATAATCTGATTCTATAACGTGTCTACCTTGTCTGCAAAGTTTCATAACCAAATTCCTGTTTTGATAAACAGATCTGTCATAGAAGCCAAGTGCTACTTATATGTGAAGATGCATTTGCTGTATGTGTTGATGTCCTACTATGATGGAATGCAGTAATGAGTCAGAGTGCCTTTAAGTGACTCTGTTCATTCATTTCAGGGAAGAGACTTGTATACTGCCCTGACAAATTAGGCCTATGTGGAGTTCCGACATGATATGTTGCGCCGTCTGGCCCCAGAAACACAAATGATCTACTAGAAACATCTCTGTTACATTTTTGTCAAACAATTGTACAAACTAACAGACTTCTAGTCTTTCATTTTATTTGTTTAGTGGGATCCCTATGATCTGTTACAAAGCTGCAGCTACTCTTCCTGCATTCCAACAACTATTAAGTTGTATCCAAGTATATTTTACATCTCTTTACAGGACATTGGAAGAGTGGTGGTAGAAGCGATGGGCTTTTTTGCTTTGCCTGGATTAAGTTATGAGCCACCAAAACATGAGGGAAAGTACTTTTCAAACCAAGCTGATAAGTGATAACATTATGCCCGAATGTAATATGTACTGCATTTTAAGGAGAACTTCCATTGTATGTATTGCTGTTTATAATTTAAAGTGAAAGCTAATAAGTATATATTGGGGATAGTATCATTGTATGAATGTTGTGGTGGAAATTCTACCTTTAACTAATAACGAGGAGAGGCAAAATCAACAATCAATCAAGGTATTACTTTAATTAAAAACGTATTATAATAAGGAGGCTGGTCGGACCACCCACGCAGGTGAAATGGAGAGAGAGCCTGCTGAACAAAGAGTACAGGAACATTTATATAGTTAAGCTACCCCATGCAAGCATCTGCAAAACACGTGATCCTATGTATGTGTTTGTGTGTGTGAGGGGAGACAACTGGGTGAAAAGGTTACCTCAGTCTGTCGCAACTGAGTGAGGACAACAGGGGTCAGAATGACAGGAAGTCACTCCAGACATACTTCCTCTAACAGTAGCTCAACGGTTCCCCCAACTTGGGCAAGCAAGTGCGTTTGACTGTCGGCCCAGATTTTGTATGGTCGTACAGGTCACACACACACAAAAACATGAACCTTCTGCCCAGAAACAGGCTCCAAACAGAACAATAGCTCTATCACTGGTGTGCAGAATATAACACTTTGCCTTGTCTCCAGTTAAGCTAAGAGGAACCAGTTAATCTCTGTCAGCTCTTGGCTGAGCGCCCATGTATCATGGGGTCATTCTACACACACAGAACAGTTAGAGCAGGCCTCTTATTAATACACACACTTTTCTATCTTATATGAGTTAGTTAAAGAAACTATCTCAAGCCCAATGCCTAGGCTTAAAGAAGGATATTTTAGTACACAAGCATTAGTAAGGTTCAACAGAAAATGCCCTCACAACATTAGCTCTGAAGATTGTGTGACATTATTACAAAGTGCTCCAATGGGGATTAAAGAGATGCGACTCTCTAATATTGGTGCTGAAAGATATTGATGCTTCAGAAAATAAATCTGTCTATTTGAAATCTCTCAGGCACATCAGATACAACTGATAGCATTAGGCTTTATCAAGGGCTTTGTGATTCGTTGGCCACTCAATTCAGGTGTAATAGTGGCTGGATGGATAAAAATGCTTTCTTACTGTTTACTTGGAAACTAATTAGGAAACATGGCATCACTTTGTACTTGCATAAGAACTGCTATATAAGTGCAATGTAATTACAGTCTAGCGGTATTGTTTGTTAGCTAAAAACTCCAGCCAACATGTTTCAGAACAATATCGATACTGAATTTATTACTGTGTACTAGTTCTATAGGTTTGAGGGCAGCTTGATGTAGTGTGACTAGATGTTATATTGCCCTGTTGATTGATGCACTTGATTTATCTGAGAGAGAAAAAACACACAAAAAAACGAATGTCGTTGGGCAGTTAATATCATTGTTTAAATAATACTTGGGGTGGAAATTAAATATTAATTACATATTATACTGTTTAATTAGACATACTATGCGTTTTTTCCTTAGAGAATGGTCTATTATGTTATGTTAGTATTTTTACTGATACAAGTTGTCGTGTGACTTAGTAATAAGTCTGGGAGTTCAGATAAGAGTCCTTTGGGGTACGACTGCAGTATGTGACATTCTGTTTTAACAATCTACAAGAATTCAGATGTGTGGAAACATGCAGGAAGGAACAGAAAATGGTGGTAACGACAACTATCTTAATCTGCACAGACAAAATTGTTGTTTGAAAGAATCTGCAGTCTCTCTTCCTATAGAATTTCTCTGACATACTCTTACTTTAAAACCTCATTTAAAAAAATATCCGTCAGGATATTTTATAAAAAAATATATTCTATTTTTTGGACTAAAAAGGATTATTGTGGAAAGACGCATCATGAAATGGAGTGTCACTGAAGTTGTCATGGAGAGAAGCGGACCAAGGCGCAGGGGGATTGTGGACACTCATGTTTATTAAATAAAACACGTAAAGCATCCACTTGAAAAAAACAAACAGTATTTACAACAGCAACAGTCTTGCAGGCACATACAATGCAGTGCGAGGACAACCACCCACAACCCCAAAGAAAAACACACACACCTATATAGGACTTCCAATCAAAGGCAACTCAACACACCTGCCTTCAATTGGAAGTCCCAATCACCAACACAACATTTAACAAACACAAACCACCTGCCACATCCTGACCAAGACTAACACAATTACGCCCTCTGCTGGTCAGGACGTGACATGGAGAGAGTAATTCTCAACATGTCACATCAGAATGTAGGACTACATTTTTGATGTTGGAATACACGTTAAATCTGAGAATACATACCTTTCCCCTTCAGCACCTCTTCGCAAAACAAGTTTTAGAAAGACACACTGTGCCTATAACCAGCAGCTTTGCAAATTTGGGTGTTGCAGGAGGCGTTAAGTGAACGCCCATAGTTACCAATCCAGTTGTGTAATTTGAAAGGAAAGCATTGTCATTAGATGTAGCTCAACTAAAAACATTCAAGCATAACACTATAACTTCTGTGTTGATAAAATGCTCTTTATAGTACTGGAATTAAACAGGATTTTACACTTGCCTTA
Organism: Salmo salar; assembly: GCF_965601325.2. Classification (NCBI taxonomy): domain Eukaryota; kingdom Metazoa; phylum Chordata; class Actinopteri; order Salmoniformes; family Salmonidae; genus Salmo; species Salmo salar. The sequence continues at coordinate 29,234,075 of NC_138294.1, read as the reverse complement.
TTCTGCTAAACAGGTTCTTCGTTGTCACACTGACACATGAAAGATTGAATGATTCAGGGCAGGCAATGCAAAATATGTTGTTTGCATTACCTGCCTTGAGGCATTGATTCTCTCATGTGTCCGTGTGACAACGAAGAACCTGTTAGTACAGTTTGTCCTCTTTCAGGTCAAGTTTTGTGGCTGTGTGACATGGAAATGGCACAATAATTACATTTTTGATTCAAAAGGTTGGCTTTCAGCATTCCATGTACCTCTTACGTCAGAGACATCTCTGAATCTAAAGAATGTGGCATTGAAAGTATGACTCATGTCTTAAATACTGAGTTGATTCTAAATGAATGTGTATATATTAACGTACCGGTACTCTCTCTAGAGGGGATTAATGAAAAATACAAACCACACAGTGTGGTTGCTATAAAATTATTACAAGATTTGAAAAGGGTGGCATGCTGCTCATCGTTTTCAGCATTCTATGAAATGTATTGTGATTACCGGCTTGAATTTAATTTTGGAAAGTTGAACGCAAGCCATTTCAATTCACGTATTGAAATTATTTTCAGATCCAATTAACAAATTGGAGTTTGTATATTGTGTTACTAAGCATACTGATAAACTGTGATTTTAGTTGAGAGTTGGCAACAACAACAAAAAAAATTGTACAAAATAATATTAGGACATTATAGTGTTAAATAGCCTTGGCTTTATGCCCTTGGAACTTTGGGGAGTGGTTAGGACACATCTACATTCTGCATATAAACAACTGGGCAGGCTAAAAGTGAAACTATTGCTATATAATTGTAACTCCAAAGCATCCTAGCATATTACCAGTTCATGAACACTGAATATACTTGATTCAAAATAGGTAAGTTGTTCATTTTTATTATTTATTTGCCATCAATGTACAATTTGTAAACATGTCTTCTGCATAATGATGGACATAAGGAAGTAAGCTGGTTGGTTACAGAAAGTATTGGTTGTTTTATTAGACTAGTTGGACAAGACGTTCAAGGTTTGCTCAAGGATGATATCTTGCAATGAGGCTTGACTGATTTAATACAACAATGTAGGCCTAAATGTTTTTGAATTGTTTTACAAGCCCGCCTTACCAGCTTTTTTTGTTAAGTTCCTTAAATGTGCTGAGAATGTACCAAAGCCAAGCAACTATCCTTCAACATTCCCAGGGAAGGATGTTTGCAGAATAACCATAGGACAACAACACTCTCGCCACGTTTTGTTGTTCTAAGAACGTTTTGTGCAAGCTGAGAAGTCTGTATTGAAATGCAAATTCCTCTTGAGGACATCACATTTCAGGCTGAGAAGGTTGATCACGTGATCACCTGTTTAATTACGGCTAAAATATGAAAGGGAGAGGGGATTTTGTATTAGGACTTTTATTTATAATTATATGTGGATTAATAAATAGTAACCCAACTGGGATACATTCACATTACCCACAGATCTATCCTCAGATTACCATAACCCCAATACTGATCTGCCATCGATGATGAAAAACATCTCACCCTATCAGATTGGCTTCTGTCCAGTTACTAGGCAACCTGTTCCATAGGTCCACAGTCCCTCGTTCGATTTGAAGACAGTTAGCAAGGCATTTCACTGTACTTGTGCATGTGACATTAAAACTTGAAACACATCCCGTAGTGTCCTGTTCTAGTCCTAGGCCCTACTGTCTCATGCCAAGTTAGACTCCAAGTCTCCAGCAGTTTGTGGCTATGAGTCCCCTGCCTTATGAGGCCCTAGGCCTCCTGTCCTGCTAGGGTCTCAACCACCTGACTTGGGGTACCCACCATTCCCTGACCCGGTGTGCCTGCTGCATTCAGGTGTGTACACCTAAGCTGGTACCCTCCTGGCCTCCATGCATGGTCCCGAGAAATGATACTACTCCTCTAGTTTTACAGTCAGATGCAACTTGACTGTCCTGCCTTTGCAGACACCTTTGATTATATCCCTTTTATTGTTCAGATTTCCATGGAAGGGCACATAGGCAGAACAGCAAAGACACAATGAGGGTGAAGTCCACCTGTAGTTAGTGTGTGTTTCTGTCATGTTGAGAAGAGGATGCAAACCATTTTCTCAAGTACAACTCCGTAGAGACAATGACAGAAAAGTGTGTGTCCTCTTTCTCTTGGAACAGACAGTTAAATAAACGTGTAGCTCGTACTTTTTGACAAGCAAACCCACTCTTATTCTCTCTTTCTCTCTCTCCATCTTTCCACATTTTCTACCTTGCCCTCCTTCCTTTCTAGAGAACATCATAACCATGAAGACACTGAACGAAATTGATCACCTCCAATCGTCTGGCTTTGGTAGACCCCTACCCAGACACGGCCTTCAACTCCTTCACTGGTTCTCCAACGACTATGTCACATTCAACAACGACAGTGAGATGGTGACAGTGCGCAACCCTAAGGAGGAGGAGTTTGGCTTCCACCGCTTCTTCGACAAGAAAGAGGAGCATCATGGCCAGCTTAACCAACTGCTACCAGACCAGGGCTTACCGTACTACGAAGTGGGCAATCTGAAAGCTGCAGGGTCTGAGAACCTACCACGTTATGTCCGCAGAAACTACAAACGACACAATGACGACAGCAACATAGACAGGATCATCATCAGCATGCAGTCAGACCGTGTATTGGACAGAATCTACGTGACCCAACATGATCATCACAGACGTGCTTTTGACCCCCAGCACACCTATCGCATCAGTAAGGGGTTGATCAGTATCATCCGTAATCTGGACCTGGATGAGCTCCTGGAGCAGACTGGACACTTTTAAGACTTTCCCCCTGGCCAAGGGCATATAGACAGAGGCATCGTACACATAATCTGATGGTCAAATTCAAGATCTTTAAATTAATTATTTATTTTCTTAAAAATGTATAATAGGCATTTGTGTTTGCTAGACTCGCGTAAGTTGCTAGCTGACCAAGATCCGTTTTACTTCAGTAACTTTAACTCAAGTCTAAGGCTGGGTTTCTACTAAGCTAAGATATGGAATTATTTTAAGATCGTCATACCAAGGATCATTTAGCCATTGAATTTTAGTACCCTTTTATTTATCAAAATATACAGTATATACTGAACAAAATTATAAACGCAACATGTAAAGTGTTCCCATGTTTCATGATGTGAAATAAAAGATCCTTGAAAGTTTCTGTTCGCACAAAAAGCTTATTTCTCTCAAATGTTGTTCACACATTTGTTTACATCCCTGTTAGCGAGCGTTTCTCCTTTGCCAAGATAATCAGAATGACCTTCTTGATCCTAATCAGTCAGGTTTCAAGACTGGGCATTCAACTGAGACTGCTCTTCTCTGTGTCACGGAGGCTCTCCGCACTGCTAAAGCTAACTCTCTCTCCTCTGCTCTCATCCTTCTAGACCTATCTGCTGCCTTTGATAGCGTGAACCATCAGATCCTCCTCTCCACCCTCTCCAAGCTGGGCATCTCCGGCGCCGCCCACGCTTGGATTGCGTCCTACCTGACAGGTCGCTCCTACCAGGTGGCGTGGCGAGAATCTGTCTCCGCACCACGTGCTCTCACCACTGGTGTCCCCCAGGGCTCTGTTCTTGGCCCACTCCTATTCTCGCTATACACCAAGTCACTTGGCTCTGTCATATCCTCACATGGTCTTTCATATCATTGCTATGCAGATGACACACAATTAATCTTCTCCTTTCCCCCTTCTGACAACCAGGTGGCGAATCGCATCTCTGCATGTCTGGCAGACATATCAGTGTGGATGACGGATCACCACCTCAAGCTGAACCTCGGCAAGACGGAGCTGCTCTTCCTCCCGGGGAAGGACTGCCCGTTCCATGATCTCGCCATCACGGTTGACAACTCCCTTGTGTCCTCCTCCCAGAGTGCTAAGAGCCTTGGCGTGACCCTGGACAACACCCTGTCGTTCTCCACCAACATCAAGGCGGTGACCCGATCCTGTAGGTTCATGCTCTACAACATTCGCAGAGTACGACCCTGCCTCACACAGGAAGCGGCGCAGGTCCTAATCCAGGCACTTGTCATCTCCCGTCTGGATTATTGCAACTCGCTGTTGGCTGGGCTCCCTGCCTGTGCCATTAAACCCCTACAACTCATCCAGAACGCCGCAGCCCGTCTGGTGTTCAACCTTCCCAAGTTCTCTCACGTCACCCCGCTCCTCCGCTCTCTCCACTGGCTTCCAGTCGAAGCTCGCATCCGCTACAAGACCATGGTGATTGCCTACGGAGCTGTGAGGGGAACGGCACCTCCGTACCTTCAGGCTCTGATCAGGCCCTACACCCAAACAAGGGCACTCCGTTCATCCACCTCTGGCCTGCTCGCCTCCCTACCTCTGAGGAAGCACAGTTCCCGCTCAGCCCAGTCAAAACTGTTCGCTGCTCTGGCACCCCAACGGTGGAACAAGCTCCCTCACGACGCCAGGACAGCGGAGTCAATCACCACCTTCCGGAGACACCTGAAACCCCACCTCTTCAAGGAATACCTGGGATAGGATAAAGTAATCCTTCTAACCCCCCCTTAAAAGATTTAGATGCACTATTGTAAAGTGGTTGTTCCACTGGATATTATAAGGTGAATGCACCAATTTGTAAGTCGCTCTGGATAAGAGCGTCTGCTAAATGACTTAAATGTAAATGTAAAAATAATCCATCCACCTGACAGGTGTGGCATGTCAAGAAGCTGATTAAACAGCATGATCATTACACAGGTGCACCTTGTGCTGGGGACAATAAAAGGCCACTCTAAAATGTACAGTCAGAGGTGTAAAAAGTACTCAATTGTCATACTTAAAGATACCTTAATAGAAAATGACTCAAGTAAAAGTAAATGTCACCAAGTAAAATACTACTTGAGTAAAAGTCTAAAAATATTTGGTTTTAAATATACTTAAGTATCAAAAGGAAAAGTATGAATCCTTTCAAATTCCTTCTATTAAGCAAACCAGACAGCACAATTTTCTCTTTTTTTATTGACGGATAGCAGGGGCACACTCCAACACTCAGACATAATTTATAAATGAAGCATTTGTGTTTAGTGAGTCTGCCAGATCAGAGGCAGTAGGGATGACCAGGGATGTTCTCTTGATAAGTGTGTGAACTGGAGGATTTTCCTGTCAAAATGTAACGAGTACTTTTGGGTGTCAGGGAAAATGTATGGAGTAAAAAGTACATTATTTTCTTTAGGAATGTAGTGAAGTAAAAGTTTGCAAAAATATGAATAGTAAAGTAAAGTACAGATACCCCAAACAACAACTTAAGTAGAACTTTAAAGAATTGTTACTTAAGTACTTTACACCACTGTGTACAGTTTTGTCATGCAACACAATGCCACAGATATCTCAAGTTTTGAGGGAGCGTGCAAATGACATGTTGAGGAATGTTCACCAGAGCTGTTGCCAGAGAATTGAATGTTCATTTCTCTGTCATAAGCTGCCTCCAACGCCAATTTAGAGAATTTGGCAGAAGGTCCAACCGGCCTCACAACCGCAGACCACGTGTAACCACGCCAGCCCAGGAAGTCCACATCCGGCTTCTTCACCAGTGGGATCGTCTGAGACCAGCCACCCAGACAGCTGATGATACTAAGGAGCCGTTTTGTGGTAAAAAAAAATAATTCTTACTCCCCAGTGGGCCTTGCTCTCAAGTGGGTGGGCCTATGCCCTCCCAGGCCCACCCATGGCTGCGCGCCTGCCCAGTCATGTGAAATCCACAGATTAGGGCCTAATGAATTTATTTAAATCGACTGAGTTCCTTATATGAACTGTAACTCATTAAAATTGTTGAAATTTTCCTTGATGAAAGGTGGATATGGAGGAGGAGGACTCTTCCTTTCACCTACAAATGACATCTCCTTGATCGTTTCCAGGTCACGGAGGAAAGAGGACTGAGGAGAGAGGGTGGAGGACAGACATTGTTTTCCAAATGGGAAAAGACCTTTGTTTGGATTCTCCAAACTTTCCCCAAAGTATGCACTTGCACTTGGATTTCAAAGCATGGGGTTGGTGATAGCATTGGCTGGAAAGAGTTTGCATCATTATCAAATCCATCAGGACTCTAGAATCTAGAGAACATAACAGAACAGTGTTCCTCAATCCATTCCCGGGGGACCCTTCTTCTTTGATGAGGTTTAATGGCGGTTGGCATCCAATAAATGGTTGCATTACCACCACCTACTAGACGGAAGTATAACTCCCTTATAATTTTCTTAAAAAATAAATTAAAAAATAAAACAAATAAAATTAAACTACCATCTAACACTACACTCACAATTATATATATTTTTAAATATCATAAATAAATACCGTACTCCACTATTTCAATCTATTAAGTCCAACTTCAGGCCAAGAGCCTGAAAGGAAGGGACACCACCGCTTAACACACCCTGTAACTCTTCTGATGTCAAATCTCGCACACCCAAATACCTCTCTACAGCTGCCACCACAACCTCTATTTTCTGCAAATTACATTCCATCCCTGCAGTACAGTTGATAACCATTGCTATAAATGCCAATAATACAATCTTACTGAAACATATATTACTTGTTGGTTTATCCCTCTGTACTGGTACAGATCTACTACTCACACAACTCCTCTCAGGAGCCCTTCCCCTTGACCCATCTTCCTTCCGGGGGACCACCAGAGAGTGCACATTTTTTTGTTTTAGCCCAGCACTACCAAAGTTGTTTCTAATCAGGAACTTGAATCAATGATTGGTTAATTATTTGTTTATTTTTTTTTCTGGAAATTACAATATGTTTAATGTATCAATAAGAGCACTCTCACCCTTCTCTCATAGCCCTGAGAGACATACAAGCGACCAGGAATTCTTGTTTCAAATAACATGAAAACATCAACATACTTTGAACAACAACCGTGTGAGTTTCGTCAAAGTGTAGGATTTTGTTTTCCTACAATACTCTGTACTTGTTACATCTGCTCCTGCCACGCCCTCTACTGCTCATACAGTGTCTCCTTGACCTGCAGCCACTCCACCAGTGCTCTTTCCCTCTCTCTCTGTGAGTGTGTGTGTGATTGTGTGGGCGGAGACAGGTGTGCTGGAGTCTGAGCAGATCCCCACCAGCTGCAAACTGTTCCATAATCAAGACCTCTACAAATACTCAGCCCTGCCACTTCCACGCTGCCAGATCGTAATCTCTGCTCAGTCAGTCTATGTTTCTAGCTGTTTAGATGCTGTTGTCCTGTTTTCCCTTGCCTGATGCTGTTTTCTTCTCCGCTACAGTTCTGCCCGCTCTGACTCTGGTCGCTGTCTCCAGTCTGACGTCTCGTCAGTCCTGCTACTCTGTCCTGGATCCCCCACTCTACAGCTCCCTTGGATTCCCCTCCTAACCTGCTTACCCTGTCCCAACCCCTCTCGCTCCAACCTCAGCCTCCGCACCTGGTTTCCTGCAACCCGCCTGAGCTTCACCTGGCCTGCACTCAATCTTCCCCCTGTGTTTCAATAAATACCATGGTTACCTCATCCCAGTCTCCTCGTCTGAGTCTGCTCTTGGGTTCACCTGTTCCGCGTGACCGTACTGTTTGATCATTACATAAAATCAAACCTTATTTACATGGAATGTTTTACAAACGTAAATTAATCATACATTAATCTGAAATATACATGAATGATCCAGAGTTGCTTTGGCCTTTGTCCTTATCCTACCTTTTTATGCCAATCTCCTGACAGAAGATCTCTGTCTTAATTTTATTTGCTTTTTTCTTATTCCTCCTGTTTTCCTTATTTGTGGATGTTCAATATATGACTCTCAAGGTTCAATTTGTGTCTGAAAAATATCCTGCAGTCACCACAGCTAAATGGTTTCTCTCCTGTGTGAGTCAGTAAGTGTTTGGTTATGTTCCTCTTCCTGTGGAAGCTTGTGGCTATATGGAAATAAATGAGGGAGCAGCTGCACAAAATCCTTGTGGAGAACGTGGCCCCCCCAGTAAAATCAATCTGCTCCATGTGTGGGATCGAGCCAGAGATGATATGGTGGGGCTGAGACAATATTTTGCTCTGACAGTGTCTCTCTCTCTCTGTCTGTCTCTCTGATACATATTTCCACCCACAACTTACTTATTTTCACCAGGTCATGCTTTTTAGCCATGACTAAACCATTGAAACCAAGCCCAAACACTTAACCAATACTCTTCCTCTTTAGGACGGCAATTTTAAAGGACCCTTCCATTTGCTTTCGAATGGCACTGTAGGCGAATGGCACTGTAAGGGTTCTCTCCACAGTAGACTTCTGAGGGTATTTGATGAAATAATTAAGCATTTGTTTGTAATATCTTTCAACTTGATCTCTATATAACCTTTTTAGTGTTTTTCAAAATGTTGTGGTGGGGTGCAACTCAATATTTGGAAGGTGTTCCTAATATCTGGTATACTCAGTGTATACCCCTTGATTATGGCTTGTGTCTTAATTGTAGTAGCGTCACTGTGTTATGATATCACAACTAGAGTAACTAGAGCAATAAGAGACTATTACTGGACATGGTGTATGGGATAGTTTTTGTTGTCATGGGAGACTTAAAAAAAATGATGTGGCTGGCCACCCCTTTACAACTTGGAAGGCATGGTTTTGCAGATATTAAAAGTGAACAAGACAGTTTCAGTAAGAGATTGTCCTCAAACAACTCATCTCAAGGTGAAATCATTATAGGAGAAAACCTAAAACCTCAGTTTTGAATTACAGCAGCTGACAATCTGCAACGGATGCTGTTTATTTAAAGCATAACGCACCAATCCACTCAGTGGCCTTTGGGGTTAGTGCCGGCCATGATACTGGAAGGTTGAGTTCGTTCCCCAGTTTATTCATCCCAAAGATTCTAAGAAGTGGGACAAAATGCATCTCTCCTTGAAACTCCGCATTAAGTAGATGGATTCGGGGTAAGGCATTGTGATAGACTAGCTTCCTGTCCAGGGGGTATACTTGTGTATGAAGTTGCCTCACGCTAATGAAACAGGAAATAGGCTTCTGTCTTATGGGCTGTTATGGCTGGGACAAGGCTAATTGTAATGCATCCAGAGGTAATGTTATTTCCCATACATTTTTCACCAAACCTAAACTTCTTAAGCTTTTTGTTGTTGTTGAGATCAATGTTTGTCGGCTTGTAATTTCTGATGATTTGACTTTGCTGGAAAGAGGAGGCTCGAGGCCATGGTGTGGTCGTAGTAGCACATTGATTAAATCATTATTCTAAACAAACCACAGAAGGGATTAGAACTACAATTATTGCGGCATTTCCAGTGACCGCCGCAAGACGGGATGCAAAAATGAAACAGGGAGTTTTAGTTCTTCACAGAAAGCATAGGTGTATTTGAACCATTATATTTACTAAGCACTGAAACGTTTAGCCATTTTTGTTTTGGAATCACAATCATGAAGCACCCCTTAAACTTATTACATAATGTTCTCACTACATTTTAGGACTTACAGTGGTGTACTTTATTTTTAATAAATAGGCCCATAGGCTTTCAGCTAGGGTTGAATAAACGCCTCAGTAAACTTTAGAAACAGCTTGATTGGACTACTAGACATGTTTAATGATAAGAATCAGCACATTTGATTGATCAAAGGGGTTATGTCCACATGCCAAGCGAGAGCTTAAAACGCACCAGTTTTCACTATCTGAACGCCGGAATCACTACATTGGCTAGGGTTGAATATAGTCATCATATAGGCCAGGCTACACATATTCATATACAGCATACATAGTGAAAGGATCGACGCAGGAGATGAGAAGCAGGTACAGGGAGTGAAGGTTTAATAGCTGACGGACATGAAACAGAACAGGAACAACGTCTGGACCGGAACACATAACAACAATTAATGCGGAAACAGGGAACACCACCGAGGAACGGACAGATATACAGGGGCAATCAACCACGTGAAGGAGTCCAGGTGAATCTAGTGAGCGCTGTGGCACGTAATGATGGTGACAGGCGCATTTAAAGACTGGTAGCCTGGCGTCCTCGAGCACAAGGGAGGGGGAGGGGGAGCAGGTGTGACACATAGGCCTACAAGTTGTAGGTCATACGAGTTTTAGGTTTTAGGTCAGAGGCATGGTGCCGTGAGGTGTTTCCTCACTTGAAGTTAATTGCCCCGTGCCTGAGGGAACCGAGATAGAAGGGAGTTCTGTATGACCGTCTGAACTCTGACCCTCCAATCTGCTGCCGGTGAAACAGGTTTAAAGGGCTTTGTACAACGGGTGGTTCTAATCCAGAATGCAGATTGTTTAAAACCGCATTCCAGGTGGTGTCTATTCCACAAGTTACCACCGGCTAAATCTATGATGTTAAAATGCCTATTTACTCTGTTCCATCTGGCTGTGCAATCCACTGTCTCATCAGCCAAGCCACGCAATTTATGAACTTGATCACCACTATAAAAAGCATCTAGACATTATCTCATATTTCTTTTAGTTTAATAATTTGTTTTCAACAACGGAGATTTGTATAAACTTTGCTGTCTGTCTCTCCGACATTTGCAACATTGTTTCAATATTCAAATTCAATCTCCAGCTGTCCCATGGTAATGAACGCGTCGGAAGTTGAGACAAGACAGACAGGCAGGCAGCGTTTCTCAACCGATCAAAATCATGAATCATCTGGCATAATTTTTATGGATACATACAAAGAAATGTAGATTGAAAGACAGCTAGTTTGCAGTCTTTCCAGCTTCAGTTTGAAGTGATTGTGTTAGCTGAGTTGTTTTATAGCTCCTCTGAATAACAGTGCCCTGACGAGAGAGCACATTTTCTATGCCAGGCGAAATCGCGCCTCATTAGCTCATTGTTATGGATATATACAAAAACATATCACTAGAAAACAGCGTAAACAAATGCAATGGCAGCTACTGTTGTTATTCTGGCTGCACTGTTTGACCTGACTGTAAGTTAGCTGTTGTTGGCTAGCTAGCAACCAAGGGATAAAAACATTGCCAGCCAGTATGGCAATGGAACATTTAGAAAGAACGACTGGGTCACGTGCATAGATACAGAACAAAAAGACTGAAGAACTAGGTTGTGTCTCCGGCCAACGAACAGAAAGAATGAACGACCAGCCAGCTTGGGTAGCAACCCTAGATTTGTGTCGGGACTTTATCTTGTGGAAGGATGAAATAGTATGAATACATTAATCAAAATAACGTTTTTTATGAAAATATGTCAATCATTATTTGAATATTTTGGCAATCCGTTGTATTAAAGTGATAATGCCCTTGAAGCTGGTTGTTGGAGGATAAATTGGCACAGTTTGCCTGTCCTCAACTTCGTCTCAGGCCTAACAGCACCCGTGCCAATATATCCTCCGAACACCGGCTTCGAGGGCATTATCACTTAATTATTCTACACATGATCAGAGAGGGAAAAATTAACCCTGAAACCAAAAGAGCAACTTCTATCTACAGATATATATTATTGTGCAGACTTTCCCTTACTTCTTTTTTACACCATAAAACCTCTTGCATACAGTTGTTAAGAGTTATTTCAGGGGCTGGGCAGCCAACAATATCTATTCAGTTATCGCAAGTAATAATTTCATTGTAAAATTGAACAATAACAAGATAGAATGAGACAAAGATATAATTCATTTATACCTACTATTTTCAAATTCCAAAATGTCCCATAAACATCACAATTGGTTCTTTTGTTCGATAATGTCCTTTTTTATATCCATAAAAACTCAGTTTAGCTGGCGCGCATCAGTCAATAATCCACTCAGTAACACTCTGTCAAAATGCATAGAAAATGAATCCCAAACGTTACTAATAAACTTTTCAAAACAAGTCAAACAACGTTTATAATCAATCCTTAGGTATCCTAATACGCAAATAAACGATCAAATTTAAGACGGAAAAAGACGGAGATAAACAACAAAGAATGTGCTTTCGTCCACGCTCTTGGAATCACTAAAGCCAAAATGGGAGCCACCTAGAAAACTACAATTTCTGGGTAATTTTTGAAAAAATCAGCCTGAAACTCTTTCTAAAGACTAAAGACACATCTAGTGGAAGCCCTAGGAAATGCAATTTGGGAGGACTTGGGCTTATAATTAAAGTTCAAGTCATTGAAAACAGTGGTAAGCTGAATTTTCTTTTTTTGGGGTGTCGTGGACGAATCAGAATTAGTTGGGTAACATAGATAATTAAGATGTTTTATTAGTATAATATGCTTATTTGAGGTACTTGTCATTAGAAAGTGTCCATTGGACTCTGGTGTCTTTTCAGTTGCACGTCTACCTTAGCTGGGGCTCAGACACTTGGGGCCCAGAGAGGGGAGAGGTCAGATTTGTCTTCGTATGTGAATGTGTCTTTACTTATTCTTAAACCATGTGAAGGGATGGCGTGATTAATGGGGAACCAATGACTTGTCTCCACAATGTCTGTGAGAAAGTAACTCCCTCCTTTTCTTTATTGTGGGGAGGATTATGGCAGTAAATGGACCCTTGTATGTCCTCTCTTAGATCTCACACTTATCCTGTGATAATATATGGCCTAGAGGCTCACTCCCCCCAGTGAGCCTGTCCAGGAGTGGGGTCAAGAGGGGGTTTGCTTGAGATGGGAGTATCTAGAGTTGACAATTGATATATGCCATTGGATGAAATAGTTCTGTTCAATACCGTACCAGGGAGGGACGGTTCTAAGGAGACCAGATACTGGGCTATACCATTAATCCTGTTGACATAGCAGTTACTGTCTGATGTGTTTTATTGATATCTGTCATACAAAACTTAACCTTTGTGAACTGTTACTAAGTATCTGTGGTTTGTCAATGTACGTTGAAGGGGGTGTATCGTTGCTATAAAAGATCCCTGTAGCCATTCTGTAATCACCTTGTTCAATGGTTCATTCGAGAGAGTGCATTATTGGGGGTCAAGTGCTTTTGCAAAAGTATCTTAATTAAGTATTAAAGATGTAGTTTTAACTCGGACTGGTGTGTTTGTAACTCCTCATTTGGTAATGCAGAAATTAGCCACAACAGGGGGATGGTTTGTCCTCGGGGTTTCGCCTGCCATATCAGTTCTGTTATACTCTCAGATAGACTTTTAACAGTTTTAGAAACTTTAGAGTGTTTCCTATCTAAATCTACCAATTATATGCATATCCTAGCTTCTGGGCCTGAGAAACAGGCAGTTTACTTTGGGCACGCTTTTCATCCCATCGTATTGTCTTCAATTCAACATATGAGCTCCTATTTTCTGCCCAGTAACAGGAGAAGGATGAAACACGTTTCTAAAGGCTGTTGACAGCCAATGGAAGCCTTAGGAAGTGCAACGTGACCCCACAGACACTGTAGTTTTGATAGGGATTCAAAAGAAGAACTACAATTCTCAGATTTCCCACTTCCTGGTTGGATTTTTCTCAGGTTTTTGTCTGCCATATGAGTTCTATTATACTCACAGACATCGTTCAAACAGTTTTAGAAACTTCAGAGTGTTTTCTATCCAAATCTACTAATAATATGCAAATATTTGACTCTGGGCCCGAGTATTAGGCAGTTTACTCTGGGCACACTTTTCATCCGAAAATGAAAATACTGCCCCCTATACCTTAAAAAGTTAATTAGACATACTATGCTGTTTTTACTTAAAGAATTGTCTATTATGTTATGTTAGTATTTTTACTGATACAAGCTTGTCGTGTGACTTAGTCATAAGTCTGGGAGTACAGATAAAAGCTCTTTGGGGAACGACTGCAGTATGTGACATTCTGTTTTAACAATGTACAGGAATTCAGATGTGTGGAAACATGCAGGAAGGAACAGACAACGCTGGCAACAGCACGGACCCTCCTGAGATGGCCCGCAGCCCGGACCCTCCTGAGACGGCCCGCAGCCTGGACCCTTCTGAGACGGCCCGCAGCCCAGAGTCTCCAGCGACATCCCGCAGCCCGGAGACTCCAGCGATGGCCCGCAGCCCGGAGTCTCCAGCGACGGCCCGCAGCCCGGAGTCTCCAGCGACGGCCCGCAGCCTGGAACTTCCAGCGGCGGTCTGCAGCACAGAGCCTCCGGCGATGATCTACAGTCCGGTTCCTCCGAAGACGATCCACGGTCCGGTGGCAAAGAAGCAAAGGGATCAGCGGGCGGAGCGGGGGTTACGCCCCGAACCAGAGACGCCTCCTCTGTGGGAGGATCCGTGGGATGAGAAGGTTATGTGTACTGCACCAGAGCCGCCATAGACAATAGTTACCCACCCTACCCTCGCTTTTTTCTTTTTTTTTGGGGTGGGCGGGTTTGTTGTTGTTTTGTTTATGTGCGGTCGGAGTCCGCACATTTGGGGGGGGGGGGGGGTGCTGTCACGTCCTGACCATAGAAAGATGTTATTTTCTATGGAAGAGTAGGTCAGGGCGTGACAGGTTGTTTCTTCTTCTATGTTTTCTATTTCTATGTTGTCAGGGTCTAGTTTTGTATTTCTATGTTGGGGTTTTGTTTGGGATGATCTCCAATTAGAGGCAGCTGGTCCTCGTTGTCTCTAATTGGAGATCATACTTAAGTTGGGGTTTTTTCCACCTGGGTTTGTGGGAGATTATCTTTGAGTCAGTGTATGTTTCACCTCTGCGTCACGGTTTGTTGTTTTTTTGTTATTGAAGTTTATTTATATGTATTGCATAGTTTCACAGTGTAAATAAAATGTGGAACGACACACACGCTGCACTTTGGTCCGCTCCTCTTACGACAACCGTGACAACTATCTTAATCTGCATAGACCAAATTGTTTGAAAGAATCTGCAGCCTCTCTTCCTATAGAATTTCTCTGACATACTCTTACTTTAAACCCCCTTTTCAAAAATATCCATCAGGATATTTTATAGAAAAATATATTCTATTTTTCGGACTAAAAAGGATTATTGTGGAAAGACGCATCATGAAATAGAGAGAGTAATTCTCAACATGTCACATCAGAATATAGGACTACATTTTTGATGTTGGAATACACGTTAATCTGAGAATATATATATATATTCCCCTTCAGCACCTCTTAGCAAAACAAGTTTTAGAAAGACACTGTGCCAAAAACCAGCAGGTTTGCAAATTTGGGTGTTGCAGGAGGCGTTAAGTGAACGCCCATAGTTACCAATCCAGTTGTGTAATTTGAAAGGAAAGCATTGTCATTAGATGTAGCTCAACTAAAAACATTCAAGCATAACACTGTATAACTTCTGTGTTGATAAAATGCTGTTTATAGTACTGGAATTTAACAGGATTTTACACTTGCCTTATTCTGCTAAACAGGTTCTTTGTTGTCACACTGACACATGAAAGATTGAATGATTCAGGGCAGGCAATGCAAAATATGTTGTTTGCATTACCTGCCCTGAGGCATTGATTCTCTCATGTGTCCGTGTGACAACGAAGAACCTGTTAGTACAGTTTGTTCTCTTTCAGGTCATGTTTTGTGGCTGTGTGACATGGAAATGGCACAAGAATTAAAATGTTTTTATCAAAAGGTTGGCTTTCAGCATTCCATGTACCTCTTACGTCAGAGACATCTCTGAATCTAAAGCATATGTGGCATTGAAAGTATGACTCATGTCTTAAATACTGAGTTGATTCTAAATGAATGTGTATATATTAACGTACCGGTACTCTCTCTAGAGGGGATTCATGAAAAATACAAACCACACAATGTGGTTGCTTTAAAATTATTACAAGATTTGAAAAGGGTGGCATGCTGCTCATCGTTTTCAGCATTCTATGAAATGTATTGTGATTACCGGCTTGAATTTAATTTTGGACAGTTAAACGCAAGCCATTTCAATTCATGTATTGAAATTATTTTCAGATCCAATTAACAGATTGGAGTTTGTATATTGTGTTACTAAGCATACTGATAAACTGTGATTTTAGTTGAGAGTTAGCAAAAAAATAACATTTTTACAAAATAATATTAGGAGATTATAGTGTTAAATAGCCTTGGCTTTTTGCCCTTGGAACTTTGGGGAGTGGTAAGGACACGTCTACATTCTGCATATAAACAACTCGGCAGGCTAAAAGTTAAACTATTGCTATACAATTGTAACTCCAAAGCAGCCTAGCATATTACCACTTCATGAACATTGAATATACTTGATTCAAAATAGGTAAGTTGTTCATTTTAATCATTTATTTGCCATCAATGTACAATTTGTAAACATCTCTTCTGCATAATGATGGACATAAGGAAGTAAGCTGGTTGGTTACAGAAAGTCTTGGTTGTTTTATTAGACTATTTGGACAAGACGTTCAAGGTTTGCTCAAGGATGATATCTTGCAATGAGGCTTGACTGATTTAATACAACAATTTAGGCCTAAATGTTTTCGAATTGTTTTACAAGCACGCCTTACCAGCTTTTTTTGTTAAGTTCCTTAAATGTGCTGAGAATGTACCAAAGCCATCCACAATCCTTCAACATTCCCAGGGAAGGATGTTTGCAAAATAACCATAGGACAACAACACTCTCACCACGCTTTGTGGTTCTAACAACGTTTTGTGCAAGCTGAGAAGTCTGTATTGAGGACATCACATTTCAGGCTGAGAAGGTTGATCAGGTGATCACCTGTTTAATGTCGGCTAAAATATGAAAGGGAGAGGGGATTTTGTATTGGGACTTTATTTATAATTATATTTGTATTAATAAATAGTAACCCAACTGGGATACATTCACATTACCCACAGATCTAGCCTCAGATTACCATAACCCCAATACTGATCTGCCATCGATGATGAAAAACATCTCACCCTATCGGAAAATCTTCTGTCCAGTTACTAGGCTAACTGTTCCATGGGTCCACAGTCCCTCATTTGATTTGAAGAAAGTTAGCAAGGCATTTCACTGTACTTGTGCATGTGATGTTACAACTTGAAGCACATCCCGTAGTGTCCTGTTCTAGTCCTAGGCCCTACTGTATGTCTCATGCCCAGTTAGGCTCCAAGTCTCCAGCAGTTTGTGGCCTTAGTAGCAGTTGGCTATGAGTCTCCTGCCTTGTGAGGCCCTAGGCCTCCTGTCCTGCTAGGGTCTCACCCACCTGACTTGGTGTACCCACCATTTCCTGATCCGGTGGGCCTGCTGCCTTCAGGCATGTACACCTAAGCCGGTACCCTGCTGGCATCTATGCATGTTCACGAGAAATTACGCTGCTCCTCTAGTTTTATAGTCAGGTGCAACTTGACTGTCCTCCCTTTGCAGACACCTTTGATTATATCCCTTTTATTGTTCAGATTTCCATGGAAGGGCACATAGGCAGAACAGCAAAGATACAATGAGGGTGAAGTCCACCTCTAGTTAGTGTGTGTTTCTGTCGTGTTGAGAAGAGGATGCAAACCATTTTCTCAATGACCACTCCGTAGAGACAATGACAGAAAAGTGTGTGTCCTCTTTCACTTGGAACAGTTTAATAAATGTTTTGCTCATACTCTTTGACAAGCAAACCCACTCTAATTCTCTCTTTCCCTCTCCATCTTTCCACCTTTTCTACCTTGCCCTCCCTCCTTTCTAGAGTAAATCATAACCATGGAGACACTGAACGAAATTGATCATCTCCAATCGTCTGGCTTTGGTAGACCCCTACCCAGACACGGCCTTCAACTCCTTCACTGGTTCTCCAACGACTATGTCACATTCAACAACGACAGCGAGATGGTGACAGTGCGCAACCCTAAGAAGAAGGCGTTCGGCTTCCACCGCTTCTTCGACACCCAACTGCTTCCAGACCAGGAATTACCATGCTACCAAGTGGGCAATCTGAATGCCCCTGGTTCTGAGAACCTACCGCGTTATGTCCGCAAAAACCACACAGAACACAATGACGACAACAACATAGACCGGATCATCATCAGCCTCCAGTCAGACCGTGTATTGGACAGAATCTACGTGACCCAACATGATCATCACAGAGGTTCTTTTGACCCCCAGCGCACCTATCGCATCAGTAAGGGGTTGATCAGTATCATCCGTAATCTGGAGCTGGATGAGCTCCTGGAGCAGACTGGATACTCACTTCCTTGTCCTTCCTCCATGGCCACACTTAATGAAATGAGACACCTCCAGTCATCTGGCTTTGGTACACCCCGACCTAGACACGGTCTTCATCTCCTTTACTGGTTCGCCCACAACTACGTCAAATTCAACAAAATGGGTGAAATGTTGACAGTGTGCAACCCTGAGAAGAAGGTGTTTGGCTTCCACCAATTCTTTGACAAGATAGAGGAGCATGATGGCCAGTGTAACCAACTGCTACCAGACCATGGTTTACCATACTACGAAGTGGGCAATCTGAATGCCCCTGGGTCTAGGAACCTACCACGTTATGTCCGCAAAAACCACACAGGACACGATGACGACAGCAACATAGACCGGATCATCATCAGCATGCAGTCAGACCGTGTATTGGACAGAATCTACGTGACCCAACATGATCATCACAGAGGTGCTTTTGACCCCCAGCACACCTATCGCATCAGTAAGGGGTTGATCAGTATCATCCGTAATCTGGAGCTGGATGAACTCCTGGAGCAGACTGGATACTCTTAAGACTTTCCCCCCTGGCCAAGGGCATATAGACAGAGGCATCGTACACATAATTATTTTTTTAACCTAATTTCTTATGGTCAAAGTGAAATATTTATTTTCTTACAAATGTATACTAGGCATGGGTATGATATCATGTCTTCGATATTCCCCATCCATTATGTGTTGTAGGAAATTGTGAATGTTTTTATTTAGATAAAGGGCCTTGTTTTCAGATGTTTCACATCCTGCCACGTGTTTTGCTATTTTTCACCAACAATTTCACCTGCAATATGTATTGCCACAGTAGTCGGAACTAGGAAACTTTTATTATACATGTGCCGCGTTCAACCAATTAGCAAGTCAGAAATGTCAGAGTTTCCTAGGTCCGACTAGCACATGAACACGGCATGCGTGTGAAAGTGTGTGTGTGTTTGTTTCTAATAAAGGACATGATTAGTTAATTAGTTGTTTTTTATTTAAATGTTTAGTACAAAATGTTGAATGTATCAATAACATCAGTCTCACCACATCAACACTTTGAACAACAGCCTGTACTGTACTGTTTGACCATTATATCGTTATTCAAATCAAATAGAACTTTATTTACATAGAATAATGTTTTACAAAAGTAAATTAATCTCATCTAATAATCAAATGTCTCTGAAACCTGGGTCATTACAGCAATTAGGTGCCTTTTGAGTAGTGTAATATCATTTTACATTTTTCCTCTTCACCGCATACAAAACCAATCAGTCGATATAATCGAGAACAATCATCAGAAATCACGCGATATGAATCAGACAGTGGAGCGACGCCTGACCCACTAGTTAGTCAGAAGTTTCAAATCAACGTTTTATATGGTAATTCCCGAGTAAGCAAAAAGCCTCAACCATGGCTGTTATACACCCCGTAAACGTTGGTGGAGGCAATTACCATATTTATTGTGTAGTAACTAAAACTAGAAGATCTTCTGACGTCCTTTCCCTTCGTCAAAGGTACGTTATCACATTATTTTTTTAACTGTGATTTACAAAGCTAATCTACTGGATTATAAATGTTTTACCCCTGGATAGCCTGCTAATATGACCCATAGTAGGGGAGAACATTTATTGAGCACATTTTGATCTGAATATGTAATCAATTTAAAAGGATTTGCAATTTTGCATTAGCAGTCTTTTTTGGCCCAAATTTCCTGGGAACCATGTCATGGTGTCATTTCCTGTTTTCGGTGTTAGGCTGCTTCTAATTTCTTTGGCTGCGTCTCCTTTTTTTTGGGGGGGGGGGCTGCTTCTCCTGTCTCTGTCTTAAATCTCCATATTTTTCCCGAAGTGTGCAATTGCAAACTTTCTCGCATGGATTTAAACTCTCTCTAGCCAATGCTTACACCATTCTTATAAGCAGGAACCAATATCCAATGTGGGTACTTACAAAGACTAATTTCATATGATATGCCTACATTTAAAATGCATATGAAGGCGTGCTTTGGGGGCACTATGGGCAGAGCAAGATGTCATTGGGCCAAATGACCAAAAAAGTCTGAGAACCACTGGACTAGGCAAGTGTAACCCTCTCACCAGGCTCGAATATGACTCTCACAATATTAACTTATGCAGAGTCTCTCAGCAGCATGTTAAGCTTCCCAAGCAATTGTCTCCCGGTGTCACTCGATGCTTGGCTAATCTCTAGGCTGGCAAATACCTCCATGACGAGACGATAGCTTCAGGCTTTACTAAGTTTAAACAAAATTATAACTCTTTTATAAAATAAAATATGTATTTCCCTTCATGTCTTAGTAGGTATGGGTTTTGTTCTAGTTCTGTCGTCTTCTTTTATAATTTTTCTTTACCAACAGTCCTGAGGTAAAACGTCCATCCTTTCATCAACGTCTTTTTCCCTCTCTTTTTTCCCAGGCCTCCCGTTAACCAGGTCAACTCCCATTGGCCACAACTTATTAACAAACGACCTTATTGGTCAAAACTTAAACTTAAAAGTAAACCAGACTATTCACTTATACATTAAATAAATATTTCTTCAAAAGCATAATGCATTAACAACATTACAGTTTAGGAGCAATTCAATCATCTTTTAAATATATAACCAATTAATTATAACAAATAAACTCAATACCTGGTTAAAACAAGGGTATTACACAAGTAATAGATGGTGCATTATAACAATTCCAACAATAATCATCCATTTGCCAAGATGCCAAAATGTTCCTGTCCCATGCTTGTTGAAGCCCAAAGATGTGTCATCGCCTGTCTCTGGAGGCATTTCAGACTACCGTAATTTCCGGACTATAAGCCGCAACTTTTTTCCCAGGCTTTGAACGTCGCAGCTTAAACAATAAAGCGGCTAATATATGGATTTTTCCCGCTTTCAAATTTTTCTCCAAAAAAACACATTCTGTGACGTGCTCAGATTTTGGCCGGCATGAAGCTTTCATTAGACCAATGAAATTGCCGAACGGGTTAAGGTCAAAGAACTATTTTTGTTTACTGTTTAGATTAAATCGAGCGCTCTCAAACTTCCCATCATTCTGATTACGGTAGTCATTTTGTCACCCTGATTCCTGGGGGTACAACAAAGTATTTGCAGCCACTCGACATCAGTGTAAATCGTGCATTTAAGGTGGCGCTCCGTGTTCAGCAGGAGGCTTGGATGACAAGTAGGGAGAAATCCTTCACTAAAACGGGCCGCATGCGAAGAGCAACTTATGGTCAAGTCTGCCAGTGGGTCCTGACAGCGTGGAGCATTGTCAAAAAATCCACTATCATCAACGGGTTTCGAAAGGCTGGAATGCTGCGTGTTGAAGAGGGCTCAGCGGGGGATTTGCCTCCGGATGAAAGTGACGAGAGCGACAATGAAAACGATCCAATATCGGATGAAGCAATTCAGAGGCTATTCAACTCCGACACCGAAGGAGATGGTTTCAGTGCAGGAGACAGGAGAAGGAAGATGGTGACCAATGACTTTCTTGGTAGGCTACTGTTTACTGCTAATTTTGTATTTTTTGTTACAAGCCGTGTTTCGTTAAAGCCTATTTATTTTTGTTACGAGCCGTGTTTCGTTAAAGCCTATTTATTTTTGTTACAAGCCGTGTTTCGTTAAAGCCTGTGTAAAGTTAATTTGTTTCAATGTACCGGTAGGCACCTATGGCTTATATTCAGCTGCGCTTAATAGTCCGGAAATTACGGTACTTAATGTCCATGCGAAGCACATCTTCCTACCCGTCTTTAGATTCCCTATAAGAAAATATTTGAGTGTAAGCAAAGTAACTCCACTAGTCATGCATTATGATACAGTAGATAATCATGTGTCCTATATATCAGATCATTTAAATGTAATTAATAGTATATCTTCATTTAGAATAAACAAACTTAGTTGTCATTGTCTTGTTTTTCTTTACAGATGCCATCTTTCAGATGAAAAATAGCCACGTTGGTTTACAGAGACCTGACTAGAGGCGTGATAGCACGTACACCCTTGCCATCAACTTGGATCGGTGAGAAAGTTGCTCTGTTCAGTTCTGTTCAACTTCATTTAACCAGGATAGTCCACTCAGTAACAATTGTCACTACTCTCTAGGGAGCAGAGCCGGTTCCCTCTGCAGCAGAAGTTGTGCCCAGTTGTAGTGACGCACCTCTTCCACCAGTATAAAAATAGTTTTGGAGGAGGCTGAGCTGCTATGTCGCTGTGGGGGATTGTGGCTCAGATAAATATTTCTGTGTCACATGTGCTGTGAGAACAAACAGCACCCTTAACATTGTCCACCAGTTGGAGTTATGGAAGGTAATGTATTTTATGTTATGTCAACAAACCTGTCAACTTCTGGCTAAAAACAAATGCTTCCCAGTCAAAAATGTTGATCATGTAGATACAGTTCAGTTTCTATAAACGTTAGAGTTCCCTGCAGCGGTAAGGTAAGTGTGGCAAAATAAGACATCTGGCTCTTTTACCATCTTGTAAACTGTATCAGAGCATCAAGTGTAGCAGCACCATGCTCAGAGACAGTTTCTCCCTCCAAGCCATACGACTGTTGATGAAAACTGAATTGGCTCTTTGCTGCTATGGCAACTACTGTACTGTATTGTACTTAGTATACTGTAGTTATCTACAGTTGAAGTCAGAAGTGTACATACACCTTTGCCAAATAAAATTAAACTCAGTTTTTCACAATTCCTGACAATTAATCAGAGAAAAAATTCCCTGTCTTAGGTCATTTAGGATCACCACTTTATTTTAAGAATGTGAAATGTCAGAATAATAGTAGAGAGAATGAAATTATTTCAGCTTTTATTTATATTATCACATTCCCAGTGGGTCAGAAGTTTACATACACTCAATTAGTATTTGGTAGCATTGCCTTTAAATTGTTTAACTTGGGTCAAACATTTCGGGTAGCCTGTCACAAGCTTCCCACAATAGGTTGGATGAATTTTGTCCCATTCCTCCTGACAGAGCTGGTGTAACTGAGTCAGGTTTGTAGGCCTTCTTGCTCACACACGCTTTTCAGTTCTGCCCACAAATTTTCTATGGGATTGAGGTCAGGGCTTTGTGATGGCCACTCTAATACCTTGACTTTGTTGTCCTTAAGCCATTTTGCCAAAACTTTGGAAGTATGCTTGGGGTTATTGTCCATTTGGAAGACCCATTCGCAACCAAGCTTTAACTTCCTGACTGATGTCTTGAAATGTTGCTTCAATATATCCATATAATTTTCTTTCCTCATGATGTCATCTATTTTGTGAAGTGCATCAGTCCCTTCTGCAGCAAATCACCCCCACAACATGATGCTGCCACCCCCATGCTCCCTCTTTTTTCTCCTAACATAACGATGGTCATTATACCAAACAGCATCTTCACAAGGTCCTTTGCTGTTGTTCTGGGATTGATTTGCACTTTTCGCACCAAAGTACGTTCATCTCTAGGAGACAGAACGCGTCACCTTCCTGAGCGGTATGACGGCTATATGGTCCCATGGTGTTTATACGTGCGTACTATTGTTTGTACAGATGAACGTGGTACCTTCAGGCATTTGGAAATTGCTCCCAAGGATGAACCAGACTTGTAGAGGTCTACAACTTTTTTTTTACTGAGGTCTTTGATGATTTCCTTTGATTTTCCCATGATATCAAGCAAAGAGGCACTGTGTTTGAAGGTAGGCCTTGAAATACATTCACAGGGACACCTCCAATTGACTCAAATGATGTCAATTAACCTATCAGAAGCTTCTAAATCCATGACATAATTTTCTGGAATTTTCCAAGCTCTTTAAAGGCACAGTCAATTTAGTGTATGTAAACTTCTGACCCACTGGAATTGTGATACATTGAATTATAAGTGAAATAATCTGTCTGTAAACAATTGTTGGAAAAACTACTTGTGCATGCACAAAGTAGATGTCCTAACTGACTTGCCAAAACTATAGTTTGTTAACAAGAAATTTGTGGAGTGGTTGAATAATGAGTTTTAATGACTCCAACCTAAGTGTATGTAAACTTCCGACTGCAACTGTAGATGTTCCATTTGTCCAGGTGGGAAAGGGCAGTGTGGAGTGCAATAGAGACTGCGTCATCTGTGGATCTGTTGGGACGGTATGCAAATTGGAGTGGGTCTTCCCTGTGGCTCAGTTGGTAGAGCATGGTGTGTGCAACGCCAGGGTTGTGGGTTCGATTCCCACGGGGGGCCAGTACAAAAAAAATAAAACATTTAAATGCATGAAATGAAATGTATGCATTCACTACTGTAAGTTGCTCTGGATAAGAGCGTCTGCCCAAATGACGTAAATGTCTAGGGTTTCTGGGATAATGGTGTTGATGTGAGCCATGACAAGCCTTTCAAAGCACTTCATGGCTACAGACGTGAGTGCTACGGGTCGGTAGTAATTTAGACAGGTTACCTCAGTGTTATTGGGCACTATGGTGGTCTGCTTAAAACATGTTGGTATTACAGACTCGGATGGGGAGGGGTTGAAAATGCCAGTGAAGACACTTGCTAGTTGGTCAGCGCATGCTCGCAGTACACGTCCTGGTAATCCGTCTGGCCCTGCGGCCTTGTGAATGTTGACCTGTCTAAAGATCTTACATCAGATGCAGAGAGCGTGATCACACAGTCTTCCGGAACAGCTGGTCCTCTCATGCATTTTTCAGTGTTATTTGCCTCGAAGCGAGCATAGAAGTAATTTAGCTCACCTGGTAGGCTTGTGTTACTGGGCAGCTCTCGGCTGTGCTTCCCTTTGTAGTCTGTAATGGTTTGCATGCCCTGCATCCAACGAGCATCAGAGCCGGTGTAGTAGGACTCGATCTTAGTCCTGTATTGATGCTTTGCCTGTTTGATGGTTCGTCGGAGGGCATAGCGGAATTTCTTATAAGCTTACGGGTTAGAGTCCCACAGTTATACTTACGGGTTAGAGTTCTGTGTCCAAGTCTGATCATCTCTTGGCTCTGCATAGCTACTTCTTGTTACTTTATTCTCTTATCACCACCTCCCGCTGTCACCTGACCTTTTCCACTACATATCCCAGAAACATGAGTTCCCCCCCCCCCCCTGCTTAATCTATTCTACATGAAGTCTTCTGACCTATGTGCCAACACTTCACGCAGCATAATCCACTCTACACTCAAATGGATTTTGCCATCCTAACTGGTTAGTTTTCTGTTGAGATGCTTTCATACTGTTATATTTTCACTTATATATTTGCATAATATTTTCTAGGACTGACATGATGTCCCCGTCAATCACCAATGATAGGAACGCTTAGTTGACTACTCAGCCTGAAAGTAAATAGATTTTTTAGGATGTTGTCTCCATCATATTTGTCGCATTGTAGTCGGGCTAGTCAATACAGGTTTTAAACCTTTTAACATAAATGTTCACGCTTCAGCCTGGAGAAAAGTTTGAAGGTCATGGAGAAGAGAAACCAGATTGAACACGGGTCTCTTCAACACTGCGCAGCAATTCTGGAAAGTCTGCAGACTAAGAAGACTCACTGTCTGCTGCCACAATTCATAGGCTTGTCCTAGAGCGCTTTTTCAATTGTGGCCTGGTCAGAAAGTATACAGGTACTGCAGCCAATTCAGTGTTGTTGAACACTGCATCACACCCTAACATATCACTGCTGTTGTTATCTAAGTCTTATTCATCCAGGTGCTTTGAACTATATGAACCATTTCTATTAAACTTCAAGATTTTCATTTCCATTTCTTAAAATAGTTTTTCAGATGGACAAACCATTGCTGTGCGGCTCTCCAGAAAAATCAAGCGGACATCGGAGAGAATAAAACAGCAGATCAACGCCTAAAATGGCCTTCCCTGTGGTTCAGTTGGTAGAGCATGGTGTTTGCAACGCATGGTGTTTGCAACGCCAGGGTTGTGGGTTTGATTCCCACGGAGGGCCAGTATGTGTGGGCAAAGCAGTGTGCAGTGATGCTGCGTAACATGTGCTTTAGGGTATTGGAGGAGAGACCTTATACAGGCAGACCTAGACAATGGCCTTTTGTATTGCCAGCGAAAGCTGGGGCTTTTTGAAGAGGCCCTTGCTTCTCTTGGGCAGTGTGAGGCCGATTCAACACTCTTTCACCTGGGTGCCTCTGTGCTGCTCCCAGAGAAAATGCAGAACATATTAAAGCTCCAGCAAGCATTTTCAAAGTTGGCTGGTGATTGTTCGGTCAGCACAGATGTAGAGAAGGACAGTGATTCGGAGGACAGTGATTCAGAAGATGAAAGTGGTTGCGGAATTAATGTCTGTGTGTGCGTGTGAGTTCTCTAGGGACAAACTATACACTGAGTATGCAAAAATTAGGAACACCTTCCTATTATTGAGTTGCACCCCCCCTTTTGCCCTCAGAACAGCCTCAATTTGTCAGGGCATGGACCTGTACCCCCGCACATTAAATCGGTACCGGTACCCCCTGTATATAGCCTCGTTATTGTTATTTTATTGTGTTACTTTTTTTACTCTACTTTATTCAATAAATATTTTCTTAACTCTATTTTCTTTAAAACTGCATTGTTGGTTAAGGCCTTGTCAGTAAGCACCTGTTGTATTCGACTCGTGACAAAAACAATTTGATTTGATTTGACTTGACTCTACAATATGTCGAAAGCGTTCCATATGGATGCTGGCCCATGTTGACTCCAATGCTTCCCACAGTTGTGTCAAGTTGGCTGGATGGCCTTTGGGTGGTGAACCATTTCTCCATATAGCCGAATGGCTTGATCCGTTTCAAGCATGGTTTCAAGCCATTCGGTTAATAGCTTTTAGTACCCTATCATAATAATACAAGCCATACCAACTTTTAAAGGTTTCATTTACAACCTCTGGGGTGTAACGTGTTAGGCAAAGTGGTATAGGACAGTCTGACATGAAATATAAACCCTGACCTTAACTCTAACTTGAGTTCACTGTCGGCAGCCATTTCCAGTGTGAAATGCTCAGTCTGAAGCCAATCGGCTATGGGTTTCAGAGCCCTATCATAATAATGCAAGTCATACCAACCTTTAAAGGGTTTATTTACAGCCTCTGGGGTATAACGTGTTGGGCAAAGTGGTATAGGACCGCCTGACCCATATGATGTGGATCATTGTCATGCTATTTGATATACTGTACAAGCGTCAGTAAAAATAACTCCATGGTAGCAATAAATCTTTTAAAAGGTAGTTTATAAATGTGAAGAATGTGTTTTGGGTCCATACCGGTAAGTTAACCAACCTTATGTAAATTAGCCACAAGAGGATTATCTTTTGAATAACTGGTCAGTGCATAGCACTTTCCATTCAGCTTCATGCAACTTTGATGTAAGGCTTGTTGTAGTGACAACTTCTTTGCGTCACTCCCAACCAGTGCTGTTCATTGTTGCTTATCCAATGTTCACTAGATCTATCAATGTAATTACACCCAACACAGTGTTGAATATTTTTTTTTATTAAAAAACAAATAGTTGTGGCTAAGTAATAATGGAGTTCATTGCAACTGCATGGATGTTGTAACGGCTGTCTGAGGAAGAAGTGGACCAAAATGCGGCGGAGTTAGGGTTCGTCATATTTAATTAAACGAACACTATGCAATTTACAAAACAACAAAACTGACAGCCAACACAGTCCTGTCAGGTGCAACCATAATGACAAGAACAATTACCCACGAAACACAAAGGAAACGTAGGCAACTTATGTGTGACTCCCAATCAACCACAACCCTCTACAGCTGTGCCTGATTGGAAGTCACACGGCCAAAATCAATGAAACAATAAAAAACACACTCCCTTCTGCCACATCCTGACCAAACTACACCCTCAACTGGTCAGGACGTGACAGATGTCTGTGTATGTCTGTAAGAAAAGAAATACGGAGACACAATTACAAAGTGATGTAATAAAGTATGTTCTTCATAATCAAAGACAAAATACAGGTTAACTTGTTGGCTACATTCAAAATTCTGTCAAACAGACGTGTTTTTAATATAGTGTCTGCACTGAAACACCTCATTCATTACATAGTGTGGTAAATGCCTTTCCACACATTTACCCAATTTCTAATTCTGAACGGACTCTTTCTATGCCAGCAAAGATTCTGGTCATTGACTACAATTACTGTTTTATCTTTTACTCTTTAATCATGCAGTACACATTTGCTGTGCAAAGTCAGGCGCTGTTGTTTATCTGGAATAGTCACACCCTGATCTGTTTCACCTGTCTTTGTGTTTGTCTCCAACCCCCTCCAGGTGTTGCCCATCTTCCTAATTATCTCAAGTGTATTTATACCTGTGTTCTCGGTTTGTCTGTTGCCAGTTCGTCTTGTCTTGCCAGCGTGTTTTCTTGGCTCCCTGCTTTCTCAAGTTCTGTTCTCTAGTTTCCCGGTTCTGACCATTCTGCCTGTCCTGACCCTGAGCCTGCCTGCCGTTCTGTACCTGCCTGACTCTGCCCGTTTATGAACCTCTGCCTGTCCTGACCCTGAACCTGCCTGCTCTTTTGTATCTTATTGACTCTGCCATGGATTATGGACCTCTGCCTGCCCCCAGTTTGGGTCAATAAACATCTGTGACTCCAGCTGTCTGCATCTAGGTCTTATCCTGAGTTCTGTTAGGAATTGAGTATTGAACTAAGCCAAGCATCATTCATAAGATAAAAAACATACATACTGTAGCTACATAACATACAATTACACTGAGTTCACAAACATTAAGGACACCTTCCTAATATTGACTTGCACCCCCCCCCCCCTCCCTCCTTTTGCCCTCAGAACAGACTCAATTCGTCAGGGCATGGACTATACAAGGTGTTGAAAAGCGTTCCACAGGGATGCTGGCCCATGTTGACACCAATGCTTCCCACAGTTCTGTCAAGTTGGATGGATGGCCTTTGGGTGGTGGACCATTCTTGATACACACGGGAAACTGTTGAGTGTGAAAAACCCAGCAGCATTGCAGTTATTGACACAAACCGGTCAGCTCCAGCCTCAGCCCAACCTCCTTACTCAGCCCAACCTCCAGCTCCAGCCTCAGCCCAACCTCCAGCTCCAGCCTCAGCCCAACCTCCTGCCTCAGCCCAACCTCCAGCTCCAGCCTCAGCCCAACCTCCAGCCTCAGCTCCAGCCTCAGCCCAACCTCCAGCTCCAGCCTCAGCTCCAGCCTCAGCCCAACCTCCAGTTAAAGGCCCAGGCCCAGCACCAACTACAGGCCCTGTTCCAGCTCCAGCTCCACTCCCAGCTCCAGCTCCACTCCCATCTCCAGCTCTAGGCCCAGCACCACCCCCAGCTGCAAACAGATATTCTAAAATCAAAAATGTGCTCAATATTCTCATAATCAGAGGACACATTGACCTAGAAAAAAAACAATAACAAGTGGTGGATGGCCATATATAGTAAAGCCCACCGTTGCCCTTTAGTGAGAGCAGTGGCCACAATGGGTATCTGTTCAAAGGGAATGTCCTGATTGTCTAAAGTAATGGGTCAAGTCACTGCCTGTACTGTATGTACGTGTCCATGTGTTCATCTCAATGACCAAGACATTACAATTCTGCATTGAAACAGTGTAGAGAGCATGCATTGAATCTTACTTATTGGAAACTTGATTCCATGGCCTGCCTTCAAAATGGAAGATAGTTGGTCCATGCCATAGCAGGAGGGTTTTTTCAACTCTAACGCACCTGGCATACCCTCTACTTCAATGACCACCTTCTTGGCAGCCACAGCTATATATGGAATTCCGCCCTGTCCACCTGCTTCATCTAAACAGAAACAGAAATAAGGCTTTAGTGAAGGAAGATCAAGTGTACACATTATTCCAAGCTTCTACCAGTGATCCAGAAATCTGCTTACTTGAATATCGACAATGTAAACCAAAAAGGCACAGCTACCACATTTGTTTTTATAAATCAAATGTCAGCCCTTGTATCCAGAACTCTGTCTGTCAATTTTAGTGGTTACATTTTTTAAGCTTGCTTAAAAAAGCGGAGCAGGACCGTTATTTAATTGTTGAATCACAGATATACGGTACATTTTAATAGTTATTTCAAATAAAATGGTACATGCTTTACTTCTGGTTGAATAAGGCTTGTACTCCTTGCACTCTAGCCTTGTCAAACCCCTTTGACTGTGAAGCTGCAGGTTTGCCTAGGGGTAACAATAAAAGAGGCCCAGTGCTGTATGAGTGTGTTTAAAGGCATTATAGATGTACAGATGTAGGAACTTAATTTGAGTCAGTTTGCTACAGCAGGAAAATAATCCTGCAGTAACAGGAAATGTGATATGTGGATTATAATACAGTGACATTTTTGTCGGGTTTGATAAATTTATTGCAAGGTAAAATCAAGTCTGACATTTCTAAGTGGAAATTACAAACTTCAGAAGCTTTTTCAAACCTCAAATACACTGCAAGTTAAAATTGTCCTGCATTGCAGAAATGTTGTCCTGTAACAGGGTGATCAAATTGAGATCCTACATCTGTATGCTTGAGGTTAAGTGTTAACAAAGTTATTTTTTAAATATGTGTACCAGAAAAGTGTACAGAAAAGTTTGCGATCAGATCCTTGCCCTCAAAAAATTCCTTTCCCCTCCCAGATGAGGCTGTGCTGACTGGTATGGGGTCCTCGGGGATGTGGACAAGGAATGCTGTGTTGACCCCCATACCCTCCAACTCGATAAACTAGCAAAACATTATGTAGAAATAGCCAAGATAAATAATAAATGAAAGTAGATGTTAAAAAAAAAGAGAATACCTAAAAATGTTTATAGGAAATGTCAAATCTAACTCCAACTATCAAATCCAAATCCATTACTTTTAAGTAAAAGTTTCCAAATTTCATGATTTACTGTTGATTTCAGCCGTCTTTAATTATCTTTGACTTTTAAAGCCTTCATGTTCCCCTTCAACTCCTAACCTCCTGCCTGTAGCTTGTCAGCCTCCTCAAAGGAATGGGCTTTTTTTGGCAGGTGGTAATGCCTGCCATTTGCCCTGTGTACCTGCCATAACTCCTGACATACAACAGAAAACATGACAATATCAGTGACATTGCTTTATCTATCCATTCTATCAAGGCATTACTACAACAAAACATTTCCTTGTTGAAACAAAGTAGAAATATGTGTCAGATGGAGTCAGTATTTGTTGTAAGACCCATAAAGTTCTGAACAGGAACCCCTCTGATCGTTCAACTAAATATAATAATAATTAACCTACATCAAAGACACATCCATTTAGAAATGGATACAGTCCACAATACTTGAATCCCCGCCTTGCTCTTGTAATTGCAAACAGGTAATTACAGCGAAACCTGCCAAAACCTTTAGCTTAAGGAGGTCACTCATAGACAGGTTGTAAGCTGACACATTACGTTTGCAGAGCTTCGTTTTTTGTTGAGGGACAGCTTGACTCTGGGCAAGATTTCTTCTTTCATTCCCTAACCAATTCTAGAGGAAACAATAACAAGACGGCGCAATAGTAAAGACTACTGCATCACATTTTCAAATCAGAGTAATTGCACATAATAATTTATTAAAAGAGTAGACACAAAAATATTTCTCCACCAACTCAGCGTTTTATCATGCAGATGATTGAAAAAGGGGCCCTTATATATTATGAATTATCTGTAATGTGTCTCAACCAGAGGGGCAGTGAGGGGTGTTTTGAATCTGGGTTTTACCTGGCAATATGAAACTAGAGGCAAAACACAAATAGCTACTGGAAAAAGTTATAATAACATAAGAATCACAACAGCAG
Organism: Salmo salar; assembly: GCF_965601325.2. Taxonomy (NCBI): domain Eukaryota; kingdom Metazoa; phylum Chordata; class Actinopteri; order Salmoniformes; family Salmonidae; genus Salmo; species Salmo salar. Next base: position 29,202,353 of record NC_138294.1, on the reverse strand, counting down.
AGGATAGGATCCAGGAAGTCATAACCCTCTGATAGCTAGCCAAGAGGAAGGGTAGGGAGTGCTTTGGGACCCGGTGAGGGAATCCAATAGCCCAACAACAATGGATGAATAAATACTTAATTGTTCCATAGCTGCATTTGTTTGGGAGTAATGGCACACATGTAACACATCACAGAACATTCAACACTTCACTTAAACACAACATAAATATCACAGGACATACTTCACAAGACAAGGTCAGACAGACAAATAGATTGAGGTATACTGTAGGTCGTGAATTACGGTTTAGTCTTCCTGGATTTAGGAACCTGATGCTGGTTGATATGAATGACTTGTGTGCCCTGTTTGTTCTACGTAGTGGGGTTTTGAACCTTCGACTGACAGAAACTGTTACTGGTCAGGTACTGGTCGTCTAGTGGGTGTGTCTTAGTAAAATGTTCGGATTTATGGATGGTTCTTGATTTGTAGAGTGATGGGATGCTTTGAGACTGCCGAACCACACCACCCAAGGAAGCAAAAGGTTAAGATGCTTTCAATGAATGTCTTACATAAAAGGTGAATCATCAGTAAGTCCCTAAGAAGTTTCCAAATGGGTCCTAAGCCAAATGTTTTGCCCAGAACCAAGGGATATTATAAAAAGACAAAAAAACGTTCTTATGTTCACAGAATACAAAACAGAACATTACTGACCCTCACCTCCACCACACTCTCCGACAGTCCAGTTCTAGGAAAACCTCTCCTGGTTATTCCCTGGTCAAATAATATTTTGAGGCGACTTGAATCGCAAGAGATAACAATATAGAACAGCCAGGAAAATAACCTCAAAGTAAAAAAAACGAAAGAGCTGATCATGAACTTCAGGAGACAGCAGAGGGAACACACCCCCATCTATATCGACGGGACCGCAGTGGAGAAGATGAAAAGCTGAAAGTTCCTCGGAGTACACATCACTGACAATCTGAAATGGTCAACCAACACAGACAATGTGGTGAAGAAGGCGCAACAGCGCAACCCTCACAAACTTTTACAGATGCACCATTGAGAGCATCCTGTCAAGCTGTATCACCGCCTGGTATGGCAACTGCACCGCCCGCAATCACAGGGCTCTCCAAAGGGTGGTGCGGTCTGCCCAACGCATAACCGGGGCACACTGCCCGCCCTCCAGGACACTTACAGAACCCGATGTTACAGGAAGGCCAAAAAGATCATTAAGGACATCAACCACACGAGCCACGGCCTGTTCACTCCACTATCATCCAGGAGAGGTCAGTACAGGTGCATCAAAAGTGGGACCGAGAGACAGAAAAGGAGCTTCTATCTCAAGGCCATCAGACTGTTAAACAGCCATCACTAACACAGAGAGTGTCACACCCTGATCTGTTTCACCTGTCCTTGTGATTGTCTCCACCCCCTCCAAGTGTCGCTTATTTTCCCCGGTGTATTTATCCCTGTGTTTCCTGTCTGTCTGTGCCAGTTCGTCTTGTATGTTCAAGTCAACCAAGGTGTTTTTCCCCGTGCTCCTACTTTTATATTCTCTTCTACTAGTCCTCCCGGTTTTGACCTTTGCCTGTTTTCTGGATTCCATTCTGCCTGCCCTTACCTCGAGCCTGCCTGCCATTCTGTACCTCTGGATCTCTGAACTGGTTTTGACCTTTTGCCTGTCCACGACCATTCTCTTGCCTACCCCTTTTGGATTGTTAATAAACATCTTGGACTCTAACCATCTGTCTCCTGTGTTTGCATCTGGGTCTCGCCTTATGCCCTTATAGATAAGTATAGATTATTATAGATAAGCAATCACTAACACGGAGAGGCTGCTACCTACATACAAACTTGAAATCATTGGCCAATTTAATAAATTGATCACTAGTCACTTTAATAATGCCACTTTAATAATGTTTACATGTCTTGCAATACTCATCTCATATGTATTGTTAGGTTCTTATTTTTCAGAGTAAATGACTCATGGACACTAGAGAAGCTTAACTTAACATTAGGGTAGGGGGCACTATGAAAAGCATGCCCAAAGTAAACTGCCTGCTACTCAGGCCCAGAAGCTAGGATATGCATATAATTGGTAGATTTGGATAGAAAACACTTTAAAGTTTCCAAAACTGTTAAAATAATGTCTGTGATTATAACAGAACTGATATGGCAGGCGAAAACCTGAGAAAATCCATCCAGGAAGTGGGATTTGTTTTATTTTTGTAGTTTTCTATTGAATGCCATTACAGTATCCATTGACGTAGGACTCAAATTGCACTTCCTATGGCTTCCACTAGATGTCAACAGTCTTTAGAAATTGTTTCAGGCTTGTATTCTGAAAAATGAGGGAGTAAGACCACTTTGAATGAGTGGACCATTCAGTGTCCCTGAGGGTTTTCAAGCGCACGACCGAGAGCACGCCTTTCTTGTTTTCCTTTTATATTGATGAAGCTTTTGTCCGGTTGAAATGTTATTGATTATTAAGACTAAAAACAACCTGAGGATTGATTATAAACATCGTTTGACATGTTTCTACGAACTATACTGATACTTTTCAGATTTTGTGTCTGTCTGTTGTGACTGCCTTTGAGCCTGTGGATTACTGAACAAAACGCGCAAACAAAATGGGGATTTTGGATATAAAGAGGGACTTTATCGAACATTTATTGAGTAAATGGGAGTCTTGTGAGTGCAACCATACGAAGATCATCAAAGGTAAGTGATTAATTTTATCACTATTTCTGACTTGTTTAACTTCTATACTTGGCTGGTAACTGTTTCTAATGATTTGTCTGCTGGGCGCTGTTCTCAGATAATCGCATGGTATGCTTTCACCGTAAAGCCTTTTTGAAATCTGACACCAGGGTTGGCTTAACAAGAAGTTCATCTTTAAACCGATGTATAACACTTGTATGTTTTATGAATTTTTATAATGAGTATTTCTGTTTTTGAATTTGGCACTCTGCAATTTCACAGGATGTTGGCCAGGTGGGACGCTACCGTCCCACACCCCCTAGAGAGGTTTACCAAGTTTAATCTTTCCCAAAGGTTCTGTACAGCTGAAATCAGACAGCAAAACATTTCAGACATCAGTTATATACATCCTACCTAAGACACTCCCTCTCTCCATCCTTAGTTTATGCCCAAGAGAAGAAGGTAACCAGATACTAACCCTGATTACTCCCATAAGGGGAACTGACCTCACCATTCAGCTCCTGACCTCAACCCCTCCTTCACCTAATCCACAGATATCCATCTGTCTTCCCTATATCAACACATCGCTTTCCCATCCTCCATCAAACACATTCCAAAGCCTGGGTTGCTACAGATTTTTTCTATTCAAGGCTTCGTCTCTGTCATTTATTTCATATCTCAATGTTCAAAGTATAGCCGATTCCAACAGTCCTTCCTCTTGAACAATAGCGTCCTAACGTTCACTTTACATAAACTCGGAAATTACTTAAATGTATAAACAATAATAATAAAACAAATAAAAAACTAACATGAATTAAACATGAATTAAACAAACAAACAAATGAACAAATAATGAACAACCAGTCACCGCGAGGTGTACAAATTCAGAGACTTATGGCCTCTATACTATGATCACACAATTTTATTCCCATCTATCATCACATAACAAAATGCCATTCCAGCTGAATCTGTGGTCTTGTTATATGTCAGATGGAGCGGCTTTGGTTTCTCCACTTTCCCCTTCTGTTCCTAAGAGAGTGATAGCACAAGACTTGGAAAGCAACAAAAAAAACATAAAACACAACAATACTAACAATGTGATAAGCTATGCATATTTATATATGCATGAAAACCAAAGTCTGAAACCATGACAATTCTCACTCTCTCTTCACCTGACTCTATGCCTCCAAGATAATTTCCTGCTGGGTTCCACAAAAATGAAAGCTCTAAAAAGCTTCCTCATGCTTTCACCCAGTCTTCCCCTTTAGGCCCCAGGTGCCGAGAGGTGTTCCCAAGTCATGTCATTTTCACTTTGTTCCCCATCTTCTCCATTTCACCTGATAGGCACGAACACCTGATATGTAAGTGCGTATCCCTAATCCACGTTCCATCCTCTTGAGGGAACTCAGCACTGTATCTGCTTTCACATCAATGCCTTCAACATTTTGTTCACGGTACAATTACCCCTCTATCCTCTATCATATGATGCCTTAACCCATAAAGCAGCTAAACCCCAAACCAACTATGATGTTTATAGTAGTTCCCAGACCCAACCCATCTGTATGTCTTACAGTGGAATCTACTCTCTCTCTCGCTCAACTTCCTGTGTCATGGTGTCTTCACTCACCCATTATGCAGTTGGACCTCACTTCACGTGAAAACTATGCACCCCCCTAAGGAGAGACGATCTTAACCACTGCAGGTACTGTTCGAAGTAGTGTGTCTCTCCAATCAATGCTGTTCCAACACCCCCGCCTGGTGTCTCTTGATGTACACTCAATCTCCAGAATTCAGCCCGTGCCCTTGGTTATATCTGGGTTCCACCTGAGGATATGCACACTGCAACACATGGGTTATTTCCTGACAACATCATTTGTGATATTTGAATAACCGCATCCCCTGTCCTTCCATCGGTCCGCCAGTTACCCGTAACCAATCCATGTGACATGAGTCGTCATAAACTGATATCTCATCAATACTACAAAAGTAACCATTGCTACTTCCAACATGGCCCATGACTATAGTCTCACAATACCCCTCATTTGCGCAGTAGTCCAATTCCATGCTATCAATATAGCATTCTACGCTTCTACTACTGCTCTTTCTGTTACTGTCCCTATAGCGACTGCTGTGAGAATAGCTATTGCTCGGAATTTGTCTCCTGCTCTCCTATTGTCTTCGTGTTTTACTGATAAGTCTAGGACTGAACTTTCAGATACCCCCTACCTGTTTCCCAGTTTATCCCTTGTTCTCTATCCACCAACATCTCCACTGACCTCCTGTATTCTGCTACAGTTGGTACCTGTGGATAATACATCCCTGTGCTCAAGTTAGGTACACATCTCTCATCCCAAGGCCGATCTACCCCCCCACCCGTTTGTAAACACTCTTGTTACAGGGTAGATTTTGGGCCCCAACGTTTGATAAGCAGCCACCTTCTGACACTTTTTTACGTTTGCCCACTGACAAAGAAATGATCAGTCTATAATTTTAATGGTAGGTTTATTTGAACAAAAATCCAGAAAAACGCATGTCAAAAATGTTATAAATGGATTTGCATTTTAATGAGGGAAATAAGTATTTGACCCCCTCTCAATCAGAATGATTTCTGGCTCCCAGGTGTCTTTTATACAGGTAACGAGCTGAGATTAGGAGCACACTCTTAAAGGGAGTGCTCCTAATCTCAGTTTGTTACCTGTATAAAAGACACCTGTCCACAGAAGCAATCAATCAATCAATCAATCAGATTCCAAACTCTCCACCATGGCCAAGACCAAAGAGCTCTCCAAGGATGTCAGGGACAAGATTGTAGACCTACCCAAGGCTGGAATGGGCTACAAGACCATCGCCAAGCAGCTTGGTTAGAAGGTGACAACAGTTGGTGCGATTATTCGCAAATGGAAGAAACACAAAAGAACTGTCAATCTCCCTCGGCCTGGGGCTCCATGCAAGATCTCACCTCGTGGAGTAACAATGATCATGAGAACGGTGAGGAATCAGCCCAGAACTACACGGGAGGATATTGTCAATAATCTCAAGGCAGCTGGGACCATAGTCACCAAGAAAACAATTGGTAACACACTACGCCGTGAAGGACTGAAATCCTGTGGCGCCCGCAAGGTCCCCCTGCTCAAGAAAGCACATATACATGCCCGTCTGAAGTTTGCCAATGAACATCTGAATGATTCAGAGGACAACTGGTGAAAGTGTTGTGGTCAGATGAGACCAAATTGGAGCACTTTGGCATCAATTCAACTCGCCGTGTTTGGAGGAGGAGGAATGCTGCCTATGACCCCAAGAACACCATCCCCACCGTCAAACATGGTGGTGGAAACATTATGCTTTGGGGGTGTTTTTCTGCTAAGGGGACAGGACAACTTCACCAAATCAAAGGGACGATGGACAGGGCCATGTACCGTCAAATCTTGGGTGAGAACCTCCTTCCCTCAGCCAGGGCATTGAAAATGGGTCGTGGATGGGTATTCCAGCATGACAATGACCCAAAACACGGCCAAGGCAACAAAGGAGTGGCTCAAAAAGAAGCACATTGAAGTCCTGGAATGGCCTAGCCAGACTCCAGACCTTAATCCGATAGAAAATCTGTGGAGGGAGCTGAAGGTTCGAGTTGCCAAATGTCAGCCTCGAAACCTTAATGACTTGGAGAAGATCTGCAAAGAGGAGTGGGATAAAATCCCTCCTGAGATGTGTGCAAACCTGGTGGCCAACTACAAGAAACGTCTGACCTCTGTGATTGCCAACAAGGGTTTTGCCACCAAGTACTAAGTCATGCTTAGTGGCGTTGGAAGAGTATCCAACCGTACAAAACTCTAAGTCATATGTTTCTTAATCACATTCTGCAAGAGATGTGATGCTATTATCACAGCAAACTTTCCTTCTGGCAATGTGGCCTCCTGTATACAGGGATCAGTTGCTATTCTTTCAAGTGTTATGCTTTCTGTGACAAACTCATTACTGAAAGTTGACAATAGTGTCTGAAATGACAACACTATCTCTGCTACTTTCACCATTATCTGTGTATGTGTAACGTTCAATTACATCTCCATATTGTGTACAGTTAGCTGCTCTCCTTCTTCTATGAGCTATCTCCTGCAACAATATTCAGTCTCTGGGAATGATACTCCTAATGCATTTTCTACATTTACAAACATACTAACACATTCTCAAATCAGTTAATCAATATATTCAATATACATCATTCCGTCCTCTGGAACAATGAACACCCTCATGTTCCATGAAACCTAAAAACATATTGACTTGAAAAGAAAAGAGAAACAAAGTACATGTTTAATAACTCAGCACCACTCATTGATGCGATGTAACATAAAAACTCTGAATACAGATTTTTTTTAAATAATAACTTTCATGGTTGTCCCAAGCTGTCATCCAGTTTTTCCCCCACACAAACCACCTCCCCTCAGGATGACACTTAGAGATACGTTTCTGAAACTCTCTCGGCCACATAAATGTTAGCAGCGCTCCACCCCTCATCGTGCTTTAGCAATTCTCTCTCACTGTATCCCAATCACAACGAAAACATTTTAGAAATTATCCAGACCGAATTTAGAATGACTGACCTCAGTTCTTACTTTGAGTCTAGTGCTCAAATTCCAGTTTGCCAACTTAGCAAAGATCATCCCTGTTAGAACATACATTTATAAGTAACCTTTTATTGCCGGTCATAACTCTTCTCATTACAGCCCCCCTTTGTCCCTGTCATGAGTGGCCTGGTAAAGAAAGATCAGTTTCTCAATGCATTTTCAGTATAAACAGTTAGCAGGGCGTGTACCACGCTACTGAAACAGGAAATAGGCTTCTGTCTTATGGGCTGTTATGGCTGGGATAAGGCTAATTATAATGCATCCAGAGGTAATGTTAATTCCCATACATTTTTCACCAAACCAAAACTTAAGCTTGTTGATTATGTTTATTATGTTAGATGCAACGTTTTCTACGTTGTTGACACCAAATGATGGTGAAACTGAATTCCCGACTGCGGATTGTGCCATTACGCATCACAGATATGTCAAAGAAAACAACTGATATTTTCAGTGGAAAATGTGTAGCTTTTGCTCCACTCTGTTAACAGTTTATTTGTGTCTTTTTAACTTTTTCTGACTAACTATTTTTCTTCATTCAGGCCGATTGCATGATGTGCTAGTAGAGCTCTGCCAGTGTGAGCCAGAAGCAGTCATTGGTCAGGTACATGCTCTTGAAGCAGTGTCATTGGTCAGGTACATGCTCTGGCCTTGCACACCCCGCCAGCCTCAGACTGCAGTTGTCCTTTCACTACTCAAGCAGATAACCAGCCTGCAGCTTGAGAGTGGTGTTTCACTGAGGGCCTTATGCCTCTCATTCAAATTTCCTCATAGGACACTAAGTAATATCACTTTTATAATCTGATTCTATAACGTGTCTACCTTGTCTGCAAAGGTTCATAACCAAATTCCTGTTTTAATAAACAGATCTGTCATAGAAGCCAAGTGCTACTTATATGTGAAGATGCATTTGCTGTATGTGTTGATGTCCTACTCTGATGGAATGCAGTAATGAGTCAGAGTGCCTTTAAGTGACTCTGTTCATTCATTTCAGGGAAGAGACTTGTATACTGCCCTGACAAATTAGGCCTATGTGGAGTTCCGACATGATATGTTGCGCCGTCTGGCCCCAGAAACACAAATGATCTACTAGAAACATCTCTGTTACATTTTTGTGAAACAATTGTACAAACTAACAACTTCTAGTCTTTCATTTTATTTGTTTAGTGGGATCCCTATGATCTGTTACAAAGCTGCAGCTACTCTTCCTGCATTCCAACAACTATTAAGTTGTATCCAAGTATATTTTACATCTCTTTACAGGACATTGGAAGAGTGGTGGTAGAAGTGATGGGCTTTTTTGCTTTGCCTGGATTAAGTTATGAGCCACCAAAACATGAGGAAAAGTACTTTTCAAACCAAGCTGATAAGTGATAACATTATGCCCGAATGTAATATGTACTGCATTTTAAGGAGAACTTCCATTGTTTGTATTGCTGTTTATAATTTAAAGTGAACGCTAATAAGTATATATTGGGGATAGTATCATTGTATGAATGTTGTGGTGGAAATTCTACCTTTAACTAATAATGAGGAGAGGCAAAATCAACAATCAATCAAGGTATTACTTTTATTAAAAACGTATTATAATAAGGAGGCTGGTCGGACCACCCACGCAGGTGAAATGGAGAGAGAGCCTGCTGTACAAAGAGTGCAGGAACATTTATATAGTTAAGCTACCCCATGCAAGCATCTGCAAAACACGTGATCCTATGTATGTGTTTGTGTGTGTGAGGGGAGACAACTGGGTGAAAAGGTTACCTCAGTCTGTCGCAACTGAGTGAGGACAACAGGGGTCAGAATGACAGGAAGTCACTCCAGACATACTTCCTCTAACAGTAGCTCAACGGTTCCCCCAACTTGGGCAAGCAAGTGCGTTTGACTGTCGGCCCAGATTTTGTATGGTCGTACAGGTCACACACACACAAAAACATGAACCTTCTGCCCAGAAACAGGCTCCAAACAGAACAATAGCTCTATCACTGGTGTGCAGAATATAACACTTTGCCTTGTCTCCAGTTAAGCTAAGAGGAACCAGTTAATCTCTGTCAGCTCTTGGCTGAGCGCCCATGTATCATGGGGTCATTCTACACACACAGAACAGTTAGAGCAGGCCTCTTATTAATACACACACTTTTCTATCTTATATGAGTTAGTTAAAGAAACTATCTCAAGCCCAATGCCTAGGCTTAAAGAAGGATATTTTAGTACACAAGCATTAGTAAGGTTCAACAGAAAATGCCCTCACAACATTAGCTCTGAAGATTGTGTGACATTATTACAAAGTGCTCCAATGGGGATTATAGAGATGCGACTCTCTAATATTGGTGCTTAAAGATATTGATGCTTCAGAAAATAAATCTGTTGTCTATTTGAAATCTATCTCAGGCACATCAGATACAACTGATTGCATTAGGCTTTATCAAGGGCTTTGTGATTCGTTGGCCACTCAATTCAGGTGTAATAGTGGCTGGATGGATAAAAATGCTTTCTTACTGTTTACTTGGAAACTAATTAGGAAACATGGCATCACTTTGTACTTACATAAGAACTGTTATATAAGTGCAATGTAATTACAGTCTAGCGGTATTGGTTGTTAGCTAACACCGCAACTCCAGCCAACATGTTTCAGAACAATATCGATACTGAATTTATTACTGTGTACTAGTTCTATAGGTTTGAGGGCAGCTTGATGTAGTGTGACTAGATGTTATATTGCCCTGTTGATTGATGCACTTGATTTATCTGAGAGAGAAAAAACACACAAAAAAACGAATGTCGTTGGGCAGTTAATATCATTGTTTAAATAATACTTGGGGTGGAAATTAAATATTAATTACATATTATACTGTTTAATTAGACATACTATGCTGTTTTTCCTTAGAGAATGGTCTATTATGTTATGTTAGTATTTTTACTGATACAAGTTGTCGTGTGACTTAGTAATAAGTCTGGGAGTTCAGATAAGAGTCCTTTGGGGTACGACTGCAGTATGTGACATTCTGTTTTAACAATCTACAGGAATTTAGATGTGTGGAAACATGCAGGAAGGAACAGAAAACGGTTGCAACGACAACTATCTTAATCTGCACAGACAAAATTGTTGTTTGAAAGATCTGCAGTCTCTCTTCCTATCGAATTTCTCTGACATACTCTTACTTTAAAACCCCCTTTAAAAAAATATCCATCAGGACATTTTATAGAAAAATATATTCTATTCTTCGGACTAAAAAGGATTATTGTGGAAAGACGCATCATGAAATGGAGAGAGTAATTCTCAACATGTCACATCAGAATATAGGACTACATTTTTTATATTGGAATACACGTTAATCTGAGAATATATATATTCCCCTTCAGCACCTCTTCGCAAAACAAGTTTTAGAATGACACACTGTGCCTATAACCAGCAGCTTTGCAAATTTGGGTGTTGCAGGAGGCGTTAAGTGAACGCCCATAGTTACCAATCCAGTTGTGTAATTTGAAAGGAAAGCATTGTCATTAGATGTAGCTCAACTAAAAACATTCCAGCATAACACTGTATAACTTCTGTGTTGATAAAATGCTGTTTATAGTACTGGAATTAAACAGGATTTTACACTGTCGCCTTATTCTGCTAAACAGGTTCTTCGTTGTCACACTGACACGTGAAAGAATGAATGATTCAGGGCAGGCAATGCAAAATATGTTGTTTGCATTACCTGCCCTGAGGCATTGATTCTCTCATGTGTCCGTGTGACAACGAAGAACCTGTTAGTACAGTTTGTCCTCTTTCAGGTCAAGTTTTGTGACTGTGTGACATGGAAATGGCACAAGAATTAAAATGTTTTTATCAAAGGTTGGTTTTCAGCGTTCCATGTACTTCTTACGTCAGAGACATCTCTGAATCTAAAGAATATGTGGCATTGAAAGTATGACTCATGTCTTAAATACTGAGTTGATTCTAAATGAATGTGTATATGTTAACGTACCGGTACTCTCTCTAGAGGGGATTAATGAAAAATACAAACCACACAGTGTGGTTGCTTTAAAATAATTACAAGATTTGAAAAGGTTGGCACTGCTCATCGTTTTCAGCATTCTATGAAATGTATTGTGCTTACCGGCTTGAATTTAATTTTGGACAGTTGAAAGCAAGCCATTTCAATTCATGTATTGAAATTATTCTCAGATCCAATTAACAAATTGGAGTTTGTATTTTGTGTTAATAAGCATACTGATAAACTGTGATTTTAGTTGAGAGTTGGCAACAACAAAAAATGTTTTACAAAATAATATTAGGAGATTATAGTGTTAAATAGCCTTGGCTTTATGCCCTTGGAACTTTGGGGAGTGGTTAGGACACGTCTACATTCTGCATATAAACAACTCGGCAGGCTAAAATTTAAACTATTGCTATACAATTGTAACTCCATGGCAGCCTAGCATATTACCAGTTCATGAACATTGAATATACTTGATTCAAAATAGGTAAGTGGTCAATTTGAATTATTTATTTGGCAGCAATGTACAATTGTAAACCTGTCTTCTGCATAATGATGGACATAAGGAAGTAAGCTGGTTGGTTACAGAAAGTCTTGGTTGTTTTATTAGCCTAGTTGGACAAGACGTTCAAGGTTTACTCAAAGACGGTATCTTGCAATGAGGCTTGACTGATTGAAGACAACAATGTAGGCCTAAATGTTTTCGAATTGTTTTACAAGTACACCTACCCAGCTTTTTTTGTTAAGTTCCTTAAATGTGCTGAGAATGTACCAAAGCCAAGCCACTATCCTTCAACATTCCCAGGGAAGGATGTTGGCAAAATAACCACAGGACAACAATACTCTCACAACGCTTTATGGTTCTTACAACATTTTGTGCTAGCTGAGAAGTCTGTATTGAAATGCAAATTCCTTGGCGGTAAGGGAGAGGGGAGAGGGGCTCAGAAGGTTGATCACGTGATCATCTGTTTAATGACGGCTAAAATATGAAAGGGAGAGGGTATTTTGTATTAGGATTTTTATTTATAATTATATGTGGATTAATAAATAGTAACCCAACTGGGATACATTCCCATTACCCACAGATCTAGCCTCAGATTACCATAACCCCAATACTGATCTGTTATCGATGATGAAAAACATCTCACCCTATCGGATTGTCTTCTTTCCAGTTACTAGGCTACCTGTCCCATAGGTCCACAGTCCCTCGTTCGATTTGAAGAAAGTTAGCAAGGCATTTCACTGTACTTGTGCATGTGACATTACAACTTGAAGCACATCCCGTAGTGTCCTGTTCTAGTCCTAGGCCCTACTGTATGTCTCATGCCCAGTTAGGCCCCAAGTCTCCAGCAGTTTGTGGCTATGAGTCCCCTGCCTTATGAGGCCCTAGGCCTCCTGTCCTGCCAGGGTCTCAGCCACCTGACTTGGGGTACCCACCATTTCCTGAACCGGTGTGCCTGCTGTCTTCAGGCGTGTACACCTAAGCTGGTACCCTCCTGGCCTCCATGCATGGCCCCGAGAAATTATACTACTCCTCTAGTTTTACAGTCAGATGCAACTTGACTGTCCTGCCTTTGTAGACACCTTTGATTATATCTATTTTATTGTTCAGATTTCCATGGAAGGGCACATAGGCAGAACAGCAAAGACACAATGAGGGTGAAGTCCACCTGTAGTTAGTGTGTGTTTCTGTCGTGTTGATAAGAGGATGCAAACCATTTACTCAATGACCACTCTGTAGAGACAATGACAGAAAAGTGTGTGTCCTTTTTCTCTTGGAACAGACGATTAAATAAATGTTTCACTCGTACTCTTTGGCAAGCAAACAGTGACAGAAAAATAATGTATTCACCTTATTTGTTAGATATGTAACAATTATTTACCTAAACAGTGAAATAATTCTGTCCTGCTAATGCTGAGTTATATGGTGTCCACTCTAGCTTCCTGGTGAAAAAATCTACAGTTGGCATTCAGTGACAGGATGTGTGGTGTTGTAACTGGGATAGAGAGGAGTAGAACAAAGGCCTCAATGGTTCTTAAACATCCTGGCCTGGGAAATTATGCCAGGGTCGGGGGTTAAGATAACTCCAGGGGCAGATAAAGACAGGATGGGCCCAAAGTGGCTTATGGTGCCCCCCAATGAGAGGGGTGGAACCAATAATTCTGGGTATTAGCTATATGAACTGTGAATTGTCTGTATGATTCAGGCTCTCAGCCTAACAGGCAGAACAAGACTGTTGGGCTGATGGTTTCGTTATTGCAATAATTAATCGATTCTAAATAAAGATGATTGCTTGAAGAAATGACCAAGTCTTTCTCAGTGCTGAATTTCCATGACAAAACCCACTCTTATTCTCTCTTTCTCTCCATCTTTCCACCTTTTCTACCTTGCCCTCCCTCCTTTCTAGAGAACATCATAACCATGGAGACACTGAACGAAATCGATCGCCTCCAATCATCTGGCTTTGGTAGACCCCTACCCAGACATGGGCTTCTTCTCCTTCACTGGTTCTCCCATGAATATGTCACATTCAACAACGACAGCGAGATGGTGACAGTTCGCAACCCTAAGAAGAAGGCGTTCGGCTTCCACCGCTTCATCGACAACCAATTGCTCCCAGACCAGGGATTTCCATTCTACGAGGTGGGCAATTTGAAAGCACCAGGGTCTGAGAACCTGCCTGATTCTGTCATCCAAAACCACACAGAAAACAATGATGACAGCAACATAGACCGGATCATCATCAGCCTCCAGTCAGACCGTGTGTTGGACAGGATCTACGTGACCCAACAACATCATCACAGAGGTGCTTTTGACCCCCAGCGCACCTATCGCATCAGTAAGGGGTTGATCAGTATCATCCGTAAACTGGAGCTGGATGAGCTCCTGGAGCAGACTGGATATTTTCTTCCTTGCCCTCCCTCCATTGACACACTGAACGAAATGAGACAACTCCAGTCATCTGGCTTTGGTATACCCCGGCCTAGACATGGCCTTCCTCTCCTTCACTGGTTCGCCCATGAATACGTCAAATTCAACAAAAAGGGTGAAATGGTGACAGTGCGAAGCCCCAAGAAGAAGGCGTTCGGATTCCACCGCTTCTTCGACAACATAGAGGAGCATGATGGCCAGTGTAACCAACTGCTACCTGACCAGGACTTACCATACTACGAAGTGGGCAATCTGAATGCCCCAGGGTCTGACAAACTACCGCATTATGTCAGCGAAAACCACACAGGACACAATAACGACAGCAACATAGACCGGATCATTATCAGCCTCCAGTCAGACCTGGTGTTGGACAGAATCTACGTGACCCAACATGATCATCACAGAGGTGCTTTTGACCCTCAGCACACCTATCGCATCAGTAAGGGGTTGATCAGTATCATCCGTAATCAGGACCTGGATGAGCTCCTGGAGGAGACTGGATACTCTTAAGACTTTCCCCCCTGGCCAAGGGCATATAGACAGAGGCATCGTAAACATAATAATTTTTTAACCTAATTTCTGATGGTCAAATCCAAGATCTCTAACTGAATTATTTATTTTCTTACAAATGTATACTAGACATGGGTATGTGTCACGTCCTGACCAGTAAAGGGGTTATTTGTTATTGTAGTTTGGTCAGGACGTGGCAGGGGGTGTTTGTTTAGAGTGTTTCGGGGTTTGTTGGGCTATGTTCTATGTTAGTATATTTCTATGTTTATCTTGTATGTCTAGTTCTATGTTTAGTTGACCTTCAATTGGAAGCAGCTGCTCCTAGTTGCTTCTAATTGAAGGTCCTATTTAAGAGGGGTGTTTTTTCTATGGGATTTTGTGGGTAGTTGTTCCTTGTTTAGTGTTTGTGCACCTGACAGGACTGTTTCGTTTTGTTTTCTTTTTTTGTATACATATTTATTTGTTTCTCCATCTTCAAAATAAAAAGACGATGAGTATACATATTCCCGCTGCATTTTGGTCAAATCCTTACGACAAGCGTGACAGTATGACATCATGTCTTCGATATTCCCCATCCATTATCTGTTGTGAATGTTTTTATTTAGATAAAGGGCCTTGTTTTCAGATGTTTCACATCCTGCCACGTTTTTTTGTTATTTTTCCCCAACCATTTCACCTGTGTGGTGGAAATTCTACCTTTAACTAATAACGAGGAGAGGCAAAATCAACAATCAATCAAGGTATTACTTTTATTAAAAACGTATTATAATAAGGAGGCTGGTCGGACCACCCACGCAGGTGAAATGGAGAGAGAGTCTGCTGTACAAAGAGTACAGGAACATTTATATAGTCAAGCTACCCCATGCAAGCATCTGCAAAACACGTGCCCCTATGTATGTGTATGTGTGTGTGTGAGGGAAGACAACTGGGTGAAAAGGTTGCCTCAGTCTGTCGCAACTGAGTGAGACAACAGGAGCCAGAATGACAGGAAGTCACTCCAGATATACTACCTCTATGTATGGTCATACTGGGCACACACACAGAACACACACAAAACATGAATCTTTCGCCCAGAAACAGGCTCCAAACAGAACAATAGCTTTATCACTGGTGTGCAGAATATAGCACTTCGCCCTGTCTCCAGTTAAGCTAAGAGGAACCAGTTAATTTCTGTCAGCTCTTGGCTGAGCGCCCATGTATCATGGGGTCATTCTACACACACAGAACAGTTAGAGCAGGCCTCTTATTAATACACACACACTTTTCTATCTTATATGAGTTAGTTAAAGAAACTATCCCAAGCCCAATGCCTAGGCCTAAAGAAGGATATTTTAGTACACAAGCATTAGTAAGGTTCAACAGAAAATGCCCTCACACCTGCAATAGTTATTGCCACACTAGTCAGAACTAGGAAACTGTAGTTCTACACGTGCTGCCAGTGGTCATTGTAGTATGTAAATCTTTGTGGGGCAAACAAAAAATGTTTTTGTAGATGAATGCCAGCAAAGCCACTACACAACACTAAACAATACATTAATTGCACTATAACGGTGAAAACGGTGACCACAAACTGTTTTGGCCTACATAAAGCTGTCTCACCAGCATTCCCAACACAATACCACTGCTACACCTGGCTATCAGCGGAGCCTTGTCTGCCTTTAAAAAAAACATAGCTGATATGGCTGACTTGCTTAAACAAATGTGGTTTCTACTGACAATTAAGATGTACAAACTATGGTATAAGGGGACGACCAGCGGATAAGAGGGAATCTGTAATTTCGATTAAGACATTAATGAGCGCGCTAGGATGGACGTAGTCAATATAACTATTTGTTCAGCACTTTTGAAATGTACAGCGACAGAATTCAGAACATGGGCCATTATTACAGTATTCTCCCTGTACACCAAGTCAGAAACGTAGGATAAATAAAGAGGGCATATAAGCAGACAATGAAAGCTCTTACAATGTTCAATGATGACATTTTTCAAAAACAGGCTATAGGCTACATGTGCACCACCAAGTCAGAACAGTAGGCTAAATTATGAACAGCTTACTACACAACATACACTTAGTATTACTTTCTTAGCTGCAGGATACATATCTCCCTGTCATATTACATAATTTATGCAGCAGCATACAATACATTTTTTGACTCACCCTGTTCTGCTGTGATCACTGGAACAGGAAGGTGGCGCGGTGGTTCTTCGTGGGCAAATTTTGTCATCAAACTTTGTCATCAACGTCTGGCATTCTGTCACGTCCTGACCAGTTAAGGGTTATTTGTTGTTGGAGTTTGGTCAGGATGTGGCAGAGGGTATTTGTTTTATATGGTTTGGGGTGGTGGTGTAGGTAGTAGGTCGTTTTATTTATGTATTCCGGGGGTTTTGGGCACTGCTCTGTGTTTATGTATTTCTATGTTTAGTTAGTTAGTTGTGGGTATAGGTTCTAGGTTTGTTTTCTATGTATAGTTAATTGGGATGGGACTCCCAATTGAAGGCAGGTGTGTTGAGTTGCCTTTGATTGGGAGTCCTATATAATAGGGTGTGTTTGTCTTTGTGGGTAGTTGTTTTTGCACTGCGTTTTGTATAGCCTGCAAAACTGTTGCTGTCGTGAGTATCAGTTATTATTTTCCCCCTGTGGATGCTTTACTTTTGTTTATTAAAAAAACTATGAGTATCCACATACCCGCTGCAGTTTGGTCAATTCAACACGGCACCTTTTGTGACACATTCTCTGGATGTAAGGTGCTTTCAGACAACAGGGAAAAAAACTAAGTTGAATCATTACACCAGTGATCTTCAGGTTGGAGCTCTCGAAAGAGGCCCAAGTTCCCGACTTGGAATTCCGAGTTTAATGACCGTTCAAAACATATTTTCACAGTAGGAGCTCGTTTTCCCAGTTGTCTTGAACTCACTGAAGTCTGACATTTCCCAGTTCTGAGTTTCCAGTTGTTTAGAATGCAGCAACTGTCATACTGGATTGACAGCATGGCCAATGTTGAATGTTTATCCTTTTAAGCTTGGAAAAGAAACCCTTAAACTGAGACTTGGACAACGCACGCACTACACTGAATAGCAGGCTTGTGATTGCTTTGCAGTTAGCCACTGATTCCTTCCAAACCACTTATTGTTGAATTTTTCTAATTCCAACTTGTGTAATGTTTATGTCCAATGGCCGTTGAGCACCGATACGTTTTATCTATAATTTCTCTTCATAATTTCTCTTCATATGACAAGGCTTGAAAAGGATTTTGCAGTCGATTATTGACTTGATTCATGATGATTACTGCTAGCTTGCTACTAAGATTATGAAAGTATGATGTTGTCATGATCAGTCCAATCAAAGCTAAGGTAGAGATAACATGATTTGACGTCATTTTATCTGTGGCCCATGACCTTGAGCCTTTTTGGATGGGCACCTATAATGTAACTCTATGGCAGCACCGAAGGGCATGAATTTTCAAGCTCTCCCGTAGATTTTGCGGTGATGTAGTGTCCCCATGAGTGACAGAACACTGAGCCAATCACGGTGCAATTAGAGAACATTACCAACCCCTACACTTCGTATTTTCCGCTAGCTGCCCCACCACCACAGAATGCACTGAGCTAGGCAGAAACACCTGCATTTTGGAGCAGCCTTACTCAAAGAAGCAAAAAAGAAACAATTTTTGTATGTGGCTTTATTAACTCAATTTTTTATTTTATTTACATTGTTTGCAAACTGATATGTGACACGTATCAATGCCAAAATAACATGCAAAACAGGCACAAAAATAGTTACTTTTTTAAAGCTAAACAGGTGGGTCTCAAAACAGGTGGGTCTCTGCCCCACCTGCCCTGAATGACGGGTTGCCACTGCGTGCTGCATTCAAACAATTAGCAAGTCAGAAATGTCTGAGTTTCATAGTTCCGACAAGCACGTGAACACGGCTTAAGTGTGTGTGTGTTTGTGGAGGGATTAATGTTTGTAATAAAATAATTGATTAGTTAATGAGTTGTTTTTTATTTAAAATGTTTAGTACAAAATGTTGAATGTATCAATAACATTAGTCTCAAAACATTCCAAATCCAATAACCGGGAAACTCTGGTTTCTAACGTGAAAACATCAACACCACACTTTGAACAACAGCCTATACTGTACTGTTTGACCATTATATCGTTATTCAAATGAAATAAAACTTATTTACATAGAATAATGTTTTACAAAAGTAAATAAATTATCCATTTATCTGAAACCTGGGTCGTTCCACCAATTAGGTGCCTTTTGAGTAATGTAACCTAATTTTAAAACTCTGTCTTAAAGAGCACATGTTCAATTTAAAAGTCTAAGGGCCCAGGTGTAAGTCACACAACCAGTGCTGGACATGGAGCCAAGATGGAGAACCTAACTTGCTAATTATCTAACTTTTCTATCTCTGCAATTTTGTGTTTGCCAGACTCACGTAAGTTGCTAGCTGACCAAGATCTGTTTTATTTCAGTAACTATAACTAAAGTCTAAGGGCCCGGGACTGGGTTTCTATTAAGCTAACATATGGAATTCTTTTAAAATGGTCATACCAAGGATCATTTAGCTATTTCATTTTTATGTATGAAAATATATTTTGGAAATTATTTGATTAAACATTGAATTCAGCCTTACTGCTATTAGCCCATAGAAACACATTAAATAACAGATTCTGACATGGAAAAACAGTCAAAAATAAATCTAAAGGAGTTATGTTTTTGAAGTGTCTGTGCTATATCTGAGAGAGATAAGAAAGCTCATAAAAAAACAATAATTAGTGTAATTACCTGTATACCTTTCACGTGGAAATGCCTTATTCACTTCCATACATTTTTTCATCCCGGTCCCGGGATACCTTCAGATGAGTCCCATGACGCCTTGTGGGGTTGTAGAGCAAAACACCATCATGCTCATGAGAGTCTTATCTTTCCATACAGGGATCATATTAGTTTGGATGCTACAGACGTTTTTGTGAGAACGTGGTCTGACAAACCCCGCTGAAGCTCTGCCACCTTCCACCACAGATGTGGAAGGCTGACATCGACGGATGAGATAGATTGAGACGCAGCCCATGCAAAAAAATACACATCTCTTGCAGAAACAGACAGATTTTGATGGGGATTAAAAAATAACAATAACACTTTTCCCATCTCAAGATGTTAAATAAAAAAATACAATAGTGACTATTAAGTGCCAAATAAGGTAATAGGGTTGACAACTTCATCTTAAATCAGCCATAAATCCCCTTGTGATGCTTTTACACTATGATTTTACTATTAGATGTTCAATGTGTCTTTTGAAAAAAATATAGTTACACCATATTAAAACAAGAGTTCAGCTCACGTAACAGGGTTGACCTTAAAATGAGGGACAGGTGTGGGGGGGTTACCTTAAAGTGAATCACTAATAAAAAAGAATCTTCTGAAATAACTTTGTCAAAGCAACCAAATAACTAGGGCATTACAATGATGGTGAAAACTTGGAGAAATATTGGGGTTAAGTGGGTTAAAATCTTCCTAGAAGTCACAGATGATGCACAGAGGGACATACAGTTGAAGTCAGACGTTTATATACACATTAGCCAAATACATTTAAACTCAGTTTTTCACAATTCCTTACATTTAATCGTAGTAAAAATTCCCTCTTAGGTCAGTTAGGATCACCACCTTTTTTAAGAATGTAAAATGTCAGAATAATAGTAGAGAGAATGATTTATTTCAGCTTACATTTATTTCATCACATTCCCAGTGGGTCAGAAGTTTACATACACTCAATTAGTATTTGGTAGCATTGCCTTTAAATTGTTTAACTTGGGTCAAACGTTTCGGGTAGCCTTCCACAAGCTTCCCACAATAAGTTGGGTGAATATTGGCCCATTCCTCCTGACTGGTGTAACTGAGTCGAGTTTGTAGGCCTCCTTGCTCACACACACCTTTTCAGTTCTGTCCACAAATTGTCTATAGTTAAGGTCAGGGCTTTGTGATGGCCACTCTAATACCTTGACTTTGTTGTCCTTAAGCCATTTTGCCACAACTTTGGAAGTATGCTTGGGGTCATTGTCCATTTGGAAGACCCATTTGTGACCAAGCTTTAACTTCCTGACTGATGTCATGAGATGTTGCTTCAATATATCCACATAATTTTCCTGCCTCATGACGCCATCTATTTTGTGAAGTGCACCAGTCCCTCCTGAAGCAAAGCACCCCCACAACACCCCCGTGCTTCACAGTTGGGATGGTGTTCTTTGGCTTGCAAGCGTCCCCCTTCTTCCTCCAAACATAATGATGGTCATTATGGCCAAACAGTTCTACTTTTGTTTCATCAGACCAGAGGACATTTCTCCAAAACGTATGATCTCTGTCCCCATATGCAGTTGCAAACCGTAGTCTGTCTTTTTCATGGCGGTTTTGGAGCAGTGGTTTCTTCCTTGATGAGCGGACTTTCAGGTTGTCGATATAGGACTTGTTTTACTGTGGATATAGATACTTTTGTACCTGTTTCCTCCAGCATCTTCACAAGGTCCTTTGCTGTTGTTCTTGGATTGATTTGCACTTTTCGCACCAAAGTATGTTAATCTCTAGGAGACAGAACGTATCTCCTTCCTGAGCGGTTTGACGGCTGAGTGGTACTTGCGTACTATTGTTTGTACAGATGAACGTGGTACCTTCAGGCGTTTGGAAAATTGCTCCCAAGGATGAACCAGATTTGTGGAGGTCTACAATTTTTTTTCTGAGGTCTTGGCTGATTTCTTTTTATTATCCCATGATGTCATGCAGAGGCACAGAGTTTGAAGGTAGGCCTTAAAATACATCCACATGTACACCTCCAATTGACTCAAATGATGTCAATTACCCTATCAAAAGCCATGACATCCTTTTCTGGAATTTTCCAATCTGTTTAAAGGCACAGTCAACTTAGTGTATGTAAACTTCTGACCCACTGGAATTGTGATACAGTGAATTAAAAGTGAAATAATCTGTCTGTAAACAATTGTTGGATAAATTACTTATGTCATGCACAAAGTAGATGTCCTAACCGATTTGCCAAAACTATAGTTTGTTAACAAGAAATTTCTGGAGTAGTTGAAAAATGAGCTTTAATGACTGCAACCTAACTGTATGTAAACTTCTGACTTCAACTGGATGTCAAAATGCTGAATTTTCGCAACGTAGCAAGTCTTCATATTTAAAAAATCTGATTTACTGAATTTTCCATGTGATCTATGATATATTCCAGGGCACGTAATTTAATATAACAGGCTTAACAATTCAATATTCATGCACAAAATCTACTTAAAATATCAAAGGGACGCAAAAGGCACTAATTTCATGGAACGACACACCTACAAGATGAATGATCCAGAGTTGCTTTGCTTTCTTAACAGTCTTGTCCATATCCTGCTTCTTATTCTAATCTCCTGACAGAAGATCTCTGTGTCTTAATCGTCTTTCTTCTTTCCACCATCTTCCTGTTTTCTTTCTTTGTGGATGAACAGCATATGCCTGTTGAGGTTAACCTTGTAATTGAAGCTTTTTCCACATTCTCCACACTTAAATGGTTTCTCTTCCATGTGAATCATTATATGTTTGGTTAAGTCACTCTTTTGCTTGAAGCTTTTCCCACAATCACCACAGCTAAATGGTTTATTTTCCGTGTGAGTCAGTAAATGAGAAGTTAGGTTCCTCTTCCTGTTGAAGCTTTTCCCGCAGTCACCACAGCTAAATGGTTTTTCTCCTGTATGATTCTGGATATGATCAATGAGGGTCTCCTTGCGATTGAAGCCTTTCCCACAAAACCCACAATGAAATGGTTTTTCTCCTGTGTGAATCATTTTATGTCTGTTCAGGGTCTGCCTGCGAGTGAAACTTTTCCCACAGTCACCACAACAAAATGGTTTCTCCCCTT
The DNA here is from genome assembly GCF_965601325.2 of Salmo salar. NCBI lineage: Eukaryota > Metazoa > Chordata > Actinopteri > Salmoniformes > Salmonidae > Salmo > Salmo salar. The sequence continues at coordinate 29,179,722 of NC_138294.1, read as the reverse complement.
TATTCTTTCCATTTTCGTTCTGTTTTCTTTCTTTGTGGACAAGCAGTATATGCCTGTTAAGGCTAACCTTGTGATTGAAGATTTTTCCACAGTCACCACAGTTAAATGGTTTCTCTCCAGTGTGAATCAAAATATGTTTGGTTAGTTCTCCCTTCAGTTTAAAGCTGTTCCCACAGTCTCCACAGCTAAATGGTTTCGCCTCTGAATGAATCCTCGAGTGCATCTTCAGTCTCTCAACCTGAGTAAAGCATTTGCCACAGTCATGGCAGCAATGAGTTTTTTTAGACGTGGTGTTGTTTTTTTTAGATTTCCTCAAAAGTTTGAGATCCAACAGTTTAGAGTCACTCCCTCTGTCCTCCACAGTTTGTGTCTGGGGAAGATCACATTCACTATTCACACAAGGAGGAGCGAATATGAACTCTATGATGTCAGCCTCCTGTTCCTGAAGCTGCCCTACATCCTGACTGGTCCTGATTTCCTTCTGCTCCTCTTTAATCTGTGTGGGCACTGTGCCCTCCTGTCCCAGACTGGGGCTCCAATCCTGCGCACAGTGCTGCTGCTCAGGTGTAACCTCCTCCCCAGAGACAGCGAGAGAGAACTGGAGGGAGTCTATTTTACGTAGTTTTATCTCCGGTGTGATCTGTAGAAGTCTCTGAAGCCGGTAATTCTCCTGTTTAGAACGGGAAATCTCCTCCCGGTACTCCTCTACCACTTTCTCTACTACGTCAAAAATCTCCACTGCAGCCACCATTAAACGCTCACTAACAAACACACTCAAAGACTGTAGTTTAGACATTTTTAGAGAACTGAGAGTTCGGTATTCAGTTCACTGCATCTAAACCCACGCAAAGAATATGCCTGGTGCAAAATCTAAACAATCTTCCCTCTAACTCTACTTCCGTGTTGTTTTCTTCTTTTGTGTTTGTCAGCGGTTGGCTAGTCCCAAAAAAGAAAACAGCGCCCCTAGCTGGATAGTTTAAAGGTTGATATGGCGAGTGATCATGTAAAATGTTAAAAATAATCAATATAATAATGGAATTTATACAACGAGTGGTTCTAATTCTGAATGCTGGTTAAACCACATTCCAGCCGATGTCTATTCCACAATAGTAATCTATGACGTTAAAATGCCTATGTACTCTGTTCCATCTGACTGAGCAATCCACTGTCTCATCAGCCCAGCTAAGCAATTTATAAACTTGATCTCCACTATAAAAAGCATCTAGACATTATCTCATATTTCTTTTAGACTAACATTTTATTTTAATCAGCCGAGATTTGTATAAAACTTTCTGTCTGTCTCTCCGACATTTGCAACATTGTTTTAATATTCAAATTCGATCTCCAGCTGTCCCATGGTAATGAACGTGTTGGGAGTCGGGACAAGACAGACAGGCAGGCAGCGTTTCTCAGCCAGTCGAAATCATGAATCTGCTGTTATAATTTTTATGGATATACACAAAGAAATGTCAATAAAAAAGGTCAAATGATACGAATGTCAGCTAGTTTTAACCGAACCGATAGAATGAATGACCAGCCAGCTTCGGTAGCAACCATAGATTTGTGGCGGGACTATATCTTGTGGAAGGATGAAATAGAATGAATAAATTAATCAAAATAACATTGTTAATGAAAATATGTCAATCCTTATTTCAATTTGTTGGTAACCTGTTGTTTGGAGGATATATTGGCACTGGTGTTGTTAGGCACGAGATGAAGTTGAGGGCCGGCAAACCGTGCCAATATATCCTCAAAACAACAGGTTACCAACAAATTGAAATAATAAAATCCCACACATGCTGATGAAAAACTAAATATTTATGACTTCATTAGATTAAGAAAGCAATGGGTACACCTATGTGCCACAGCACCATAAGCAGAAAACGTAACGTATTGTCTGCTTTATGGTTAGCCTATTTCTTTGTAAATCAACAGATACTGTGGAAAACAATGGGTCATAAAATGACTGGTTGTTTAAAGTAATGAAATTACATCTGGAAAAGAGTGTGGATTGTTGGTACATAAGTGCACATTTTAGTTTTATCTCAGCACTATCACACGTGTTTCTAATCAAGTACATGATGATTGGTTAATTAGTTGATTTTATTCGCAACACCAGTTATTAATAACATAATTTCACCATGCTCTCATCACCCCTGAGATATATTCCAAAACAAACGACCACGAATTCTCGTTTCTATAACGTGAAAATAACAACATAACAGCTGCGTAACAACAGCTTATTTACATCAAAAGTTTTACAAAAGTAAAAATCTGAAACCTACATGAAGGATGTGGAGTTTCCTTGCTTTCCTAACAGTGTTGTCCATATCCTGCCTCCTTATTCTTAAACCTATTCCCCTTCAGGAGACTGAAAAGATTTGGCATGGGTCCTCAAAAGGTTCTACAGCTGCACCATCGAGAGCATCCTTACCTGGTATGACAACTGCTCTGCCTCTGATTGCAAGACACTACAGAGGGTAGTGCATACGGCCCAGTACATCACTGGGTCCAAGCTTCCTGCCATCCAGGACTCCAGTCACCCTAGTCATAGATTGTTCTCTCTGCTACCGCATGGCAACCGGTACCGGAGCGCCAAGTCTAGGTCCAAGAGGCTTCTAAACAGCTTCTACCCCCAAGCCATAAGACTACTGAACATCTAATCAAATGGCTACCCAGACTATTTGCATTGCCCTCCCCACCTCTTTTACACTGCTGCTACTCTCTGTTATTATCTATGCATAAGTCACTTTAATAACTCTACCCACATGTATATATACTGCTCAAAAAAATAAAGGGAACACTAAAATAACACATCCTAGATCTGAATTAATGAAATAATCTTATTAAATACTTTTTTCTTTACATAGTTGAATGTGCTGACAACAAAATCACACAAAAATAATCAATGGAAATCCAATTTATCAACCCATGGAGGTCTGGATTTGGAGTCACACTCAAAATTAAAGTGGAAAACCACACTACAGGCTGATCCAACTTTGATGTAATGTCCTTAAAACAAGTCAAAATGAGGCTCAGTAGTGTGTGGCCTCCACGTGCCTGTATGTCCTCCCTACAATGCCTGGGCATGCTCCTGATGAGGTGGCGGATGGTCTCCTGAGGGATCTCCTACCAGACCTGGACTAATGCATCAGCCAACTCCAGGACAGTCTGTGGTGCAACGTGGCGTTGGTGGATGGAGCGAGACATGATGTCCCAGATGTGCTCAATTGGATTCAGGTCTGGGGAACGGGCGGGTCAGTCCATAGCATCAATGCCTTCCTCTTGCAGGAACTGCTGACACACTCCAGCCACATGAGGTCTAGCATTGTCTTGCATTAGGAGGAACCCAGGGCCAACCGCACCAGCATATGGTCTCACAAGGGGTCTGAGGATCTCATCTCGGTACCTAATGGCAGTCAGGCTACCTCTGACGAGCACATGGAGGGCTGTGCGGCCGCCCAAAGAAATGCCACCCCACACCATGACTGACCCACCGCCAAACCGGTCATGCTGGAGGATGTCGCAGGCAGCAGAACGTTCTCCACGGCGTCTCCAGACTCTGTCACGTCTGTCACGTGCTCAGTGTGAACCTGCTTTCATCTGTGAAGAGCACCGGGCTCCAGTGGCGAATTTGCCTGCACGGTGTTGGGCTGTAAGCACAACCCCCACCTGTGGACGTCGGGCCCACATACCACACTCATGGAGTCTGTTTCTAACCATTTGAGCAGACACATGCACATTTGTGGCCTGCTGGAGGTCATTTTGCAGGGCTCTGGCAGTGCTCTTCCTTGCACAAAGGCGGAGGTAGTGGTCCTGCTGCTGGGTTGTTGCCCTCCTACGGCCTCCTCCACGTCTCCTGATGTACTGGCCTGTCTCCTGGTAGCGCCTCCATGCTCTGGACACTACGCTGACAGACACAGCAAACCTTCTTGCCACAGCTTGCATTGATGTGCCATCCTGGATGAGCTGCACTACCTGAGCCACTTGTGTGGGTTGTAGATTCTGTCTCATGATACCACTAGAGTGAAAGCACCGACAGCATTCAAAAGTGACCAAAACATCAGCTAGGAAGCATAGGAACTAAGAAGTGGTCTGTGGTCCCCACCTGCAGAACCACTCCTTTATTGGGGGTGTCTTGCTAATTGCCTATAATTTCCACCTGTTGTCTATTCCATTTGCACAACAGCATGTGAAATTTATTGTCAATCAGTGTTGCTTCCTAAGTGGACAGTTTGATTTCACAGAATTGTGATTGACTTGGAGTTACATTGTGTTGTTTAAGTGTTCCCTTTATTTTTTTGAGCAGTGTATATTACCTCAATTACCTCGACTATGTACCCCCTGTACATAGCCTCGCTCTTGTTATTTTACTGCTGCTCTTTAATGATTTGTTACTTTCATTTCTTTTTTTTGTTGTATTTTTCTTAAAACTGCATTGTTGGTTAAGGGCTGGTCAGTAAGCATTTCACTGTAAGGTCTACTACACCTGTTGTATTCGGCGCATGTGACAAAATGTGATTTGATCTCGGAGATTCTATAGTAACGTCAACCTGAGGAAAAATTAAGTTTGACATTTCCAAATAAAACCATGGTTTCACCCGTGGAAGTTCAGATCCCTTCCTTGACACTCCCACCCAAGGGGTTCTATAGACACAGAAATCAAAAGTTGCATTTATGTTATCTGTCCATTCTGTGAGACATTTTGTTTGTGATCTTGTGTGCAAATGTCACATCCATAACACTGGAATTGCTGCTCTGTCTTAATTGTCTTTCTTCTTTCCATTTTTGTCCTGTTTTCTTTCTTTGTAGATGTTCATGGTCCAGGCTCAATTTGTTTCTGAAGCTTTTCCTGCAGTCACTCTCCTGTGTGTTAAGAATAACCTCTGCCTGTTAAGAGTAACCTTTTAATTTAAGCTTGTCCCACAGTCACCACAGCTAAAGGGTTTCTCTCCTGTATGAGTCCACATGGGCCTCTTCAGGGGCCCCTTAAGATTTACATTTTTTTCCCACTGAGGTTTTTTTAGACGTGATGCTGGGTTTCTTCAATGGAGGGTTTGGAACCCAATGGTGGGCTGATGTCAAGTCCTACTGGATCGCTGCTTGCGGCTGATCTGTGGCTGGAGGCACAAGAAAACATTAGTAATGTTCAGAGAATGTTATTTAAAAACATAATCATTCCGTTCTCAGCATGAACAAAACTCTCTCTATCTTGTTAAGTGCCCACTAATTGGCCACACCTGATCTTAATGAGTGCTTGTTTCCTTTGGAATGGGGCTTGTTTGAATATTCTAAAATGAACAGCTTTGTATGAGTTACAGAAACAAGGCATGCGAGCTCCATCCTGGTGGCGCAGTGGACTATAGAGAAAATAAGATCATAGGTTTGAATCTCACTGATGTTGTGCCACAATAAAAAACGAATGTTTGTATGATTAATGCCTGAGCAAATTAAACCACGTGTCCTATCTGTGCTTGTTAGTAAACGTTTTATTGAAACATGTTCTCAGAATGTTAATTCTCTTCAAATAACTTATAATTTCCATTCTCAGAACGTTACTAAAACCTCCCAGGAAAAAACTTTCAGGGAACCATTGTAAAAAGTTCTCAGAACCTCCCTGCAACCTAAAAGTTTACAATCCCAGAACAGGCTAATGTTTTACTTCCATTCTAAGAATGTTTAAAACATGTTCTTTTTTACCGGTCAGGAAACGTATGGCTTTGTTCCCAGAACCAATAGGAAACCAAAAAAAGGAACCAAATGTGCTAGCTGGGTAGTGGCCGTTTAAAGAAAACTGAACCATGGATTACAGCTTCTCTTGGCCCATAGACCACTTTCAGGGTGAGGAACAGTCTAACATCAAGTTGTAAAATACTGAACTACTTCTTTAACATCCTTTCAGAGAACTTACTGGGGTAATAATAACCAGAGTTGATTATCTTGTGATGGTATAAAAATCCCACTCAAGTGAATATTGATGCAAAACAAAACAAACACCAATTAAATTAAGATAGCAACATTTACACCTATCATCCACAGCACAATGAGGAGAAAAATGAATGATGATATGTTCCATGGTTATTTGTAAATTAACAAAGATAATATATTGTGGATTTTTGGTGCGTACATGAGCTCTAGGGAGATTCTCAATTGGGCTTCTCAAGTCCGTCCTCTCCTCGACTCATCCATCCTCCTCTCCTCTGTGACCCAGAAACTGAGGGGATTCGATTAATGCCCCAGGTGAACCATGTTAGCGTTGATTGCATGCCTCATGACGCGCAAGTGGAGACACCTCTTCTCGATTACCTTTTTCAAAAGGAGGCGAGGAGAGGACAGAGGTGAGGACGCGAGGAGTCAAGCACCCCAATTGAGATTCTCCCGTTGTTTGCATCCCAATTATCCATACTTCTCTCAAAGTGTGCACTTGAACACTCCCCGTAAAGGATTTCAAAGCATTGAGTTGGTGTTAGCATTGGCTGAAGGGAGTTTCCATCATTATTAAATCCATCAGGACTCTAGAGAACATAATAGAACAGTGTTCCTCAATACATTCCCGGGGATCCCCAAGGAGTGCATATTTATGTTTCAGCCCAGCACTACCACAGCTGTTTCTAATGAGGGACTTGAATCAATGATTGGTTCATTAGTTCACCCCCCCCCCCCCCTTTTCCCCTCAACATTACAACATGTTTAATATATTGATAACATCAGTCTTGCCATTCTCTCACAGCCCTGAGAATTCCAGGAATTCCTGTTTCTAATAGGGTGAAAACATCAACATACTTTGAACAAGACGTGTGAGTTTCCTCACAGACCAGGACTGGTTTCCTACAACACTCTGTACTCTTTGACCATGAAATTAAATCAAACTAATTTTACAAAAGTAAATGAATCACACATACAGTATATTTATCTTAAACCTACAACATGAATGATCCAGAGTTGCTTTGCTTTCCTAACAGAGTTGTCCACATCTTGCCTTCTTATTCCCATCTCCTGATACTCCCCTGATCTGTCTTCCTTGTCTTTATTTTATCCAATTTTGTCCTGTTTTCTTTCTTTGTGGATGTTCTATATATTACTGTCCAGGTTCAATTAGTGTCTGAAGCTTATCTCACAGTCACCACATCGAAATGGCTTCTCTCCTGTACTTTTGTGAGTCTGCATATGCACAGGTAGGATTTCCTTAAGTCTGAAGCTTTTCCCGCAGTCAACACCTGTTAAATGTTTTTTCTCCTGTGTGTGTCAGTAAATGAACAGTTAGGTTCCCCTTCCTGTTGAAACTTTTCCCGTAGTCATCACAGCTAAATGGCTTCTCTCCTGTGTCAATCAGTGCATGTTTGGTTAGTTCTCCCTTATGCTTGAAGCTTTCCCCACAGTCGCAACAGCTAAATGGTTTCTCTCCTGTATGAGCCCATATATGCCTGTTAAGGGTAACCTTCTGTCTGAAGCGTTTCCCGCAGTCACCACAGCTAAATGGTTTCTCTCCTGTATGAGTCAGTAGAGGCGCGGTTAAGGTCCCCTTGTGTCTAAAGCTTTTCCCACAGTCACCACAGACAAATGATTTCTCTCCTGTGTGAGTCTGCATATGCCTGTTAAGGCTAACCTTCTGTCTGAAGCTTTTCCCGCAGTCACCACAAACAAACAATTTCTCCCCTGTGTGAGTCAGTACATGCCTTTTAAGAGAAACCTTTTGATTGAAGCTTGTCCCACAGTCACCGCAGCTAAATGGTTTCACTCCGGTGTGACTCCGGATATGCTCAGTTAGGTTCTTCTTGTGTCTGAAGCTCTTCCCGCAGTCATCACAGCTAAATGGTGTCTCTCCTGTATGAGTCTTTATATGCTCATTTAGGGTCCCCTTGCGATTGAAGCTATTCTCACAGTGTCCACAGCTAAAGGGTTTCTCTCCTGTATGAGTCTGTATGCGCCTGCTTAGGGTCCCCTTGCAATTCAATCTTTTCCCAGTGTGAGGTTTTTGAACTGTGGTGCTGGGTTTAGTGCTGGGTTTCTTCAATGGTGGGTTGGGATCCAATGGTCGGCTGATGTCAAGTCCTACTGGATCGCTGCTTGCGGCCGATCTGTGGCAGGAGGCATCGTCTTGATTATCTGGAGGGTCACAGGGATTGTCAAGGTGGGTCACAGTGACAAAAGGTTTGAGATTCACTGGTTTAGAGTCAGTCCCTCTGTACTCCACCGTTTTTGTGAAGAGTCAAGGACTGAAGTTGATCCTCCTGATCACATTCATTTTTTCACACAGGGAGGAGTGAATATGAACTCTATGATGTCAGCCTCCAGTCCCTGAAGCTGACTGGTCCTGATTTCCTCCTGTTCCTCTTTAATCTGTATGGGCGCCGTGTCCTCTTGCCCCACATTGGGGCTCCACTCCTGCTCACAGTGCTGCTGCTCCGGGGTGGGGTCCTCTTCCTCAGAGACAGCGAGAGAGAACTGGAGGGGGTCTATTCTACATCGTTTTTATTCCGGGTGTGATCCGCAGCAGTCTCCCTAGCCGGTCATTCTCCTCTTTAAATTGGGAAATCTCCACCTGGTACTTCGCTACCACTTTCTCTATTACTCCCAAAATCTCTACTGCAGCCACAGTTAAACGCTCACTAGCAAACACACTCAAAGACTGTAGTTTAGCCATTTTCAGTGGATTGACAATCACTGGTTTAAATAACAGACTTAGCAGAGAGAAGATGTTACAGTGTCATTCTGTTTTCACTATTTTACAACTTGATGTTAGACTGTTCCTCACCCTGAAAGTGGTCTATGGGCCAAAATAAACTGTAATCCATGGTTCAGTTTTCTTTAAACAACCACTACAAACTTCATCTAACCTTAGCAGTGGTGTAAAGTAAGTCGTTTTTTGGGGGTCTCTGTACCTTACGTTACTTTTAACTTCACTACATTCCCAAATAAAAGTATTTCTCCATACATTTTCACTGACACCCAAAGGTACTCGTTACATTTTGAATGCTTAGCAGGACAGGAAAATTGTCTAATTCACACACGAACCAAGAGAACATCTCTTGTCATCTCTACTGCCTCTGATCTGGCGGTCTCACTAAACAAACACCTGCTTCCTTTGTAAATGATGTCTGGGTGTTGGAGCATACCCCTGGCTATCCGTAAATAAAATAAAAACTAGTAAATGATGCCGTCTGGTTTGCTTTAGTCCCAACAACGAATATTCCAAATCAAAACTCGCCTACACCGATGTATGCTCGCCTCCAATTCTACTTTTGGGCTGTCGTCTTCTTTTGTGTTTATCATCGGATGACTAGCATATAGCTGTATGGAGTTGTAGCAAAGAGTGCAGTTGTAAATTGGTGGTCGGGTACATCATTCTGTAATCTTAAACAGATTTTGCTGTGTTTTTTTTTTATACTCTTTTTTTATACTCTTCAGTCTCAATGTATTATTAATATAGATTATAGGGAAGAAAAAGAATGTATGTGTCTGTGCGTGGCAAACTTTCAGCTCAGATGATAAGGGTAGGTTCTATTGATTCACAAAGGGGCCTGTTTGTTTATCATATAATTACAGCTTGTAACAGTTTGAATATTTACACATTTCCATGACACTAGTGTGAGTGAATACTGTGGCCAATTTGATTTAATTGATTTAAACTTGATCTGTTCAAAATTAAACTTTTAGGCAAAACACTGACATTCTTGCAACGTAATGTACCATTATTTAACCATCCGAGGGCCCAAATAGTACCTTATTCAATAGGGGTGCCATTGCCTGTACATTTGTCCAAAAATATTGTACACACAATTACAGTCACTTTGATATATACTCCTTAGATCTGTGTGTGTGTGTGCATTTGAGGAAAAACATAACAGTATTGAGAATGAGGTTCTCTTGTGCAAGTAGCACTACTATTTTATATCACTCCGCCTCCTTGAACAGGGAATATAATGGCTGACACTGGGCCGATAAGCGTACATTGACTGAGGGAATTCATCAACAACACCGAAACGACTTATTTGTATTTATTGAGAAACCTGCCTTCTCATGGCTCTTAGAATGAGCCGTTGACCATAACGTGTTACGATAATTTCTCAAAAACTCACTGAGGTAATTCATTTCTTTCCACTACTTTTATTAGCCAAGGCAAGTGGCTAGTTCACCACCAGCTAGCTAACTTAGCATCATCACGCAGCTCGCTAGCAAGTTAGCTACCCCATTACCCAAAACAAAACTAGGTTGGTGCTGTATTTTCGAGTAGACATGTATTTAACCAGCTACGTGTACTCATTTTGAAACTGTTATAGCCAACAACAACTAACTAGGTAGCTAGCTATCTTGTCAGGCCGTGAAATCTTGTTTGTTTTTAGTTGGCCAGCTAGCTAAGTTACCTAGATAGGTCACGTTAGCTACTAGCAACATGCCGTTACCTACGCAAGTGCCAGCAAGGTATTGTAAGGTATTCGTAGCTAACTGTAATTCTTACTAGCAAGTGACAGTACTTTCCCCTCCTAATTTTGCTTTGAACATCAATTGTTCAAACTTTCCAAGGGCAGTGAATGCAACAATTTAACGTTAGTTAGCCTTCAACGTATTTTCAATTATCGGAATTTCACCCCCAGTTTTCGCGGGGAAGGTGGGGGGGCTCAAGTGTTACCATGGCGTTCAACTTCACGTTGCCAAACAGTGACAAAGCCAAATGTAAACTAGTTTAGAATTGCATAGCTACATTGGTATCCCAAATGATGAATACGCCGCATCGATTTGTCTTACGTTAGAAGTTCTCAGAGGGGGGGCTAGTTGTTAGTTGTTGCTAGTGACAGTTGGCTCCTGCAAACTCACTGAAGTGGAGGGAATTTCGTAAACTTTACCGGGAATTCTAGCGGTCTACAACGCAGAGGTTTAACGCTAATCCATCTAGACTAAACAGTTCCTTTTGTCGTAAAGTTAGCAAACTACTGTTAGTCAGCAAGAAATCCTTACTCAATCTTCTACCTCTCCAAAAGCAAACCAACCAATTAATAGTGGGTGACTGAATACACCGCACAGGTAACGTTACGTAATCGATAGGTAAGGTAACGTTATTGAAATCGGTAATGTTTATTATTATTGTTTATTATTATGTCATAAATAAGTCACACTGTTTTGTAGCAAACTAGCTATGGTGTTTTGGATTATTTATTAACGTTATGCTTCACATGTTATGGTTTAGTTTACTTTAATACTTGTCATAAGGGAAAGGTCTGTGAATGTTGACTGTTGCTTAGTTGCAGGAACATGTCCCGAACAAGGCACAGTTTCTGGCCGGAGGCTGTTTCTGAACGCAACAAACGCTTCTAGAGTCATGCACTCTGTTAATGTCATAACGGTGTAATAACTACTTTGGAGAAACACCTCTGTATATTGTTTTCCTTGTTTATTTTGACTTGTGTGTGTGTGTGTGTGTCAGGTTTTCCTTTTGGAAAATGTGTCCCAGACAACGTGACCTGAAATATTTTAATTTGCTGTCAATTTGAGAAATGTTCCTGGGCTATAATGTTATGCATTGTGTGTATAACCCATTAGGACGTCCACTCACGGTGCTCAGAATGACAAACATTTTGATTATGGTATCCATCTTAACAGAACACCCAACTCATGTAATGAAGCAGACACTAAAGCATTATTAAAAAAAATGTGCCAAAATGCAATTTGTGGGAAAACAACACCATTACAAACAGCGACCCTGATGCCAGCGGTTCTATATGTGACAGAGATGACAATCTCTGTTAGAAACTTAGGTTGCTAATATAACTGGGATTTGATATGAAAACCAACAGGAGAGATGTTGGTTTAAAGGGTGTATGAGGAAGTATCCACGTTTCTATGGTCAGATTTTTCCTAGGCTGCTTTGTAGCAAGATAAGACATGCCACATAATATGAATGAAAACGTTCAGGTTTCAGACAATTATGTATGTTTTCAAAATGCATACTGCCGCCATCTCACATTGCCAAGTGGTGGGTGACGTGCTGATAGCATGCCTACCGTTACCTTTGTATTTAATGGGATGCGTGTTGCAATTGCCGGTTGAGAAATAAAAATATTAGATATATTTAATTGTGGCCATCAACACCGTTTTGAACAGGTGACTGCGTTAGAATTGTTGCCCAATGACTGGTCTTACTGTAGTACATGTTTTACTCCAGCAACAACGAGCTGAGGAGCTGCTGCAGCTCCAGCGCTGTCTGACAAGCGATATTCTGCTCAAAATAGGCTCTGTGCGCAGGTAAGAAATGATACATTACAACCAATGTTCCCTCGTTTTTCTTCGTCACTGAGCAAATTTCAGGTCTGCTGAGAACAAATTTTGAAAGTTGTGTAAATTTTGTGCAACTTCCAACGCACTGTTACTCTGAGCACTGAGGTTGTATCTGCTGTAAGTTAGTTTTAACAGTGGCCATGTATGTAGGCAACTGTGGCTATTTGATCATTATGTCGGTCCTGCCAGAGTGGCCTAGCATCAAAAACAATGAAGAAATGCGTCCCATAACATTTTAACATGGAAATAGCTGTTCTCTCTCAGCCTACAGTAGCAACAATGTGTGGTGTTCAATGTAGGATTCCATGAGACTTTTGGGGAAAAAAACATGCAGGGCTTGACAATAACCTCTTTATCAACTTGTCCTTCAGACAAGGTGACTGAAAATGCTGTTTGATGCAAGAAACGACTTTACAAAATAAAATGCATTATTGTCATACCATTATTACAGAGAATCAGAAATGATGCTATCCTCTGCCTATTGGCTACTTAGCTTATTCAAGCCAGTCTCAATTTTATTTTTATACACACATTCATGTTGTTACTCCTGTGGACAGAGTGCATTGGAGGTCGATCGTGATTGGCCGGTTGGTTGGTGACCACTGCTCTAGAAAGTTTAGTAAAGTAATCTGTGAGCTGATATTTCTGCACAGCAGTCCCCAATTTTATTTCCACTAAATTTAACAAAATAACCTAATAGACGATAAGCATGAATGTGAAATGTATTTCCATCAATTAATATAAAGCATTATTTTTGCACTGGGAGGATTTATTTTTTCTTTCTCCTGGTCAATTTGGCTGGCAACAATTTTATCGGCTTCATTTTTTTTATTGTCCTAAAGCCAACAATTACCGGCTAACGGAAAACCTGGTGAGTGTGTAAATTAGTTGTTTACAGTATGCCAGTATGAAAGAGTCTCCAGTCCAAAGCCGTTCTAGAGTGTTGACTGACGATTCATGTCAACGACCCAACAGGTGCGGAGCGGAGGAGGACATGGCGACAGGGGGCTCTCCCTTTGACGACTGTGCAGACGAGCAGGAGCTGCACAACTGGACCGTTACCAACGGCAGCAGCCTGGAGGACAGGCTCAACAACATGGTACAGAGGAGACGAGGGGGACAATGGTTGTGTCCCAAATGGAACCCTATTCCCGATGTAGTACACTACTTTTGACCAGAGCCCTATGGGTCCTGGTCAAACGTAGGGTACTGCTGAATAAGGTGGCATTTGGGACCATTGAGAACGGACACTAAAAAGCTAAATCCTAACTGGAGATTTGCGAAAGTAACAAATCTTTGTGATTGCATAAGTTTGTGGATATATCGCCCCACAGTGGAGGTGTCATAATACCCATAAAGCCTAGAGGTCAAACAGGGAAATGGTTCCAATCATTTTCCCACCATTCATCTACACGAAACACAGTCCTTATTTGACGTGTTTCTAAAAACCCTTATGGGAAAAAAATGTATGTGCAAAAACAATTGGAACTATTTCCCTGTTTGTCCGCTAGGTTTTATGGGTATTATGACTCATACTGTGGTATCTATAGCTTTAGTAAGGATTAATCCCCCTCACTGACTAGCTCTAGAGTCTTTCAATCTACCTACAATGCTGACCGAAGCAAGACATGGATTTGAAATAGTGTATTACAAGTTTATTGTAGTGTGTCCTCTTTGGGTAACCATGATGTGTAGTACATGGTATTACATAAAACACATGTATATGTGGATATGAGCTTCTGTCCTTTTAAACTCCAGGGTGAAGTTTCCCCCTAGGTAAATGTCAAGGATCAGCTTCCCCCTCCCTCAATCCTAACCTGAACCATTTGTGGGGAGGAAATGCAAAACTGACCCAAGATCAGTGTTTAGGGATGACTTCACCCTACACCCCTTTTGAGCTTCCTGTCCCCCCTCAGGACTGGGGCATTCAGCAGAAGAAGGCCAACCGCTCAACGGAGAAGAACAGGAAGAAATTCTCAGCCGGCGGCGTGGCAGAGAGCCGGCTGACCAATGACATCTCCCCGGAGTCCACACCTGGCACGGGGCGGAGAAGGACAAACACCCCTCATTCCTTCCCCCACGTCAAGTACACCACCCAGATGTCGGTGCCCGATCAGGCTGAGCTGGAACGTCTCCGGCAGAGGATCAACTTCACTGACCTCGATGAGGTGAGAGGATTTTCCCTAGCGTTTTCTGAACTATGCATTTCTTCTTGGCGGATTCATCTGTGATTTGTTGGGGGTTGGTGTATGGGGGGGGGGTCATAGTTAATCCAGAAATGTGTAAAGTAGTGATCCACCGATATTACATTTTTGGCCGATACCGATATCCAATATTTTCCTTGCCAAAAAAAACAAAACTGATAATAAAAAAAATGTAACCTTTATTTAACTAGGCAAGTCAGTTAAGAACAAATTCTTATTTACTGGCCCATCGCTCTAACCACTAGGCTACCTGACCGATAACTAGGGTTGCAAAATTCCGGTAACTTTCTCAATTCCCAGGTTTTCCAGAAATCCTGGTTGGAAACTCCTGGAATCAGAAGGGAATAAGCCGGAAATCCAGGAATCTTCCAACTGGGATTTCTATGCAACTTGGAAATTGATTTTGCAGCCCAACCGATATTTAAAATTTTAGTGGCATTTTAAGCATTCTAGTATAGTTAAATAGTTATCACGGACACAGCGGTCTAAGGCACTGCATCTCAGTGCAAGAGGCATCACTACAGTCCCTGGTTCAAATCCAGGCTGTATCACATCCAGCAGGTATATTTCACTGGTCATCCCCAAAGCCAACACTTACTTTGGCCGCCTTTCCTTCCAGTTCTCTGCTGCCAATGACTGGAACGAATTGCAAAAGTCACTGAAGCTGGAGACTTACATTTCCCTCACTAACTTTGAGCATCAGCTGTCAGGGCAGCTTACCGATCACTGTACCTGTACACAGTGAATCTGTACATAGCACACCCAACTACCTCATCCCCATATTATTGCTTACCCTCTTGCTCTTTTGCACCCCAGTATCTCTACTTGCACATCTATCACTCCAGTGTTAATGCTTAATTGTAATTATTTTGCCTCTATGGCCTATTTATTGCCTACCTCCCTTCTCTTCTACATTTGCACACACTGTATATTGATTTTTTTTCTATTGTGTTATTGGCTGTATGTTTGTTTATGTGTAACTCTGTTGTTTTTGTCGCACTGCTTTGCTTTATCTTGGCCAGGTCGCAGTTGTAAATGAGAACTTGTTTTCAACTGGCCTACCTGGTTCAATAAAGGTGAAATAAAAAATAATAGTTAACATCCGGCCGTGGTTGGGAGTCCTATAGGGCAGCGCACAATTGGCCCAGCATCGTCCGGGTTTGGCCGGGGTAGGCCTTCATTGTAAATAAGAATTTGTTCTTAACTGACTTGCCTAGTTAAATAAAGGTTACACACACCACACTGACCAAAAAGTTATTTTGTTGGCATTTACGTATGTCCCCATTACCAGTAAAACATAATCAAAACCTATTTCTTTCACTTACTTACTTGCTGTGCTGTTTCATTCTCAACCAGGATTTCATCATGCATGTCAAGCAGTGAAGTTTCAGCTCTGTCTGTCCGTGGCCTCTTCCTCGGTGCGCGCTGTCACCATGTTCGTTTCCATCTTGTCCAGTTGTGTATGTAACATTTCACGTAAACCCTGTTTCTTGTCTGCATCGAAGTAGTGGTCCTTGTACATAGCATCGAGCATGGCGGCGACACCGTAAAGAGAGAATGCCACCGAATCGCTTGTTCACAGCCTGTGTTGGCAGTTTTTATGAGCAGTCGTTTCAATGCCATTTGGTGGTTCACTTCTTTACTATCAAATGAGACAAACTTATCACACAAGTCGGAGTTATACTTAAACTAAATCTTTAATCACTTATTAATAATAGAGCAGTTCAATACAACGCACACATACATAAAGTGAATTGATTGAGTGCTCTACGATAATGATGGCTGGTCGTCGATTCACGGTCAAATCATTCGTTGAGAACCCTGAGATAAAAGTACAAAGGTTATTTTATAGCCAAGACACACCCCTTTTAACCATACATGACGAACAACAGATATATAGAATAGAGGTCAACCGATTATGATTTTTTCAACGCCGATGCTGATTTATTTTTTTGATTTTTTTTTATTTATTTGTAATAATGACAATTACAACAATACTGAATGAACACTTATTTTAACTTAATATAATACATAAATAAAATCAATTTAGCCTCAAATAAATAATGAAACATGTTCAATTTGGTTTAAATAATGCAAAAACAAAGTGTTGGAGAAGAAAGTAAAAGTGCAATATGTGCCATGTAAGAAAGCTAACGTTTTAACATTTAACATTACATTTAAGTCATTTAGCAGACGCTCTTATCCAGAGCGACTTACAAATTGGTGCATTCACCTTATAATATCCAGTGGAACAACCACTTTACAATAGTGCATCTAAATCTTTTACGGAGGGGTTAGAAGGATTACTTTATCCTATCCCAGGTATTCCTTAAAGAGGTGGGGTTTCAGGTGTCTCCGGAAGGTGGTGATTGACTCCGCTGTCCTGGCGTCGTGAGGGAGCTTGTTCCACCATTGGGGTGCCAGAGCGGGAACTGTGCTTCCTCAGAGGTAGGGAGGCGAGCAGGCCAGAGGTGGATGAACGCAGTGCCCTTGTTTGGGTGTAGGGCCTGATCAGAGCCTGAAGGTACGGAGGTGCCGTTCCCCTCACAGCTCCGTAGGCAAGCACCATGGTCTTGTAGCGGATGCGAGCTTCGACTGGAAGCCAGTGGAGAGAGCGGAGGAGCGGGGTGACGTGAGAGAACTTGGGAAGGTTGAACACCAGACGGGCTGCGGCGTTCTGGATGAGTTGTAGGGGTTTAATGGCACAGGCAGGGAGCCCAGCCAACAACGAGTTGCAGTAATCCAGACGGGAGATGACAAGTGCCTGGATTAGGACCTGCGCCGCTTCCTGTGTGAGGCAGGGTCGTACTCTGCGAATGTTGTAGAGCATGAACCTACAGGATCGGGTCACCGCCTTGATGTTAGAGTTTTAAGTGCCTTGCTCAGAACATGGGAACATATGAAAGCTGGTGGTTCCTTTTAACATGAATCTTCAATATTCCCAGGTAAGAAGTTTTAGGTTGTAGTTATTATAGGAATTATAAGACTATTTCTCTCTATACGATTTGTATTTCATATACCTTTGACTATTGGATGTTCTTATAGGCACTTTAGTATTGCCAGTGTAACAGTATAGCTTCCGTCCCTCTCCTCGCTCCTACCTGGGCTTGAACCAGGAACACATCGACAACAGCCACCCTCGAAGCAGCGTTACCCATGTAGAGCAAGGGGAACAACTACTCCAAGTCTCAGAGCGAGTGACGTTTGAAACGCTATTAGCGCGCACCCGCTAACTAGCTAGCCATTTCACATCGGTTACACCAGCCTACCGTAAATTCCGGACTATAAGCCGCAACTTTTTTCCCAGGCTTTGAACCTCGCGGCTTAAACAATGACGCGGCTAATATATGGATTTTTCCCGCTTTCAATTTTTTTTTCTCCAAAAAAACACATTCTGTGACGTGCTCAGTTTTTTGGCGGCATGAAGCTTTCATTAGACCAATGAAATTGCCGAACGGGTTAAGGTCAAAGAACTATTTTTGTTTACTGTTTAGATTAAATCGAGCGCTCTCAAACTTCCCATCATTCTGATTACGGTAGTCATTTTGTCACCCTCATCATGGCAAAGACACGGAGAAATGCATATGATGCAGCTTTCAAGTTGAAGGCGATTGATCTGGCTGTTGGAAAAGGAAATAGAGCTGCTGCACATGAGCTTGGTCTTAATGAGTCGATGATAAGACATTGGAAACAGCAGCGTGAGGAATTGACTCAGTGCAAAAAGACAACTAAAACTTACTGCTAATTTTATTTATTTTTGTTACAAGCCGTGTTTCGTTAAAGCCTGTGTAAAGTTCATTTGTTTCAATGTACCGGTAGGCACCTGCAGCTTATAGACATGTGCGGCTTATTTATGTTCAAAATAATATATATTTTTTTAATTCAGTGGGTGCGGCTTATATTCAGGTGCGCTTAATAGTCCGGAAATTACGGTAATCTTGGGAGTTGACAGGCTTGAAGTCATAAACAGTGCAATGCATTGCGAAGAGCTGCTGGCAAAACGCACGAAAGTGCTGTTTGAATGAATGCTTACGAGCCTGCTGGTGCCTACCACCGCTCAGTCAGACTGCTCTAACAAATCATAGACTTAATTATAATATAATAAACACACAGAAATACAAGCCGTAGGTCATTAATATGGTCGAATCTGGAAACTATCATCTCGAAAACAAAATGTTTTTTTTTCAGTGAAATACGGAACCGGTCCGTATTTTATCTAACGGGTGGCATCCCTAAGTCTAAATATTCCTGTTACATTGCACAACCTTCAATGGTATGTCATAATTACGTAAAATTCTGGCAAATTAGTTTGCAACGAGCCAGGCAATGAACGCAAGAGCAGTGACACAATTTCATGTTAGCAGGCAATATTAACTAAATATGCAGGTTTAAAAAATATATACTTGTGTATTGATTTTAAAGAAAGGCATTGATGTTTATGGTTAGGTACATTGGTGCAACGACTGCTTTTTTCGCAAATACGCTTGTTAAATCATCACCATTTGTTGAAGTAGGCTGTGATTTGATGAGAAATTAACAGGCACCGCATCGATTATATGCAACGCAGGACACGTTAAACTAGTAATATCATCAACCATGTGTAGTTAACTAGTGATTATGTTAAGATTGATAGTTTTTTTTATAAGGTATGTTTAATGCTAGCTAGCAACTTACCTTGGCTTCTTGCTGCCCTCGCGTAACAGGTAGTCAGCCTGTCATGCAGGCTCCTCGTGGAGTGCAATGTATGGCAGGTGGTTAGAGCGTTGGACTAGTAACCAGAAGGTTGCAAAAACGAATCCCCGAGTCCCCCCTGAACAAGTCAGTTAACCCCCGTTCCTAGGCCCTCATTGTAAATAAGAATGTGTTCTTAATCTGACTTGCCTAGTTTAAAAAAAACGAAGAAAAACGGCAAATCGGTGGCCAAAAATACCGGTTACCGATTGTTATGAAAACTTGAAATCGGCCCTAATTTATCGGCCATTCCGATTTAAATCGGTCGACCTCTAATATAGAATGGGTCACAAGGTTAAGATTTGTATGAAAGCTACTGTTTGCTATGTATTATAGGTATCTGCTGTGTCAACAGTTTTCATTGTATAGACCAGTTTCTGGCCCTCCGACTCCAAACTAGAACAAAAACATTAACTCATGCTCTGGAATGCTCTTTAGGTTTTATCAACCAAAATACATCGTAAATCTCCTCTGTCAGTGTTATCTCCCAGAGGCCCATCCTCAGAACACACACACAATAGTTAAGAATACTCTATTCTGTCGAATAAAACAACCATTTGATGCAATAAAAGTATTATAACATAATCTTGCAATTTTGCTCTCACAGCCATGACGGAGGGTATCACGTCTACTGCAGGCGCAGTTGATGAGCTTATTTCTCGAGTCAGTTGTTCGAATGGAGCTAGCTAGTGTGTTCATGTTTCAAACATGTTCTCACATGCCGTTGAAATGGCAGCAGCGGTATGACAACCAGCATTTTCATGAGCATGCAATACGACTTTCCTCAGTACGAAATCCTCAACGACCCATTGTGATGTCAGACTCGGCATGCTCATGAGGCTGATATCGCAGGTCCATATGTCAGTTGTGAAGCTAATAGCAGTGACGCTATTAGTGTGTAACTCCGGTAGGGCAACATCTGATATCTAGCGCACTTGGTATTGTGTATGGGTGCTCGACCAGTCAGCAAAAGCCAACCTCACCCACAACAGAGAACTGTTGATTGTCAAGGGCAATGAATTCCATTATCTTACCGTTAATGGATTTTGCCTTTGAGTTGTCTCGCTTAAATTTTCTTACTCTTTCAAATGACTGCTCGACTTGTTGACTGCTCGATCCACACGGCTAGGTTAGGAATGCTGTGTTGCACGTGTAGCGCAAAATTTGACGTGGCGTCATTGTCATGTACCTACGTTATATAGGTATGCATGTCAGCTTTGACATCGGCGTTAAACTAGACATCGGGCCGATACCGATGTTGGCATTTTTAGCTCATATTGGCTGATTCCGATATGTTCACTGACAATATCGTTCATCCTTAGTGTAAAGTTCACCAAAGATGTTGTGGAAGGGTACCGTTCTTGTTAAAAACGCACACTTTTCTTGTCTTTAGGAATGTGAATAGTCTTTCCAGCTTTATATATCGCAGAGGTTCTGCTACGTTGTTCTGTTTCATAGTACTGTAATATAGACTGGAAGCCAGGTTATGACACACCCCTCGCTCTCTTTTTTTCCCAGAGGAGCGTCGGCAGTGACTCCCAGGGCCGCGTCACAGCAGCCAACAACCAGCGAGAGCTGGCGGCGGAAAACAAAAAGCCCTTCAAATTCCTGCCGCTGCACGTCAACACCAACAAGAGCCGGGAGATGCCCTCAGCTTCGGCCCCCGCAACCCCCTCCGTTGCCGCCACAGCCAAGAAGCAGAGCCCTGGCCTGGGTCTCAGGGATGCGTTCACCCCCTCCCTGCCCACCAATGACACCCCCAGGCTAGGTAGAGGGGCCGAGAGAGGGCTCCTTCCCCCTAGGGAGGATGGGAGAGGAGAGCTCAGCATCGACAGTAGCCAGGTAGGCAACGTCTAGGCACTTGGGATTACTGAAGGAGTATGGCATTTTAGGACTTGTATTTTAGACTAAACACAGACAGTATATGTTTTGTTTGATCAACTACTTATTGCACAATGCAAATGATTGGAGTTTGTAGTTTCAATACTTAGTTAAAATAGAACAGACACAGGACAATGCATACGATAAAAGTAGTTTAGTTGTGGGTAAATTTGTCCTACTCAGTAACCCATTTTGGACAAATCTATATAAATAGCATACCTTGAAACAGCGTTTTCACCATTCAAGTATGCTTGCACTGAACTGATCTTCCTGTACTGTCTGCAAACGATCACATGGCGTGCTGTGTTCTCGCTCCTGTAAGAAAATAAATGGTAGAACAAGGATGGGAGCCTAGGTGAGCAAGATGACGATGAAACCAGTGTGTATTGAGGGCAATTTTAAAATATGCCACCACTGCAGGTTCCCAAGTGAGTTCTGCCCTCGTTTAGCTCAGTCTGCAGTGAGTGGCCTGGTATCTGCGCTCTCACACACTATTTCTCTGTCTCGCTCTCTCTATCATTTACACTCACAGACCTGCACGCACACATGCTCTCTCTCTGTTGTCACACTATCTCCTACACACCCTGTCCCTCACACACCCTCACACTCTCTGGTGTCCCTGTCAGGTGGTGAGCAAGCTGGTTCAGATCCGGGAGTACATCGGCAAGGCCAGCTCCATGAGGGATGACCTGGTGGAGAAGAAGGACATCCCGGCCAACGTGGAGCGCCTCACCCACCTCATCGCCCACCTCAAGGAGCAGGAGAGGTCCTACCTCCGCTTCCTGCAGAAGATGCTGGTAAGTACAGTACGTTGGCTTATCCCGGCTTTCTCACTGTCTCTCTATGTCTTTGTTTTTCTCCTTTCTCTCGCTTTGGCTTGATCTGTCGCTATTTTTTTTCTCTTTTGGTCCATCTCTCTTTCCATCCTTCTGTCATTTAAGGATGAAAGGGGCTGCTTTCGAAATACACTTTTTATTTTTTATTTTTTTTTCAGTTCACTTTTTCTATGGTATTGATAGTAAAAACAAACTACGGTAGCCTTCTTGGGCTTTTGCCTGTTAAAGAAGCCTGCAGTCCACTGCTTCTTTCTCACATTGCTGTTGATAGTTCAAGTTGTTGTGTTTGGTAACTTTTCACTGCACCCTGGTCATGTATTTTTTTAATGCCAAGACAGTCGTGTATCTTGTTCCATTTGGCAGACAAACCTAGGACATGACACGCATTGCTTCTGAACTGCTGGATGGCACATGTCATTTGATCTTGCTATCAATATTATATAGGTTACCCCCCTCTGGCATTTATGTAAGTAATTATCACCAGTCCTTCTATTTTCATTATTGTATACTAACTTTTTCTCACTCCAACCACTGTTCAAGTATTACATTGAAAGGGAAGGAAACGCTTGAGGAGACCTGGTTTCCCTAGCCACTACACAGTCAGTATTGGTCGGGCCAAAGAGGGAGCCCGTGCTTGCATTCCGTCCCTACTATCTTCCTGACCGCCCCCCTCTTCTGTAGGCGAGGGAGAACGAGGAGGACGAGGCGGGAACACTGGACTCGGCCGTGGGTTCAGGCTCATTGCCAGAGAGCGCCTCCCTCAACATGGAGGTGCGCTCCTCGGACGCCTCCAATGCCACCGTGAGTAGCCCTTCCTCTAATTCTGACAGCCCCTCCTGCTCCAGCTAGTTTTTTTTAATTTTTTACTATTATTATTATTATTATTATTATTATTTTTTACTATTATTTATTATTTGTTTTTGTAGTAGAGGAGTTTGGATTGGTCACAAACGAGATCATCTGATACGCTGACTAGGGATATGCATCACAATCTCTACCAGATAGTAAGACGTTGCTTCTAGAAGTAGTCACCCAAGCAGACCGAGGCTAACCTTATTGCCCGCCATCCCTCCCTCTCGTCATTCCTTGCTCTCCCTCCCCCTCTCCATCCTTCCCTCCCTCCTTCTCTCCATCCCCCTTCCATTGCCGGTGTAACACCAGGAAGTCTGCGTGGTCAGCATCTGACGCACAAGCAGTTTTGTTTTTTCTAATGTGTGTGTGTGTGTTTGCTTCCAACAGGGCCGTGTTGCAGGCCGCAGTGAACAGAAGGAGGAGCTGGAGAACTTGAGGAAGCAGCACGAGCTCCTGAAGAAGATGCTGGAGCAGCAGGAGCAGCTCAGGGCTCTACGGGGGCGCCAGGCAGCACTACTGACCATGCAGCACAGTTCCCAGCACGCCTCCCACACCATGGCTGACACCGGTGAGACACGGGCCGTATAGAGAGAGCGTATGCAAAGGAGCACACACTGACTGGACACACAGCGCACATGCAGAGCAGGTAGCTACACACACACACACCGTAACCTTTTTCATTTGGTGTGTGTGTGTGTTCCAGTGCCGACAGAGACCACAGGCAGTGTGTCAGGGCTGAGCATCACCTCGGAGCTGAACGATGAGCTGAATGACCTCATTCAGCGCTTCCACAACCAGCTGCACGACTCCCAGGTACCAGCAACATACAATACCGGGTCGTATGAATTAGGGCACACCGTAGCCAAAAGTATTAGCGTTTTCTTCTGTCTGATGCCTAATGAGTACAACCCTGGCAAACATCAAAAGGTAGCACTTTACGCCACAGGCTGACGTGGTAATAGCAAGGTATTGTTACTGGAGGTCGACCGATTAATCGGAATGGCCGATTTAGTTAAGGCCGATTTCAAGTTTTCATAACAATCGGTGATCGGCATTTTTGGACACCGATCATGGCCGATTACATTGCACTCCACGAGGAGACTGCGTGGCAGGCTGACTACCTGTTATGCGAGTGCAGCAAGGAGCCAAGGTAAGTTTCTAGCTAGCATTTAACTTATCTTATATAAAACAATCAATCTTAACATAATCACTAGTTAACTACACATGGTTGATGATATTACTAGTTTATTTAGCTTGTCCTGCGTTGCATATAATCGATGCGGTGCCTGTTAATTTATCATTGAATCTTAGCCTACTTTGCCAAACGGGTGATTTAACAAGCACATTCTTAAAATCAGTACACAAGTATATATTTTTAAACCTGCATATTTAGTTAATATTGCCTGCTAACATGAATTTATTTTATCTAGGGAAATTGTGTCACTTCTCTTGCGTCCTGTGCAACAGAGTCGGGGTATATGCAGCATTTTGGGCCGCCTGGCTCGTTGCAAACTGTGAAGACTATTTCTTCCTAACAAAGACAGCCTACTTCGCCAAACGGGGGATGATTTAACAAAAGCGCATTTGCGAAAAAGCACAATCGTTGCACGAATGTACCTAACCATAAACATCAATGCCTTTCTTAAAATCAATACACAGAAGTGTATTTTTTTAAACGTGCATATTTAGTTAAAAGAAATTCATGTTAACAGGCTATATTAAACTAGGGAAGTTGTGTCACTTCTCTTGCATTCATTGTACGCAGAGTCTGGGTAAATGCAACAGTTTGGGCCGCCTGGCTCGTTGCGAACTAATTTGCCAGAATTTTACGTAATTATGACATAACATTGAAGGTTGTGCAATGTAACAGGAATATTTACACTTATGGATGCCACCCGTTAGATAAAATACCGAACGTTTCCGTATTTCACTGAAAGAGTAAACGTTTTATTTTCGAAATGATAGTTTCCGGATTTGACCATATTAATGACCTAAGGCTCGTATTTCTGTGTGTTATTATGTTATAATTAAGTCTATGATTTGATAGAGCAGTCTGACTGAGCGGTGGTAGGCAGCAGCACGCTCGTAAGCACTCATTCAAACAGCACTTTCGTGCGTTTGCCAGCAGCTGTTTATGACTTCAAGCCTATCAACTCCCGAGATTAGGCTGGTGTAACCGATGTGAAATGACTAGCTAGTTTGCGGGGTGCACACTAATAGCGTTTCAAATGTCACTCGCTCTGAGACTAGTTGTTCCCCTTGCTCTGCAAGTGCCGCGGCTTTTGTGGAGCGATGGGTAACGCTGCTTCGAGGCTGGCTGTTTTCGATGTGTTCCTGGTTCGAGCCCAGGTAGGGGCGAGGAGAGGGACGGAAGCTATACTGTTACACTGGCAATACTATAGTGCCTATAAGAACATCCAATAGTCAAAGGTATATGAAATACAAATGGTATAGAGAAATAGTCCTATAATAAACCTTAACCTAAAACTTCTTACCTGGGAATATTGAAGATTCATGTTAAAAGGAACCACCAGCTTTCATATGTTCTGAGCAAGGAACTTAAACGTTAGCTTTTTTACATGGCACATATTGCACTTTTACTTTCTTCTCCAACACTTTGTTTTTGGATTATTTAAACCAAATTGAACATGTTTCGTTATTTATTTGAGGCTAAATTGATTTGATTGATGTATTAAAATAAGTGTTCATTCAGTGTTGTTGTAATTGTCATTATTACAAATAAATAAATCAAGAAAAAAAGGCAGATTTTAATCGGTATCGGCTTTTTTTGGTCCTCCAATAATCGGGATCAGCATTAAAAAATCATAATCGGCTGACCTCTAATTGTTACCCCTCTATTACATACGTGGTGTATAACCCTGTAACTAGAATGATTACATTTAAATGAAGGGATAACTGGGCAAAATTAAGTCTTCATGTTGAGTAATTAGAACTTGTTACCATGTTATTGTCACTTTATCCCGTGTGGTAATGTAAAGTGCTACCCATCAAAGTAATATATGCTGAGTTGTTTGTGTTCGTGCACCTACTAACATCCTGTGTGCCTTTCCTTCCTCAGACCAAGGCAGCAGTCCCAGACAACCGCAGACAAGCCGCGAGCCTCTCCCGGGAAGTCTGCCGCTCTCGCTCCTCCCAGCCTTCCCCTCCTCCCCGCTCTGCAGCCTCCTCCTTCCTCCGCCCCCCCCCCCTCACCTGCCTGACCTCCATCACCCCTACGTCGGCCTCGGCGGCGAGCGCCAAGCTGACCAAGCTGCAGGAGCTGCAGGACAAGAAGCAGACCATGGACAAGATCCTGCAGGAGCTGCACTCGCTCCGCGACCAGACCCTCAACAACAACTCCTGTAAGTTATGGTTTGTCTCTAACTGACTAGGAGTAGGTTAACACCGTCAGGGATGGAGGCCTGGAGGGGGGGGAAGTTATATTTAATTTTTTTGCTTATTTGAACACCCGCAACTGCCATTTCCTGCAATCTAGAGCAAAACGTTGCCTTCGATCATAACAAACTGCCAGACATGTTTTCTGTTTCTTTTGTGGCGCAGCTCCCATCTTACGTTCTTTGGGGAGAACCCTGGTGCATATGATAGAAGCTTGTTCATTTGCTGTCGTGCATGTGTGAGTAATGTGTGGGTTGGTCCATCAGGTCGCAGCGCCAGTGTGTCCCTGTCCTCTCAGCATAGCCTGGCTCTGGGCGCGGGCCCCTCCTCGGACCACCCATCTGCCCTGTACAGAGAGCCCAACGGGGCCTCAGCCATAAGACGGGACGCCTCCACCTACCACCCCTCCACACACACCCAGCAACCCCAGCATGAGGACGCCCCAGCTGACAAACTCCGGTACTAAACTCAAACTATTATTATGATCAGTGCACATCACACCACAGTTGTATTCATGGGGCAACAAAAGGAAGAAAACTGACAAACGCAGAGGGACTTCCTGGACTTGCCCAAATCAAGTTTTATTGGTTGCATACACATATTTAGCAGATGTTATTGCGGATGTAGCGAAATGCTTGTGTGCTCCAACAGTGCAGTAACATAAAAAAAATCACAATACGCACAAATCTCTAAAAGAATGTGAATGTATAAATATATGGACGAGCAATGTCCGGAGTGTATGTATGTATGTATGTACACTACCGTTCAAAAGTTTGGGGTCACTTATACATTTCCTTGTTTTGAAAGAAAAGCATATTTTGTTTTGACAAAAAATAGGCTTTTCTTTCAAAAACTAGGAAATGTAGAAGTGACCACAAACTTTTGAAGGGTGGTGTATGTGTACAGTGCATTCGGAAAGTCTTCAGACCCCTTGACTTTTCCACATTTTGCTACCTTACAGCATTATTGTAAAAGGGATTAAATAGTTTTCCCCCCTCATCAATCTACACAGAATACCCCATAATTAATTACAACGGGAAAAAAGCGTTTTTTAGACATTTTTGCAAATGTATTAAAAATATTACATTTACTTAAGTATTCAGATCTTTTACTTAGTACTTTGTAATCACTGCCAAAGCGGCTTCAACAGCCTCGAGTTTTCTTGGGCATGACGCTACAAGCTTGGCACACTTGTTTTTGGGGAGATTCTCGCATTCTTCTCTGCAGATCTTCTCAAGCTCTGTCAGGTTGGATGGGAAGTGTCGCTGCACAGTTATTTTCAGGTCTCTCTAGAGATCTTCGAGCGGGTTCAAGTCCGGTCACTGGCTGGGCCACTCAAAGACATTCAGAGATTTGTCTCAAAGCCGCTCCTGTGTTGTCTTGGCTGTGTGCTTGTTGTTGTCCTGTTGGAAAGTGAACCTTCGCCTCAGTCTGAGGTCCTGAGCTCTCTGGAGCAGGTTTTCATCAAGCTTCTCTCTGTACTTTGCTCTGTTCAGCTTTCCCTTGATCCTGGCTAGTCTCCCAGTCCCTGCCTCTGGAAAAACATCCCCACAGCATGATGCTGCCACCACCATGCTTCATCGTAGGGATGGTGCCAGGTTTCCTCCAGACATGACGCTTGGCATTCAGGCCAAAGAGTTCAAGCTTGGTTTCATCAGACCAGAGAATCTTGTTTATCATGGTCTGAGAGTCTTTAGGTGCCTTTTGGCAAACTCCCAGCGTGCTGTCATGTGCCTTTTTTTACTGAGGAGTGACTTCCGTCTGGCCACTCTAACATAAAGGCCTGATTTGATGGATTGCTGCAGAGATGGTTGTCCTTCTGACAGGTTCTCACCATCTCCACAGAGGAACTCTAGAGATCTGGCAGAGTGACCATCGGCTTCTTGGTCACCTCCCTGACCAAGGCCCTTCTCCCCCTATTTCTCAGTTTGGTCGGGCGGCCAGCTCTAGGAAGAGTCTTGGTGGTTCCTAGCTTCTTCCATTTTTAAGAATGAAGGAGGCCACTGTTCATGGGGACCTTCAATGCTGCAGACATATTTTGGTACCCTTCCCCAGATCTCTGCCTCGACATAATCCTGTGTCGGAGCTCTACTGGCAATTCCTTTCGACCTCATAGCTTGCTTTTTGCTCTGACAACTGTGGGACCTTATATAGACAGGTGTGTGTGTGCCTTTCCAAATCATGTCCAATCAATTGAATTTACCACAAGTGGACTCCAAGTTGTAGAAACATCTCAAGGATGATCAATGTAAACAGGATGCACCTGAGCTCAATTTTGAGTCTCAGCAAAAGGTCTGAATACTTATGTAAATTATGTGTTGTGTATAGATTGAGTAGTTTTTTTGTTGTTGTTTTTTTTGTATTTAGTACATTTTACAATAAGACTAACGTATCAAAATGTGGAAAAAGTCAAGTGGTCTGAATACTTTCCGAATGCACTGTATGTGATGGGATGTATAGACATTGTGGATAGAATATTTAGTATATCTGTAGGATCGAATATATATTCTGCAATAGTTGAATAGGATGGCATTGACTAGAATACAGTATATAAATCTGAAATGAGTAAAACAGTATGGAAACCTTATTAAAGTGACCAGTGTTCCATGTCTATTGGGACTACCTGGACTTGTGCCCTAATGAATACAACCCAGTGTCGATGGAGCAAAGGAGACGAGAAGAGGGAACCAACTCAGACTATTAGCATGCACCCTTTGTATCTCTCTGATACCGGCAGCTGAAGATCCATACTGCACTGTTCCTTCAGACAAACTCTGCCATCCATCACCTTTTATCCCTCTTATTCATTCATTAGTCGGAGCAACAATAGATCCAATTAGTCAAGTGTCTCTCCTTCATTGATTTCAGTTGTCCATGTATCAACCTTGGTCTCTTTCCCACATTCCATTTCTCCCCATTCATTCCCCCACATTCTCTCTGAAATCTAACTCAAAAGAAAGACTTGTAGTGCTTTCAATTCTTGAGGTGGGGTGCACACTTTGGGCAGAAGGCCAATCCAATGCTTTTAAATCCTTGAGGTGGAGACTTTTAAAACAGAATCGGGCCATCTTAAAACAGAATCCCCCTCCCACCACAGGAAGCTGAAGGAGGTGCACAAGCGTCTGAACGAGCTGCGTGAGCTGGTGCAGTACTACGAGCAGACATCGGACATGATGGTGGACACGGTCAACGAGAACGTGAAGGAGGAGGAGGAGGAGGCGGAGACTGAGGAGGATGGCTCCATGCTGGAGACCATGTTCGACTCGGAGCAGGAAAACCGCCGGCCCCCCATCACAAACATCAGGTACTTGAGGGACACAGACGGAGTAGGGTGAAGTCATTATTACTCCTCATTAGAGATGTTTATTAGTGTGCCTTGTCCATTTCTGTTACTAAGCATCATTCAAACCGGCAACCACTGACAGTAACTGGTTAGCTTCAAACCAAGCATATAATCTGTTCCCTTCATGTGCCCCACATTACCAGGTCTTTATTGTAAAAGATAGCCAGGCAAGTCATTGAGAACAAACTAAGAAATATTATTACGGTTCAGATTAATACAATTCCCAAGGGTAAATCATGGCAGAGTGAAATTGAGTCTTGACCCTCTTCTCCATCTCTCTTTCCCCTGGTCAGAAACCCACAGCATTCTGGGAACTGGACAGAAATGAACAGTCTGACCAATGGCCGAGGAGGCGGCAGCACCAACAACCACGCTGACGGGAGGCTCAACACCGAGTGTGAGATCAACAACCGCTCTGCAGCAGCCAACCTCCGCAGCCTCAACATCCCCTCAGCCATAGGTAGCGCAATGCACATTACATGCTATACACACAACCCACTCATCTCACTAACCCTGATTTGTCTCTGCCTCCACCAGAGTGCCAGTACAACCGGCCCTACAACCAGGTCAATGACGACGATGATGACGATGCCCTGGAAGATGAAGAGGTGCGCGGGGCCAGGGGCCGGGACAGCGAGTGCTCGGGGTCAAGCAGGAGGAGCAGCCTGGGGAACGAGGACGCAGACTTCGCACACAAAGTCCACCGGCTGCAGACGGCCAAGCAGAAACTACGGCAGCTCCAGGAGCTGGTGGCCATGGTGCAGGTGAGAGGACTGACTAGAAGCAGAGAAACATGGCATATGTAAATTGTAGGCACCATAGTGCAAGTCAGTAATGGGACCAATCTTGTCTAAAAAGTTGACTCAAGTTTGCCAAAAAGCACCTGGATGATGATCAAGACTCTTGGAAGAATTTTCTATGGACAGGTGATTCAAAAGTCTAACTTTTTGGATGACATGGGTCCCGTTATACCTGGCGAAAACCAAACACTGCATTCCAAAGTAAGAACCTTAAACCAACGGCCAAGCATGGGGGTGGTAGTGTGATTGTTTGGAGATGCTTTGCTGCCTCAGGACCTGGACGACTTGCCTTAATGGAAGGAACCATGAATTCTGCTCTATATCAGAATTCAACAGGGAACTGTCAGGCCATTTGTCTGTGAGCTGAAGCCAGCTCGGTCATTCAGCGAGACAATGATCCAAAATACACAAGTCGACATGAAAATGTCTAAAAAGCAATACATTTGATGTTGTGGACAGGCCTAGTCAAAGTCCAGACCTAATCCCAATTGAGATGATGTTGTGGCAGGACAAGAAACGAGCAGTTCATCCTTGAAAACCCACAAATGTCACTGAGTTACAGCAGTTCTGCATGGAAGAGTGGGCCAAAATTCCTCCTCAGCGACGTGAGAGACTGATCAACAACTACAGGAAACATTTGGTTAGAGTCATTGCAGCTAAAGGTGGCACAACCAGTTATTGAGTGTAAGGGGGCAATACATGTTTCAAACAGGGGCTTTGGGTGTTGTATAACTTTTTAGTTTTTGAAATAAGTATGTAATTGTTGTGTTATTTGTTCACTCAGGTTCCCTTTATCTAATTATTAGGTTTTGGTTGAAGAGCTGCTAACATTCAGTATTTAAAAAAATAAATAAAAAAAAAACAGATCATTTAAAAGGGGGCAAATACTTTTTCACAGCACGTGTGAGTAGAAACATATCAACACACACAAATAAGTCAATAATACAAAATAGACCACATGGTACAGAATCTAAAATGACCATGGTGCAGCTGACTGGTCTAGACAGTTCAGAGTGGAAGAGGACCCTTTTACAGTCCAAGAAAATAAAGAGCTGGAATTTCAGCCGTTGAAGATGGGCAATGGCCTTATGGAATAGTACCCATGTGACTTCTTGTCTCCCAGAGTGACGATACAGACGCTACCACGGCCAATGAGGACGAGGGCCTCCACCAGCAGCCCAACAACACCAGAGGTGCTGCTGCTGGCTCCTCCTCTGCAGCCAGGAGCCCCAGAGACCTCACCCTCACAGACAAGGCCAGGTAGGAGACTTACTCACACCCATACGGAGCACTAACGCACATAGTAGACGCCGTTGAACCATCATAAGTGTATGAAAGTACCTGCGTCTATTTATATCTGAGTGAGTGCATTTCTGCCTTTAAGCGTGTGTGAATTACACCGCCGGTGATTCTGTTTGTGAATCTAAAATAAGTTGTGTGTGTCTCAGGGAGAAGCTGTATGAGGAGAAGCTTCGTCAGCAGCAGCAGGAGTTGCAGCAGCTTCACGAGGAACGCCAGCGGCTGATGGAGATCCAAGACAAGATCCAGGACCTGCAGTGGGCCTGCCCCGACCTGCAGGTAACACACTGAGCACACACCACTCTATTTCCTGATTGATTGTGTTGAAAGGCTTTGGTGTCAGAACTTGTTTCTGACTTTTTAACTTTAGTGCTCTATATCGAGAATAGGGTGTTATTTGAGAGGGCCTCTCTCCTATCATTCTCTCGCATACACGCTCTACCTCTCCCTCCCATCTTCTCCTTTCCAGTCGTCGGTGTCCAGCAGCACAGTGAGCCAGCAGACCCTGATGAGGAAGGTCCCGGCTGCAGCTTCCACCCCAGCCCCTGCTCCGGCTGCAGCCCCCAAAGCCAACGCTTCTCCTGCCGCCACCGCTGCGCTCAAACCCACAGCCCAGGCCGCCGCGAACGCTTCTGTCACTGACAACGAGGTGGGTTTTTGATTTGTTTTGATTTGACAGGGTCAGTTCACAGTAACATCAATGATAGTATGCTCATCCCACAAACTTGATGGTTCGCCAAAATCAAACAGAAGACTTGTATCACCCGCTCAGTGCAAGGCTTTTCCTGAGGGTTAGCGTGACCGAGTTAGCCATGGCTGGATGTCAGGGAGCTGTATAGGAGTGTGAGTTATCATGCAGACATAACCATGAAAATAACAGCGCTCATTTACCTTCATGTTTCCCCAGCAGCTGTGGTGTGAGATGCGGCGCCACCAGATCCTGCGGGAGGAGCTGCGCCAGCGGAGGAAGCACCTGGAATCCCTGATGGCCGAGCATCAGAGGAGGAGCGGCCGCAGCGACTCCCCCTACAGGATGGAGGACCCAGAGGGTCACGCCGCCGCTGCCACGCAGCCACTCAGCAGGGACGAGAGGTGAGGGAAGCGTTAAGACCCCAAATAATCGGGTGAATTCCATGATGTGAAACATTCTGAATGTATCAGATGGAAGTAGATAGATGCTTTTAGCCATCAAATGTTTTCATATCTACATGAAGTGCCTAGAGGGATCGGTTTTGTCTTTTGAGTTGGGCCTTAATTGACTTTGTTACCCTCCTCAGGACCATGGCCACGTGGGGCAGCTCCACCCCCTGTCAGCTGGACGAGGACGGCTACCCCTCTGAGTTGGGCGCTGAGGAAGAAGAAGAGGAGGAGGAGGATGAAGACGGAGCAGAGTCCAGCTCCAGTGATGACCTGCATCGCTACTCCACTAGGAAGCAGAGATCCTACAGCAACAGCAAGACACTGGGCAGGTCTGTGAAAGAGGCATACAAGGAAACCCATTGTTTTCCAATTACCGTAATTTCCGGACTATTAAGCGCACCTGAATATAAGCCGCACCCACTGAATTAAAAAAAAAGTATTATTTTGAACATAAATAAGCCGCACATGTCTATAAGCCGCAGGTGCCTACTGGTACATTGAAACAAATGAACTTTACACAGGCTTTAACGAAACACGGCTTGTAACAAAAATAAATAGGCTTTAACGAAACACGGCTTGTAACAAAAATAAATGGGCTTTAACGAAACACGGCTTGTAACAAAAACAAAAAAATTAGCAGTAAACAGTAGCCTACCAAGAAAGTCATTGGTCACTATCTTCCTCCTCCTGTGCACTGAAACCATCTCCTTCAGTGTCGGAGTTGAATAGCCTCTGAATTGCTTCATCCAATATTGGATCGTTTTCATTGTCGCTCTCGTCACTTTCATCCGGAGGCAAATCCCCCGCTGAGCCCTCTTCAACACGCAGCATTCCAGCCTTTCGAAACCCGTTGATGATAGTGGATTTTTTGACAATGCTCCACGCTGTCAGGACCCACAAATTTGAAAGCGGGAAAAATCCATATATTAGCCGCGTCATTGTTTAAGCCGCGAAGTTCAAAGCGTGGGAAAAAAGTTGCGGCTTATAGTCCGGAATTTAGCATACCACCCTGCATCCCACTGCTGGCTTGCTTCTGAAGCTAAGCAGGGTTGGTCCTGGTCAGTCCCTGGATGGGAGACCAGATGCTGCTGGAAGTGGTGTTGGAGGGCCAGTAGGAGGCACTCTTTCCTCTGGTCTAAACAATATCCCAATGCCCCAGGGCAGTGACACTGTGTGTAGGGTGCCGTCTTTCGGATGGGACGTTAAACGGGTGTCCTGACTCTGAGGTCATTAAAGATCCCATTGCACTTATTGTAAGAGTAGGGGTGTTAACCACGGTGTCCTAGCTAAATTCCCAATCTGGCCCTCCATACCCTCACGGCCATCTAATCATCCCCAGCTTACAAATGGCTCATTCATCCCCCTCCTCTCCCCTGAAACTATTCCCCAGGTTGTTGCTGTAAATGAGAATGTGTTCTCAGTCAACTTACCTGGTAAAATAACGATAAAAATAAAATAACCTCAATGTCTATTTGATATTGAATTTTAGGAACCCTTTAGGTATAAAAACAATAATATACATCTAGGCACATATTTAACCCCTTATTTTTTTGGGGCACAAAACTATCTTTGTGCTTCCATGTGTTTGTAGGGGTTACCTTCAAAGCGGAGAACACCAACGCGTTCGGGAGTCTCATCTTTCTGTCGTAATAGTTTGTAGGCCAAACCGTTCCGACGCCACAGACGTTTTCGTGAGAAGACCACTTTCTGGGACGTCTCAGGGTCTGACTGACAACGCTGTAGCTCAGCCACTTTCCACCGCAGATGCGAAAGGTCGACATGGGTGGATGCGGTGGATTGAGATGCAGCCCATGCGAACTGACATCACTAGCTTAAACTGACCAATTTTATTATTTTTTATTTATAACGGGTTCGTTAATAGACTCTTAAGGATTAATCCATTGTAGTAGTGATATGAGGGGTTAGGGTTAACCTTAACCGAACCCCAGTCCAAGAGATACTGAGTCTGCAGGCTTTTGATCCACCCCGTAGGATACTATTGATATATGGTTAAATACGGTATTCTACTGCCATTTACTTTATGTTTGTATTCTTATTTTTTACCGTTTCTTATTGTTGTCGAGAAGGAATCTGCAAGTATACACTTCGTTGGACGATGTAGACCCCGTACATAATACTAATACAACTTCAATCTTGGCGTCATGAAAGTTCTGTGGGGACAATTGGGTCTTGCATTCACAGCAGCACCCACAACTCGCTGGACACCCAATAATACAAATATATCACTCTCCCCCTTCTTTTTCTCCAGCAACGTTCTGAAGCCGCCCCAACAATTCGCATCCGAAGCTAGTGGCCGACCCTCTCCCCGTTCTCGAGCCAAACAACAGCAACAGTCCCAAGCCCACGGCGGCGTCAGCATCGGGGGTGCGAGGCGCCAGGAGAACCTGCGTTGGGCGGCCGAGCTGTCCTTCCAGGAGGGTTCTGGCCCTGGGTTGGCATCACGCCACTGGCAGGAGCAGGTGGGCACACTACAGAGGCAGCTGGACTTCAGCACCAGCATGTGTCAGACCCTACTGCAGGATCAGCAGGTTGGTAAAGCAGTTGGCCCACACTTCAGTCACCTCACACCAATACGTAGGCTTATCTCAAACGTTTGACCTGGTTGAGTGCCTGATTTAGCTTGTCAGGTACAAGGCTAGCTGGCATGAGGAGTTTGGTTCCATTGTACCTGATGAGCTAAGCTATATCAAGGGAGCCTCACATGTTCACTTTTTGGAATTGATTTTAGCTTGTCTGGCATGAGGGGTTTGCACAATTTGTTTTCATTGTACCTTCCAAGTTAAATTAAGTGCCTCAAGTATTTCAAATGTTTGGAGTACACATCCGAACCAGGTCTGAATTCTCCCTTACCAAAGGAGGTACTTGATGTTCATTTAGTTTGCCTGGCACGAGGAGTTTGTTTCCATTTTACCTGACCAGCTAAGCCAAATAAAGTACACCAAGTATTTCAAATGTTCTGAATATGATATATTCGCCCCCTGGTCTCTTTCACCCAACCTATTGAGAAGGTAGCAGCAACCTAAGGCTTTAGGCACACCGCCAAACAATGTTTGGCATTTCTGCTCACTTTCCTTTCTGTTCAACGTCTATTACGTTTCACTAAAGTAAGTTAATAAAGAAAATGTATTACTCACGCCAGTCTTGTGTTAGAGGTGCCTAAATGGATTTTCTCCACGTTGTCATTGATATAGCACGGTGGCGGTGACACTTATTAACCTATAGGGCATGGTGTTGAATTTATTCAGCGTGCGTCGTCCTGATGGAAATGCCAACGCTGCTATTCCTTTATAGAAATCAGCCGTTGGCTTGAGTTCCTATTTGACTGGGTGTCAGAACCTGTATGGAGAAACCAACTGACAGACAGGTTCATGAATACCATTCTGTTCTCTCTCTCCCCCCTCCTCTTTCTCCTGCCCTTCTATCCGTCTTTCAAACTTTGTCTCTCTCTACACACACATACACACTCTTTGTACATCTCTTCCTCTCACTCTTCTACCCCCCCCCCTCCAGACGTTGTCCTACATGCTCCAGACCCTGCTGACAGGACCGTACAATGCGCTGCCTAACAACCTGTCCTCCCCCCAGGTTCACCTGGTCATGCACCAGCTCAGCCAGTGTTACACACAGCTGGCCTGGCAGCAGAACAACGTTGAAAGGTAGACCGAACACAATGCTACAGACCAAAAAAGAATCGACTAGAGAAACGTATTCTATTGATTTATTTACATTTTTGTCACTTAGCAAACGCTCTTATCCAAAGCGACTTACAGTAGTGAGTGCATACTTTTTTGTACTGGTCCTCCGTGGGAATCGAACCCACAACTCGCCATGCTCTACCAACTGAGCCACACCGGACCCATTTGACACAGATGACGTACAACAAACATTGCACCATATTTTAGCAATATACTGCAGCTAATTCTCATCTGAAGTCCCCAAAAACGTTACTAATATGTTAATGTCACTGGCTGAATGTACTGCATGAGGGAAATTATCAGCGTCTGTTTTCCAGACCTTACAATTCAGTTTATGAACATTTTTATTTATTGCAGCTTTGGCTTGTTAGGTTCACACGCATGTCATGTCTACGTTAATGTGTAGTTCTTAATGCATAGTCAATTAACCGTGATTGGCTATCTGCAGTATATGTGAACATGACATCAGGCTGAAACATGACTTGTGAATACATGAATGTGATTTAGGTTTTAACACTAACTTACCTGTATCCCGTTTGTCCCCAGACTGAAACTGGTGCTGAGCGACCTGCTCCGTCAACAACAACAACAACCGCAGCAGCCGTCCTCGTCATCAGGTCAGCAGCCTCAGAACCAAGCCTCCACGTCCCGGGACTCCGGCAGTGCCTGTCCCCCCCTCTCCCCCACCAGCATCTTTCTCCCCTTCACCTCCTCCATGCCCCCCTCTGTCAACCAGGCCCTCAACCTACCTCCCAGCTTGGCCGGATTCTTGCCCTTCTCCTCCGGTACGCCTTCCAACACCCCTTTAAACATGCATCCTTCCATCCAATGTTTTTAGATCCTTCCTCGATGTTATGAAGTATCTGTTTTTGTATGAGTGACAGTTTTCTCAATGGAATGTAAAATCCAAGAATGTACACAGATTATACCGAACATTCCCCCCGTCAGAACAGCCTCAATTTGTCAGGGCATGGACTCTAAGGTGTTGAAAGCACTCAACATGGGCCAGCATCCCTGTGGACTCCAATGCTTCCCACAGTTAAGTTGGCTGGATGTCCTTTTGGGTGGTGGACCATTTTTGATACACACTGGAAACTGTTGAGCGTGTGAACCCCAGCAGCATTGCAGTTCTTGACACAAACCGGTGTGCTTGGCACCTACTAACATACCCCGTTCAAAAGCACTTAAATTCTTGCCCATTCACCCTCTGAATGGCACACATACGAAATACATGTCTCAAGGTTTAACCTGTCTCCTCATTGCTTTCACCTGATCAGTCTGTCATGGAAAGAGCAGGTGTTCTAAATGGTTTGTATAGTTAGTGTTCAAATGTTTCTTTCAGGGACTGGGTGTGCAGAAATGTATTAATTGCTTTTGTAATAATGTCGTAGAAGGCAGTCTTCTACAAATACCTGTCACCTTGACCCAGTTCAATTCAGAGGTTAGCTTTAGAAATTGAGAAGCTCGGGCACAGAGGGCATACTGGAATACTAGGAGAAATTCCTGATTTGATACACTTGTAACCAAGTTGTTTCCAGATCACAATATACGCAGGTTGATGTTTATTGTCATCAGTCTTGTCCAGGAGGCAGAACTGAGCGATTTATTTTTTATTTTATTTTTCCCTTAAATAAGCCAGTCTAAATGTCTCTATATTGTACAAATTCATAAAAGCTTTTTGGTCTTAATTTAAGGTTAGGGTTAGGCATTAGGGATAGCAGTGGGGCTAGGTTTAAAATTAGATTTTATGACTTTGGTCACTAGCTGGCACAGCCACACTCTGTAGATCTGCCTCCAGAACCAGATTCATGATGGAAAAACCGCTAACCTGCACAATATACCTCAATATGTGTGCTCACTTCATTTCTTTCTCTCCTCCACAGGGTTTAACTTCAACCCCCTGTTCCCTTCTGCTATGGGTGAGTTCCTTCAGAGTGCTGGTGGCCAAGCCAGCCCAGACAACCAACAGCAGCAGCTGGATCCCAACACCTCAGTCAAGACAGAGTACTTGAGCTTCCCCCCGCCCCTACAACGCTCCCCACTCAACACTGTAGACAAAAGGTGTGTGTTAGTGATGGGAGGAAAAAATCTATAGTTGCATGTCGTGATATTATTTATGGATGATATTGTAACGATATTATCAACGTTTGACTCCCAAGTATCGATTTTGTAAAATCGATGTAGGTTGCGTTAGCTAGCGCTATAGTCGGCTGTACCTGTGCCCAAAACTCCAGTATTTTTCATGTTCTGTCTTTTTTAAGTAGGAAGCCAACATGTTTTCAGCACTTCTATTTCCCTGACTGATCAAAACGAGTTTTATCATGCTCTCTCTTGTCCCTCTGTCGCAGGCATATAGTGAGCAATATGTTTGGAGCATCAAATCGCAATACAATCTCTGTCGAATCGCGTTACATATCGTATTGGCACCTAAGTATCGTGATAATATCGTATCGTGATAATATCGTATCGTGATGTCCCTGGTAATTCCCAGCCTTAGTGTGTGTGCAAAGAATGAAAGGCATACTTCATTACTACTTAGTTCTGTTACTCTCACACACAAAAAAAATCCTTCATTAGTCCAACCGTCTTTCTGTCTGTATCCATCCCACCAGGCCCCAGAGGCAGAATGAAGGAAGCAGCAGTCGTGGCCATGAATCTGGCTGGCTCAACGTCTCCCAGCCTCCAGCTCCTATCAACGAATCCCCCTCCCCTCTACCCCATAGAGGGGCTAACATCCCCCGGCCCCTGGCCTTCGACCAGGCCTCCCAGGAGAGCTTCAGTAGCATGCCGGACCCGGCTGACCCCACCACCGTCACCAAGACCTTTAGGGCAGGACGTAAGGCCTCTGCTCAGGCCTGCCTGGCCTCCCGTGACAAGACGCCCAACTCCAAGAGGAGGACCCGGCGGGCCAAGGGACACCACAAGAACACGGGTACGGGGACAGTGTCGGGACATGCAATTCTCAGTGTCGGGACATGTAATGATTTATACTGAGCGCTTTTTCTCGAACTTGACCTTTTCGTTCCTCTCCGGCAGCTCAGTTAGAAAGGCCGGGAGGTAACTGGGTCCAACCACCACCACTGTGTAGCACCTGCCTGTTGATATATTTAAAATATAAGAATAGATATTTGAAGACCTCTCAATGTTTAGGAGACACAAGCTGAAATGGTATTGCTCAAGGCGACTTGGTCAACACTATCTATGTAAAAGACGAATGCAGAAAGTGTTTTTTTGTTTTGTTTTTTTAACAAATGATGTGTGTAAATGTTTTGTTTCTGTTTATTTCACACATTCTCCCCTCGATTTGTTTTGAATGTTTCTCTTTCCTTGCTTGTGTGTATCTCCAGGAGTGGAGAGTGACAGCGTGTCCAGCACGGCCGACTTTGTCCAGGAGAGGGCGCCGCAGCCCCATCGCCAGCGGGACCAGAACCAGAGCCTGCTGGACAAACTGACCCAGGAGAAACTAGACAGCAAAACCAAGACAGGCAACAAGCCCAACGACCTCTCCTCCGGTACAAAACCTTGACCTGATCACACCTTGTCTTCTCACATCTTTTTTGTCTAATATTGGTTTTATTTGGTTTATGTCCTCACCTTTTGTAATCTCAAACTTTTACGTTTATTTATGTCGTCACTTTTTTTTTTTGAATTTTCCTCACAGCGTATGCTTGGAGAACACCTTTCCTTTCTAACAGAATTGCATGCACTGAAGCGCCAGGTAAACTCACCCATAGCACACAGCTAAGCACCAGCTAACACTGATTGTCACTGATTGAACTTCAGTGTTTATTTATTTATTTATTATTTCTCACAACTTTTGTGTAATATCGGTCATCCAAACACCTCATGTGTGTAATACAGTTCAACTTTTAACGGACTCAGACTAGATCCTAACCTTGGAATCTCTAGCTTGATCTAATATACTTGTCATTCTGATTGGCTTTAAAACATTATTTTTTTTTTTTTATGCAATTGCTTTTTCTTTTACATTTAAGAACATATAACCTGAAATTTGGTACAATGTATTGGATTGTACAGTATCATTGCTCTTAGAGAACTACTCGATGTGCAGGCTTTTTCTCCAACCCTACTCTTGACACATCTGATTCAGCTAATCAAGGTCCTGATTAAGATATGTTTCAGCAGGGCTGGCGCTAAAGCCTGCAACGCCACCGCTTCACTACTGGATGGAAACCTGAGATTATATCCCCAGTAGATTGCCACATATGACTGCTTCTTATTACTTGTGACAACATCTTCTAGAGTGTCTGTCTTGCGGTTTAACACCTCCAGGTGCCAGCAGTGACTTCTCCCTGTTCGAGGCCCTGAGGGAGACCATCTACTCGGAGGTGGCCACGCTCATCTCCCAGAACGAGTCGCGGCCCCACTTCCTCATCGAGCTCTTCCACGAACTGCAGCTGCTCAACACCGACTACCTGCGCCAGAGGGCACTCTACTCCCTACAGGTGAACACGTCCGAATGAGGATCTAGTGCTGATCCTGGACCAGCACTCCTACTCTGAGACTGTAAATAGTATTTCATACAATCTATGGGTGAACCTCATAGGAATGGATACAAACCACAAGGAGCTGCTGATAAAGACCTGAGGGGTTGAAATGTTGACGATAAATTACGTAGGAGTGTCGAATGTTTACATTTCTTTCCCATAATGTACAGCTCCTTGTAACCTTCCTTGCTGTTGGATTCTCATGTTTAACAATGTTTCTCTGCTGTTGACCGCCAGGACATACTGACCAGGCACCTGACGGAGAAGAGTGCGGCTGAGGACCAGGCCTCCCTGGGTCCCATGGCCTGGGCGGCCGGCTCCCAGTCAGAGCTCACCCCAAGCGAGAGCCTGGCCACCAGCGACGGGGTGAGACAGACGGATATACGCACACAGGCATATACACACACACACACCTGCCGCCTCATTAAATCACTTGGCTGTCATATCTCCCACTCCCTCCTTTCTCTTCAAACTTTCCCCAGCTCTGTCTTCTCTAGCTCGCTTTCTCCCATAGCTCATTTCCGACACCTCTCACTTTCTCTCAACATCTCTCGTGCTCTCCAGCCATCCATCTTAAACACTCAGCCTATCTATCCTATCTATCCTATCTATCCTATCTATCCTATCTATCCTATCTACCTCCTCCACCTCTTTTGTTCTCCACCCCCCACTCTCGTCTTTGATATCCAGTGTTCCAGTTGTCAGAAAGGCTATGCCTTGCGGCCCATCCGTCAATCTGAGCGAAGCGTTGCGGTTGCTGCCTGCCGGACAGATTAGATGTGTGGCTGTGCAGGTCTTTGTTCTAGCCCAGGTCCCCGGAGGTTTTGCTAAATTAGAACCATCCCTTTTGTAAATCACTCCTTTGTTCCCCAGTGATGGATGAGATGCCTTATTCCCCATGTTAGGAGAAAAGGATACAAGGGAAGATGCTCTGCCCATTGTTTTTAGTCTGTTGCATCCCTCACTGATTTCAAGAGAGAGAACAAGCGCGAAATACGTCAAGGGAGTTTAGCAGAGCTGTCTCTGAAATGAATCAACGTGTTTTTTGTCCACCCCCCCCCCTCGTTCGAGACAATGATGGATGAATGGGTTCTCATTTTGGAAATGGTCTTTTTTCCCCTTCTCTCTAAATCGTGTTTGTGGTTGAGTAGTGTAACTGAATTCCCTTTTTACCTCTGTCTCTCAGGACGTGTCGGAGAAGAATATCCGGGTCATCAAGCATCACGACCCGAGTAAGAGGCGGAATGACGCAGAATCGGTGGAC
This sequence comes from Salmo salar, assembly GCF_965601325.2. NCBI lineage: Eukaryota > Metazoa > Chordata > Actinopteri > Salmoniformes > Salmonidae > Salmo > Salmo salar. Next base: position 29,137,479 of record NC_138294.1, on the reverse strand, counting down.
AACGAGAGCACCCTGTCCACCACCTCCAACCTTGAGCCATTCGCTAACGACGACTTAGGTAAAAAAAAAAAAACACAATCAAAAATGCACACAGTGCTCTTAATATACAGCACATTAGGTCAAAGGACAACTTCAGCTTGTGGTAACTTTACTTGAATGTATTATCCCTCATTGCTCTTCTAATATCCTTCTCTTGCCCTCTCCCGCCCCTCCTGCCCCTTGCTGTGCTGCCAGGTAACACAGTGATCCACTTAGACAAGGCTCTAGCCAGGATGAGGGAGTACGAGCGCATGAAGCTCAAGGCTGAGCTTAGCCCCAACACCACCGCTGCTACTGCCTCTGAGGCCTCTGCTAACTCTTCTGCTAGTGCTGCTCAGCTGCTGGAAGGTACACATCTCTCTCTCGACGGTGCTCTCTCTCTCTCGACGGTGCTCTCTCTCTCTCGACGGTGCTCTCTCTCTCGACGGTGCTCTCTCTCTCTCGACGGTGCTCTCTCTCTCTCCGACGGTGCTCTCTCTCTCTCTCGACGGTGCTCTCTCACTCTCGACGGTGCTCTCTCTCTCTCGACGGTGCTCTCTCTCTCGACGGTGCTCTCTCTCGACGGTGCTCTCTCTCTCGACGGTGCTCTCTCTCTCTCGACGGGGCTCTCTCTCTCTCGACGGGGCTCTCTCTCTCTCGACGGCGCTCTCTCTCTCTCGACGGCGCTCTCTCTCGACGAGAGACATCTCTGGAAGAAATGTGTAATGCTTGCTCCCCAAACCATGTGCTTCGTCCCACTCTCCGGTCTTGTGGTCGGAGGGTGTGAGCACTCCCACTAGTGGTTCCAAGTGCAAAGCACTTTGGCTGTCTGCAGTCTCATGTAGAGGACGTGAAGTGTGCCATCTCACCCTCTTAGTAAAGAAAAATAGGATGTGGCAATGGTGTGCTGAGCTGTTTAGTTTCCTCTTGATGCCAGCTTACAAAACGCACACCTCAGATGGGAGATAATAAGTGTGCGTGTGTGTAAAGGTGCGGGAGTCTGGTCAGGTGACGTCCACTGTCCCCAGATCGACACCCAGCAGCTGGATCGACAGATTAAGGCCATCATGACTGAAGTCATCCCCTTCCTCAAGGTAGGACACACCTCAATACTCTATAGTGGTCTCCCTTTTGTCTCCGCTCCATTTATACTAGGGGTGGTCAAACCTCCTCCTGGAAAGCTACTGGTCTGGATGTGCAGGCTTTTGTTCCAGATTTATTCTACATTTGGAGTGAGAGTCACAATATTTTTATGTTATGTCTTGTGTGACTTGAGCAATGATTCAAATTATGTTCTAAGAACAGACATTTTCACTCTTGGAATGAAACGCTTGGCAATGGTTAAAAGCCCTTGTTTCTGCCTTAGCCAACCTATTGATGTCCCAACAAACAATTTGACAAAGCTAGCATGATTGAATCCAGCAGCAATGTGGTACCCAGGCTAGCAATGTAATATGTTGTTAAAGGCAAAGCCCTGAAAGAGGTTGTTGTGGTCTGTCAGGAGCACATGGACGAGGTGTGTTCCTACCAGCTGCTGACGTCGGTGCGGCGCATGGTGCTCACCCTCACCCAGCAGAACGACGAGAGCAAGGAGTTTGTACGCTTCTTCCACCGACAGCTGGGAGGCATACTGCAGGTATGATAAGCATTATATTATAGCAAAGTTAGGGAGAGGTTTTCCCCATTGCGACTCTCAAACCTCAGATTAGTTTGGTAACTGTTTATTTTGGTAGAATAAGAGCTGAAAACGTCCACCCGAACAAGTTAAAGTGCAAACTAACGTGTGTGTGTGTGTGTGTGTGTGTGTGTGTGTGTGTGTGTGTGTGTGTGTGTGTGTATATATATATATAATATATAATATATAATATTAGGTTCAGCCATTTTAAAATAAGTAGTATCAGCAAAGATTTGTATAAGTAAACCAAGATAGACCACAGCCTGCCGTTTCCAATGGGAACAAATGAGCCATAGTGGGCAGAACAAGCAAGGCTGGGGGCAGAGCCAAGCACGAGCTAACAAGATCCTATTGGTTTAGCCATTAAAAAAATAAAAATAAGTTGTGTGTGCAGCTTTCTTAGATTTTCTCAACACCTATTCTGTCTATTATCTAGTGCTGTTTTAGCTTAACGTTATTGTCAAAATTGAGCCCTCAGTTTCTCCCTCCCCCTCAGGACTCTCTGAGTAAGTTTGCAGGACGTACTCTAAAGGACTGTGGCGAGGACCTGCTGGTGGAGATCTCTGAAATCCTGTTTAACGAGCTGGCCTTCTTCAGACTCATGCAGGACTTGGACAGCACTGCTACTATAGCTAACTCCCAAGCCAGACAGAAGAACCACAGGAGACATTCCCCTAATAATAACCAAGTCAAGCGTGAACACAGGAATAATGAGGTAGGTGGAGGGGATGGGGGTGAGTGTGTTTTCATATTGGATTCGTGTGTCATTCGATCTGACTAAATGAGGGAATCCATTTCAAGACTGAACATTTCCGTCTACTTTCAGGAGAACAAGTCGCCGGCGGTCGAGAAGTCCTTTTCCCCAGCTTATCTTGAAGACAAAGTGAGGAAATCAACATTCAACATCTGATTTTTCTAGTGTGGTTTCAAGCCAAATCTCTTTTTTTAGACTACACGTCGTGTAGCCCAGGGGTGTCAAACTCATAAAATGTGTTATATTTCTTTGTCGTCAAACTTAGCAAAAGAATTATACGTTTTTGGCATTTTCGACCCTCCCTAAATGTGTAGCTTTCATTTCAGTGATTATTAGCTGGACACTGTATGAGTATAGGTCCATTATAATTTTACAGTTTCAATTTGGTTTAGTCATTTTAAAGTATATTGAGTTCGTTTTCTACCCCAATATTTTTTTAATTAAAAGGTCATTTGACACCCCTAGTGTAGTCTAAAGGTTGGGCTTAAGGATAGTGTAAATGTCTTAAATAACTGTTTACATCTCACTCTGTGTGACAGGATGAAGACGAGACAGAGCAGAAAGAGACCGAGAGGAAGGACAGCAGGAGCAGCGAGGCCTCTGATATGGAGGAGGATGGAGAGGGTCTGCCTCTCTCTATTAGTGAGTGAACACTACAATACGAGAAGCCACAATTAGCCTAAAAGCTTCTCTACAAAGTGAGTTAGTTCAACCACAGCAAACATTGCTAGTGACTGTAACTACTAGAGGAAGCTTGTGATTGACTGTTCTGCAGGTTCACAATGGAGGATTTGTTGTGAGTCTTTATTGTCACGTCGTTACAACTCCCGCCAACCTATTTCCAACCAAGTAAACCCCTAGGATTTATGACGAGTGCCACACCCTAGACTAGTCATCTCCCAGTGCTTAACCCTTCATGGTTGTTC